>NC_142030.1:106121810-106436254 GCF_982192425.1 Myodes glareolus
CCCTAGGACCCACACAGTGGAAGGAAGCAACGTGACTTCCACAAGCCGTCCTCTGACCACAGTACCTGTGCCAACACACATATGTGCACTCATGTGTGTACGTACACAAAATAAATAAAATAATAAAATAAATATATATACACACATGCATATGTCGAACAGAACAGATAACATCACCTCACGATCAAATATTTGATGCAGCTACTGAAAGAAGCACTGAGCGAGAGCTGAAGCTGGAGAACACGGCAGAGAGAAAGACTCTACAAACCTTCAATGCACTGGCTGTGTGCAGTGTGTGCAACTCGGGGAAAGCAACTTTTCGTCTTGGACATCACACATGTCTGTACTATGAAGCCTTTACACGCATATATAAAAGTGCGATTTAACACAACAGGAAGGGGAACGTGATAAGGACACCAAATGCCTTGCTGTCTCTGCATTTGCACACACCCCACACTCACATGCATACAACACACATCACAGACACACACGTACACACAAGCTTTCCAAAATGAAGGAAAGATTGTACTGGAACTCCTAGTATCTGAACAGACTTGGTGTGTGCCGCTGTGGCTGTGTGGAGGCCAGAGGACAGTCCTAGGCAGTATTCTTCAGGCGCTGTGGTGGTCTGAATAGGAATGGACCCACAGGCTCACATACTTGAATACTTGGTCACTAGGGAGTGGCACTGTTAGGAGGTGTGGCCTTGGTTGGGAGTAGCTGTGACCTTGTGGGAGGAATTACATCACTGAAGCGGACTTTGAGGTGCCAGGCCCAGCACCTCTCTCTTCTTGTTGTGATGGAGGAGGGTTATCTGTCTATTGTGTTATTTTCATTGGTCAATAAAGAGACTGCCTTGGCCCCTTGATAGAACAGAAAATTAGGTAGGCGGAATAAACAGAACAGAATGCTGGGAAGAGGGCTATGAGGCAGAAGCCATGGAGCCAGCCACCAGGTCAGACATGCTGAATCTTTTCCGGTAAGCCACTACCTCGTGGTGCTACCACGAGATTATTAGAAATGGGTTAATCAAGATGTGAGAGTTAGCCAGTAACTAACTCTCTAGAGATAATGGGCCAGGCAGTATTTAAATGAATACAACTTATGTGTCATTATTTCTGGGGCTAAGTTAGCCGTGCGGGAGCTGGGCAGGATGATAAGCAGGCCTGCCCGCAGCCCCTCACTACAGATGGCGCCCACATGGATAACTGAATCCACAGAAAGCTTGAGAAAGCTTGGGAAAGAATAGAGTAAAGCATGTTTTCTTGGTAGCAGCAATTTCTTGGGTCTGCTCTGCTTGCTAGAGGCAAGAAAGGCTCTCATCTAAGAGAGGCTTCCTGACTCAGCTTTAGCTGCAAAACCCTGCAGCTCTTTTAAGAGGTCCTGCCACAAAACACTTAAATAGTGTTGATGAAAAGCTGAACACATGCTTTTCGGTTGTCAGTTGTAGCAGAAAAAAAAAACTGTGCCATTTTAAAATGCTGGCTTTCTGGGTTGTCCTGCCAGGGCAAACTCTGACTCTTTCAGGCAGGCAGTCCAACTGAGTGTGGTTTGTGAGCGGAATGTTGCAGTTTGCTTGCTGTCAGGGACCTTGAAACGCCATAGAGTTGTGGCAACAAAAATGGCTACAGCCAGTACCTCCACCAAGGCTGGAAAGCTAAGGAATGGGCCGTCAAAGCCGCGGCTTTAATCCTCTCCAAAAAGACTCATGTAGTCAGAAAGATATACAGTAAAGAGAGATTCAAAGACAAAGGAAACCTCTAAATGCTTTACTATGTGTTAAAAATATATGCATGCTAAAGGTTAAAGTTCTTAGGGTAAAAAAGGAAGAAAGTAGTTGGGTGTGGTGGTACACACCTTTAATCCCAACACTTGGGCAGTAGAGGTAGATTGACCTCTGTGACTTCAAGGTGTGGTAGCACACACCTTTAATCCCAATGCCTGGGAGGCAGAGACAGAAGGATCTCTGAGTTCAAGGTGTGGTAGCACACGCCTTTAATCCCAGCACTGGGGAGGCAGAGACAGACAGATCTCTGTGAGTTCAAGGACAGCCTGATCGACAGAGTTATTCCAGGACAAAGATATACAGAGAACCTGTCTCAAAAAGTAAAAGTAAAAATATAAGAAATAGTGGTTAAAGTAAAGCCACATAAAGATGGAAAATAAACAGAGAATCTTGATACTGTATGTTATTATGCTCTCTTTGAATTGTTTGAATGCTGAGGAAGGAGCAACAGCTGCTACAAGACTTTTGTTTATAAATGCTGCTGAACTAATCCAAGATAGATATGTTGAAAATACCTTGACTTCTGAATTTGGATCTAAGGATATGATACTTTGGAAAGGAGGTTCTTCTTTTGTTTTCACAGAGGATGAGACCCTGTGGATTGCTTCTATCCCAATATGGTATGATAGACCACGTCCTCCTGAAAGGTTGCTGTGAACACCCTCAAGAAATTACTTCACTCAACTGCCAACTGAGATGAACCTGGCAGACAGGTTTTACCATGAAAGACCTGATTAACAGCGCCCCTATACAGCAGGAAGAAGTTTGGAGAGAAATAACTACGTCCATATTCCCAAATATTGCTTATAAATGTTCTTTTACATTTAAAGGGGGGTATGATATAGATATGAATAATTTGCATTGGTATGGATTTTAAGGTCAATTTTGTTATATGTGTATATATTTCTGATTTTGATTGTGTAGTTCATATAAAAATGCAACATATAATTAAAAATATAGGTTGTTAATAGAAAATCATTGATAATAGTCAAGCTTGTAGTAATGTTAATCTGATTTTCTAGAAACGCATAGATATATTTCAGATAGACATTCATATCTTTCAAAGACTACAGAACATAGCACTTAATGTTTTAATAACTTAGGACAATGAGACACATCTGCTCCTGGCAGCACCAATCTACTTCAAGAGGAAGATGGCCATCGAAGAGGCTCCTTATGGAGTTGGTTAGCCATTTGGGCAAGAAACTGCTCTTGCCTGGACTGTTGTATAAACTGGACACAGAGAACCCGCAGAGAGAGGACTGCTAAACTTGCCTAAGGGTGAGATGATCTTTCGAGGTTCTTGATTCATTAAAGAGTCTGCGAGACATTCTGCAGGACACAGCAAATAGTGACTGAACTGCCTTTGAAATTTCCTGCTTCATGGAAATATCTCTGGCTATTATGGGCCTGAAGGCCGAAGATGGGTGCCCCAACGATACAGAGGAACTTTGGGTGACTGTCCAGGCAGCGAGATGTCTCTGTCATTTCTAGAGTTTTGGAAGTTGCTTACTTCTTGTTTACTTAGGTAATATTATATCCTTCTGGAGTCTTTGATGGAGTTGAAGAATGGATAGTCATAGTTATAGTTTTCCATTATTATGATAAAGATATAGTTATAAATATTGTGACTGTAATTCTTGCTTGATAACTGTTTTGTTATGTGTAATTTTACTATGTTAAAATGAAAGCCTTTCTTTTTTGTTTAAACAGAAAAAGGGGAAATGATGGAGGAGGGTTATCTGTCTATTGTGTTATTTTCATTGGTCAATAAAGAGACTGCCTTGGCCCCTTGATAGAACAGAAAATTAGGTAGGCGGAATAAACAGAACAGAATGCTGGGAAGAGGGCTATGAGGCAGAAGCCATGGAGCCAGCCACCAGGTCAGACATGCTGAATCTTTTCCGGTAAGCCACTACCTCGTGGTGCTACCACGAGATTATTAGAAATGGGTTAATCAAGATGTGAGAGTTAGCCAGTAACTAACTCTCTAGAGATAATGGGCCAGGCAGTATTTAAATGAATACAACTTATGTGTTATTATTTCTGGGGCTAAGTTAGCCGTGCGGGAGCTGGGCAGGATGATAAGCAGGCCTGCCCGCAGCTCGTCACTACATTGTTGCCTGCTGACACAGATGTAGAACTTTCAGCTCCTTCTCCAGCACCATGTCTGCCTGTGTGCTGCCATGCTTCCCATCAGAATGACAACGGACTGAACCTCTGAACTATAAGTAGCCCCAATTAAATACTTTCCTTCATAAGAGTTGCTGGGATCATGGTGTCTCTTCACAGCAACAGAATGCTGACTAAGACAAGTGCTGTCCATTTTCCCTAAAGACAAAGGACTCTCACTGGGCTGAAGTTGACTGAGTGGGTTAGGCCAGCTGGCCACTGAGTCACAGCCACTCACCTGTCTCCTCCCCAGCACTGAGATTACACATGTGTGCCACCACACCCAGATTGTATATGTGCATCTGGGGAACCAAGCTTGGATCTTCACGTGTGCCCAAATGAGCTCTCTCCCAAGCCCTTCATGTTTTAAACCTAAAACACATCAATTCAGCTCCTCTAGGAGCTGCTGCCAGGGAGGAAAGGCAGACTGTCTGGTTTTCTCCTCAGGGTGAAGAGGGGATCCTCACCTGAGAGGGCCTCAGCTCCATGGTTATCACTACCACGACAGGACAGACCTTTTCCTAGCAGGTATTCTAAGAAAAGTTACATGAAACCAGGTGACAACTATGTGCAGATTATGGCATTCTCTCTACTTTGAGTATATTTTGAATTTTTCGCAATACAAGTTAAAGAAAAACAATAAAGGTGCCCTCTGTGTTTGGCCTCTAGAATCCATCTTCCTTATCACTCAGAAATCAGGATTAAGATCCAGCGAGGAAGGGGACTTGGTGCGGGAGAATTATCTGTATTCTGTCAATCATATTTTAATAAAACGCTGATTGACCAGGCAGGAAGTATAGGTGGGAAAACCAGACAGGAAGTAGAGGTGATGCAATGAGAACAGGAGAATTCTGGGAAGCAGAAAGGTTCCTCGCCACTCCTGTGCAGACCACCGAAGAGGCAGCATGTAACCTGCCCAGCTGAGAAAGGTACTGAGCTGTGTGGCTAACATAGATAAAGATAATGGGGTAACAAAAGTTATAAGAGCTAATAAGTAGCCTGACCTAATGAGCCAATCAGTTTATAATCTTATGGAGTCTTGTGTGTGATTTTCCTTGGGAGTTGCCGGTTGTGGGGTATCAGGCGGGACGGAAACCCCAACAAGCCGGCCCTCATGTTACAGGGACTCACTGACTGCACCCGTCTTCCCTTCCTTGTACTACAGCACAGAGCGCAGATCTCATACAACCCCCGCCACAGGAACACTCAGCGCAACAGGGCTGACAGGCAAGTCTCAGGACTGAGGAAAGAGAATGTGAATTTATTCATCACTGGCTGGTTGACAATTAGAAATTAATTGACAGTGGTACACCTCTCACCTCAGACTCTTGAACAACTGAGACTACAGGTCCCGACACCATGCCCGGCTCTATGCCATGGTGTGAAGGAGAGCCACGGTGCCCGGCTCTATGCCATGGTGTGAAGAAGAGCCACGGTGCCTGGCTCTATGCGATGGTGTAAAGGAAAACAAACAAAAACAACAATGAGACCTGGAGCACAAGCTCGCTCCCCCTCCCATGAAGGACCATCAGTCTTTCAACTAGCCCATCTCCAACAGTCTGCAGGTATCAGGGGCACAAAAGCCAAAGATCAGGCTGCTTTCATTAGGAAGCCTGCAACTTTCAAGAAACAGAGCTTAACGCCAGACGTGTTCTGTGGTCTATTTCAGAATGAGATGTTTGCCCCTCACACAAACTGAACATCCACAGTGAAAGAGAGACAGCCTCTGGCCCAGACATCGGGTCCTCCTAAGACTAGGGTCCCTGCCTTCTCTTTAAGCTCTTACAGCAAAGGGCTGTACTCAGCTCAGGAGCCTGGCGGGCAGGCAGCTCAGGGCTGACTACGCCCACCAGCTCATGTGCTGAAAGGTATGAGTTCTTCCCAAAGGGAGTGATTTTGAAATTAAGTGCACACAGCCTCCTGGTGTCTGATCCTTCTCCTGTTCAAGTTCCCACACCTTTTCCTATATTCTACGTGTTAGGAATCCACTCATACACAGACACACACACACACACACACACACACACACACACACACACACAAAATAATTCAGCAAGAACAATCCAACAACACATGAGACTAAACAGTTGCTCCAACACTGATGGAGTCTTGACTCCGTTAAAAACAGAAGTTGGTGTGGTAGTGCACACCTTTAATCCCTGCACTCAGGTGGCAGAGGCAGAAGGATCTCTGTGTTCAAGGCGAGCCTGGTCTACAGAGTGAGTTCTAGAACAGCTAGGGCTACACAAACAAACCCTGTCTCAGAATTAAAAATAAAAAAATTAAAAAAGGTAAGAATAGGAGGAGAAGAAGAATTATTAACAAGCCTAGTGGAACATTCTCCTGGACATTTTCGGATCAATATAATATGGAAAGTTTTCTACACTGGAGCCATCCCAAACTCTTCTATTATTTACGTGGGTCAAACTAAGCAAAGAAATACACTAGACAAATTTCCCTTACACTGCACTTTACCCTGGGGGTCTGGTTCATACAAGTGTTGGTTTCTAAGTCTTCTCTGTCAATACCAGTGTTAGTGTGGGTTCAGAAAATCGCCTCCAAAAAAAAAAAAAAAAGAAAGAAATCCCCTCCTTTGTTCGGCTTTGCGTGTATAACATTTGGAAAGGAAGTTACCTGTCTCTTTAGGCCTCAGCTCCTTCATCCCTCAACCAAGTAGTTCTAGATTAATTTCCCATCTCTTCTACCTGTGAAATGTCAATACATTGGCATAACTTTGTTTTTTTAATTTTATTACATTTATACATTTATTGCAAGGGGCACAAGCAGGTGTTAAGTTCAGAGGACAATTTGTGGGAGCTGGCTCTCTCCCTTCACCATGTGGGACCAGGGATTGGAACTCAGGTTGTTGGGCTGGCAGCAAGCACCTTAGCAGCTGTGCCAGCAAACCAGCCCTGAGCTAATTTTCTAAGCTCTCACTGCAATCTCAAGCCAGGCCAAGCTACTCCCCTACAGCACTGCCCCTTCCCCACTTGGCTTCCCACTTCCCCTGAGTGCCTCCTCCACTCAATTAACCAACCAATCCCATCCAGGACCAAGTACAAGTGGTTCTTCTCTAATGGAAGCTCCCCCATTAGGGCTTGGTCTTCCCTTCTCCCTGGCTTCCCTGACCTGCAAACCACCATACCCCAAGATCGTGTGAGCTGCCAGCTGACTGCCCCGTGGTGTCCTCACGGTAGTCTGTCTAGTGCCGGTCAGCTTCTTCTCTGCTTGCTCCTGCTCCTATGCGGCCCTGATTTCAAATGTAAAAAGTACTACCAAGTGGGACCACCCTTAGAAAAGACGAGCAAAGAGTGGGTGAGAGGTGGAAAGCTGAGTTCACTGGTAGATGGGATGGCTCAGCAAGAAAAGGGGTTGCTATCAAGTTTGAGAACTTGAGCTCAATTCCCAGGGCCCACATGGTGGACAGAGAGAGAACTGATCCCAAAAGCCTGCCTCTCACTTTCAATCATGCCCTCTGCCATGTATAGGTATGAACATACACACCACATACACAATTAATTAAATGCTTAAAGAGTCATAATACAATTACTTTAAATGAAATAACTGTGCAGCCTAAGCAGCGATGAAAAACAAATTCAAGAGAACATTTAACATTTATTCATTCTGTTTGAGGCTTTAGAGAAGAGTGTATCCTGCCTGAGACCCTGTCCCTTATCCCCCCTGGCCCAGGACTAGCAATCGATCTCATGTTATGAATGCACAATGGCTTGATTTCCATAGCTGCTGCGTCCTAACTTAGAACCATAGGAGGATTACTGAGGTCTTGGGGCCAGGCAAGAACAACCTCTTGGCATCACAAGATAATGTTATCATTTACAAAGTTCAAGTTTGAGAAACAGAAACACACATGCACACGCACACAAAGATCTCACGATGCTGTAAATAAGTTTACAGTTTTGTGCTGGGCAATGTTCATGGCTGCCCTCAGCAACACACACCACGCACAGCCTATGGGCCACAGTTTTAAAAGGCAGAGGGCTTTGGACATTTCCCTGTTTTAGGAACAGCTTTGCCACCTGCTCCACATCTGAGGAAGGCTCCAAAGTCCAGCTCTTTCCGTGACACTGTAACCAGGGTGGCAAAACTAAAGACAAGAAGTCTAGAAGACGTTTCTATCAGCCTTTTTCCTGGCAGTCCCTGAAGTGACAGCAGCACTTTAGATCACCCTGCAGACACCCCGCAGGACGGGGGAGGCAGGCAGGGAGGGCACAGCAGCTAGTCAGCAAATGACTACTCTTCCCTAGACTCAGCCCCAGAAGAGAAGTGAGGAAGACACAAGTCAGAATCTGATACCCTAGGTCCTAAAAATAGCCTCCAGGCTTCAGCAGGCCATGGGGGACAAGGACAGGCACGCTATGATAAGTGAGAGAATGCGGATTGACAAGAGGCTGCAAGGTACAGAAATGGTGTGATGGGCTGACTGACGGCTCAGGAGTAAAAGCACTTGCTGCCAAGCCTGACAATTTGAGTTCAAACCCAGGAACCCACACAGTGGAAAGACAGAGATGACTCTTGTGCTGTGGAATAAATCATTTGTACCCTGTAAAGATTTGTCACATGAATTGGTGTAATAAAACGCTTATTGGTCAATAGCAAGGCAGGAAGTAGCGGAGAGACAAAACGAAGGATGATGGGAAGGAGAAGGGCAGAGTCAGGAGTCACCCGCTAGATGCAGAGGGAGCAGGAGATGGATGCACCGTGCTAATAAAGGTACCAATCCATGTGGCAAAGCATAAATAGAAATATGGGTTAATTTAAATATAAGAGTTAGCTAGCCTGAGCTATCGGCCGAGCATTTATAATCACATTCAGCCTCTGGGACCAGGTGGTAGGGACAGGAAACATCCGATTATACTCTTGCAAACTGTCTTCTGACCTAACAGGTGGGGAAGGCAGAAGAGGAAGCCTATGGTCATGAAGAAGCCAGGTGGGCAACTCTATACTTCAGGATCATCTGTGCACTCACGAGCTTGCCTCCATCACAAAGAACTTAGCGTCCACATCTGCAGTTCTGCAGATCAAGAGAGCTCTGCCATACCAGGATAAGAAGAATGCAGAAAGACTTGCATGGGCAAAGTGAGCAAAGTTTCACTAAAATGAGTCTCTAGGACTGAACCGTATGTCTTACTCTGCTCCAAATTCCCAAGTGGCTCTGTCTCCCTTGATAGAGGGAGAATGAACAGTTGCTGGGACCATGTTCTTCAGTCCTTGCAACCTGCCTGCTATTCCTACCAGGAGGTGATTACAGCCCTCTGCAGCAGCTATGTCCCCCTAGAAAATACACTTTTTAAAAGGAAAACAAAATGAGCTGACTCTAAACAAGCTTTGAATAAGTGCCTTCATATCCACGGTGGGCCAAAGCCCTGCCTGAAGCCACTTTCCCATTGAACTTGCTGTGACCTTCCATGTCCATCCTTCCCTTGGCAGGGGAAGGCTGTCACCGCACTGAGAGCAGCAGCAACAGCTGACACTCCACGCTGTGAGCCCAGGGCTTTTTTCACCAGGAGGCTCCAACTCTGGCCATTACTGGTACAATAACTCAAACAAAGATCACTAGGCATGACCATATCTGCAGCCCAGTCTAGAAAACAATACAACTCTGAGACTCAGAATATACAGTAAAGAACAAGAGTCCACAACTTCTTCTAAGTCCTACCCTGGTTTGGTCAGTTTGTCTGTCCAAAGTCACCTTCAGTGAAGGCCACTAATCAAAAATTTGGAATCTGTTCTTTTCTGAGGAGAAAATGCTCAAAAAGCACATGGAGGCTATCTCAAAGAAGGCTGGAAGGGATGGCTGGCTCTGGGCTCTGACCCAGACTCTCCTCTGAGATTGACAGCTGCTGATCCTATTAATGGACCTCGGGCACCCTTCTTACATTCCATGGCTGTAATCTAAGCTACCAGAAAGCTTTAATGAGAGCAGTCAATAAACCATAAGGGCGGGGCTAGGGAGTGGAGACTGTAGTGTGCAAGAAGGAAATGAAGTGGGTGCAGGATTGCTGGTGGGGCCTCAGGGGCGCCTGGGTACGTTATGAAGTCGCGTGACTGGTGAACAGCACAAATGCTCACTTTTTAACTCGGCACTGCTTCATAAACAACACAATTATTTCCCACTGTAAGCTTCCTGTTGCTCCATACAGACACCCTTCTGCATCCATGAAACTCCTCAGTAAACACACAGACTCAGGTCCCTGAGATAAAATGTCACAACAGCCTGGCCCAAACTCCAGATCAGTTTGGGCCACACAGCCATTTCCAGGCCATCCTGGTTATAGGATAAACTTTGTCTCAGAAAAACAAAATATATGGCCAGTGGGTAGGGGCCTTGCCATCAAAACTGACGATCCAAATTTGATCCCTGAGACCTATATAGTAGGAGAGATTCCCCAAGACCCGTGTAGTAGGAGAGAACCAACTCTCACAAGCTGTCCTCCAATTTTCACATGTGTGTCATCCCATGGTGTGCACCCACGCATGCACACACATGCACAAAATGAATAAAGATGATTGCATTTATAGTGAGGTTTGTTTATGTTATGTGTATTGAGGGTCTCACCTGCGTGTACACTTGTGCCACACATGCAGTTTCAGTGACTGTGGAAATCAGAAAATGCATCTGGTCACCTGGAACTGGAGCTATGGGCCACCATGTGAGTCCTCAGCAAGAGTAACAAGTGTTCTTAACCACTAAAGCAACTCTCCAGACTCCAATAAAAATAGTTTTAAAGAAATGAAAAACCAAAACACAGTAGCATCTGCACATAACCTGGTTACAGCCTCTCACATACTTTAACCACTTGTCTGCTGTGGAATAATCCTCTTATACACTGTAAAGATCTGTCACTTGAACTGGTTTAATAAAACACTCATTGGCCAGTAGCCAAGCAGGAAGTATAGGTGGGGCAACCAAACTAAGAATGATGGGAAGGAGAAGGGCGGAATCAGGAGTCTCCAGCCAGACTCAGAGGAAGCAGGGCATGAACGTACCATGCTAATAAAGGTACCATCACATGAGAGAGTGTAAATAAGAATATGGGTTAACTTAAATTCTAAGAGCTAGTTAGTAATAAGCCTGAGCTACTGACCAAGTATTTACAATTAATATAAGCCTCAGAGTGGTAATTTGGGAACAGAAGGTCAGGACAAGAAACTTCTACCTACAACTATCTTATTTATAATACCTGCTTCAATGTGCATGTTATGTAAGTTATACAGGTTAGGGAACTGTAACAAAGAAACAAGTCTGTACATGTGGATAAAGATGTAGTTTTCCATCTCAGGCTGCACTGCATCTGAAGATGTGGGACCTGCAGGTGTGGCGGGCTGAGTATGCTCAGGTTTAAAATCACTAGTGCTCAAAAGACAACTCGGTCAGCACAGTGCTCACCACACAAGTGTGAAGATCTGAGTTTGGCTGCCCATTACCTATAAAAATAAAAAACAAAAAACCCAAGCATGGGGCTGAAGACATGACTCAGGAGCTGGAGCACCTGTTGCACTTGCAGAGAATTCAGGTTCAGTTCCCAACAAACACATACTGGCCCACAACCGTCCTTAACTTCAGTTCCAGAGGATACAACATCATGTTCTGACTTCCATGAGCACTAGGCCTGTACATGGCACATAAACATACACTTAGACAAAACACATACAATTAAATAAAAGTCGGGTGGTAGTGGCACACACCTTTAATCCCAGCACTCAGGAGGCAGAGGCAGGCAGACCTCTGGATTCAAGGTCAGCCTGGTGTACACAGAGTGAGTTCCAGGTGAGCTAGGGCTACATATAGAAACCCTGTCTCAAAAAAGAAAAGAAAGGAAGGAAGGAAGGAAGGAAGGAAGGAAGGAAGGAAGGAAGGAAGGAAGGAAGGAAGAAAGAAAGAAAAGAAAAGAACAAACAAAAACAAAAAGCAAAACAAAACCACTAAAGTAGACCTCTGCCCCGGGCCACGAAAAACAAACAAATACCACCAGTTTGTGAAATGGAAGCACATGGTGGAAACGGTGCCCTATAGAGCTGGTTTGGGTAGATCTAGGGCTGAGAACTAAGGATACCTCACTTACTGGCCTAACACTTCAGCTGTCTGAAATTAAGGATGATTTTGGTCAAGCAAATCCAAAGCCCCCAAGCAAAGCCATGAGAGAGCCCGCCACACCTGCAGGTCCCACATCTTCAGACGCAGCCCGGCCTGAGATGAAGACTGCACCTGTTCCCACATGCACAGACTCTTTAAGTCTGGTGTTAAATGCCGATGGCCATTTTGATGATGAGAACCATATTTCACCTCACTCGAATGTTTTCTGAAACACTGAATATCATGCTGGAGACCACATAGTTCCTTAACTTTCAAAGGACAACTTGAAACCCCCTAGACACTGCTAAAACATCAGCGAGGACCCCTTGCAGCCTGCTTGAGACCCAGCTTGGCTGCACTCTGGGTGGCACTCATGTCCTTTGGGTCCAGCACCACCTACCTTTCTAGGAAGAAAAGCTCAGAAAGCATTTTGGGTTTTGATCCCAAACAGTCCCATTTCACATGTCAACTCTCCACTCATGCATTAAAAGGGAATGCAACAGAAACTAGCCAGTCAGCTGACAGTGAATTTAAATAACTTGCAGGAAACCGGAGCACAGCCTAGTGCCTGAGAACCATTTGATGAGTACTCCCTGCACTCGCGGAGTAAGTATCTGAGCGCTACAGTGTGGGAGCGCTCTCCTAGCTCAGCACTCATCTTACCCTGGGAAAAACAAAGCCCTGGGTTCCACTCTTTGGGTCACTTCTGCATGTGATCTTGGCTTTCCCAGCTCAGTCTAGCTGCCATGCTTTGCTCAGGCCACTGAAATGCCCACTTGCTCCTGCCAAAAGCTTGCCTACCTTTAAGGTCCAGCTCCAGCTCCATCAATTCCAGAAGGTTCTGGGCCCAGGCACTCAGTTCCTGCCACAATCTAACTACTTAGCTATAATATTTAACACAGAGAGATATGTGCAAGTTGTATCTGTTTTCAAAACAAGAAATAGTTTTTTCTTTCCTAAACCATCTAAATGCCTTTTTTCAAAAAGCAAAATTTTTAAGATGGGTGAATACATCTCTGCTTAACTCACCTTTCCTATATCCATCTTAGATCTCTAGAGAAATCCAGGAGAAAGAGGAAAGGAGAAGTATTAAGAAATAACTTTCGAGCCCCATGCAGGCTAGGGTTTAGAGATTACAAAAGCTATCTTTTGTAATCAGAGGTTTCTCTCCCACCCTGCAGTCCCCGAATAACCATTCAGAGGCTTAATATTCCTTATAAATGCTTGACCAGTGGCTCAGGCTTACTACTAGCTAGTTTTTACATTTAAATGAACCCATACTTCTTATCTATGCTTTGCCATGTGGTTCACGGCTTGTTGCCTCATTTTCTACATGTCTTGCTTCCTCAGCAGCTGGCTAGCATCTCACAGACTCTGCCCTTCTCCTGTATCTCTGCTTGGATTTCCCGCCTGACTCTATTCTGCCTTGCCATAGGACAAAACAGCTTTATTTATCAACCAATGAGAGCAATACATATTCACAGCATACAGAAAGACCATCCCACAGCAGTCTCTCTCCCCCCCCCTCACCCCGCCCCCGTGCAGACACTTCTGTTCTTCCAGAGGACAATGCACAGCTTGTAAAGTCTGGGCTGAATGCCAAGTTTGTAAGACTTGCATACTTTAACACCCAAAGGGAAGGACTTTAAGTGTCCCATCTATCTAATGCAGTTTAGAAACTTTTTCTGACTAATAACAATTTTGGGGCAAGTCAAGAGGGTAAAAGGCTCAGCACAGGACAGCAGGATTTAACTGCATGTCCAGAGGACTTGTACTGGTGTGCAGTACCCCCCATCCCCAAAAAAACGGTGGACCCAGCAGAGGGCAGGTGCCTCACACAGTCTATTAGCAATGGCTCCTCGCAATTCAGAATGTCAGTCCTCAGCTGAGAGGTCAAGAGAGCCAAGCTCCTTCCTTCCTCCAGGATCCCTGGAGACAATCAGGACCAGAGCAGCTAGGAAGGGTGGCAGGTGGCCTTCAGAGCCTCCTGTCATACTCTGGGATAACCCTACCAAGAGAAATTTCCTTAGAAAACTCAAAATATCTTTAATTTCAGAAAAGGAGCAGGCTGGATTCTAAACAAACAAAATAACAAAGCATTCTTGAATAGTCAGAACACTGCTTTAGCAGAGACTCTGTGGTGCTAAACGGTAACAGGTTCACTGGTGTCTCCTGATTGAGAATCTCTTCCTGGGTGATTCTACACTATCAGGTAGACAATCAAACTAGATACCACATTTGCAACAATTAATTAATTAATTAATCTTCAATTCTTAACAGCGTTTTAGGATGGGTGTTACTCCAGTTAGTTTTTTGTCAATTTGACACAAGGCGGGGTTGTTCAAGAAGGAGGAATCCCTACTGAGAAAATGCCCCCATCAGTCTGGCCTGCAGACAAGCCTATAAGGTATGTTCTTGATTGACTGGTGTAGGAGAGCCCAGCCTACTGTAGGCAGTTCCATCTCTGGGCAGGTGAGCCTGGGGTGTGTGAGAAAGCAAACTGAGCAAGCCAGTAAGAAACATTCCTCATGCATTCTGCTACAGGCCCTGCCTGAGTTCCTGCTTTGGCCTATCTCAATGAAGTGTGATTGGAATATGTAAATTAAAAGAACCCTCTCCTCCCAAATTGCTTTTGGTGTCTCTATCACAGGAATGCAAAGCACCTATTCTATGGGTGTCAAGGTAGTGTTATCAGCCAACCAGTTCCTATCTTCCAGATTTGTTAGACAGGAAGCTGATGTCAAGGTGGTTATCAGCCAACCAGTACACATCTTCCAGATTTGTTAGACAGGATGATGTTCATGGTCAGACCCTCATCCAACTTCATCATCAAGAAAGATGAAAAGTCCGTCAATTTCCAGCAAGCAGCATTTCTACCAATTCATTTCCCAGCAGTCCTGTTCACACCACTACAGGGCTTTAGGGCACATTCAAAGGGGAGAGTTTTTAAGTTAAAAGGGAATTTAGGTATAGAGTGAGGGTTGTTGTTATTTTTTCTTTTGTTTTAAATTTTTGAGACAATGTTTCTCTTTGTAGCCATGGGTGTCCTGGAACTCACTCTGTAGACCAGGCAGACCTGGAACTCAGAGATTGGCCTGCCTCTGCCTCCTGAGTCCTGGGATTAAAGGTGTATGCCACCATTTCTTGCTTTTGTTTTTACTTTTCTAGAATAAAGCAAATTAAAAAAAAGAGAGAAAAAAGCCACCTCAAAACAAAAGCAAGCAAGAGACACTTAATAACCAGCCAAATATAACTGAGCAGTTACAAAAACACTGCATCCTTCTGGACAGGAAAGGGGTTCAGAAACCCAAGAATGAATAAAAAGGAAGTCTTCATCTGCAAAACCATGGGCAATATAGTTGAAACAAATATGCAAGAGGCCATAATTTAAGACAAGCATGGTCCAGCAAAGTGAACTGTGGCTAAGGTGAAGAAGGACCAGCTCCTACGTCAGCTCCTTCAACAAGGGCGAGCCCAGACTTCTCAGGAGCCAGAGCATATACCACATTATTAGACACAAGAAAGAGTTCAACAGAGCTAAGGAAATTCTAGTCCCCATAGCCAAAAGAGCTACTGCTGGGAAAGGTGTCTGCTGAGTCTGTCCCAGCATGCAAGGAGTGTGGGGACAGAGCAAGCGGGGGGGGGGGGGGGGCAAGTGTGGCAGGAACCCTGAGAGGAACCCTGAAGAGGACTGGGGTGTTTGGAAATCGGTCTCTGGACAGCAGAGCACTTGAGGCTCCCGCGACTCCAGGGGATGCATGGCCAAGTGCACTGCAGAGCTCATGTGGCCTAGAGCAAGACTAGCTGGAAACTCTTTAATAAGCCAGACAGGAAGACTGACATCTGAGCACTGTGTCAAAGACAGGCTGGACAGAAAGGCAGGGAGGCTTGAAGGGCAGACTTGGAAGTGATAAACAGGTTACATTTTCTTTATGTTCTTCCACTATCTTCAAACAGGTACACACTCCTAAAACAGCAAGAGACTACAGATTCCTTAGGAAAAGGAGCATATTGCTAACCAGGCCGTGCACATTGGGGGGAAAGACCATGTGAGACATAGAAATTAACCTGAGAATTTTACCATGGGTGGTTAGTCAGGTCTCAAGGCTAAACATGACCAAAGAGGTCATCTCACCATCCTCTTCCCACTCATTAGAAAAAAGGCCAGGGATGGCAAGATGGCTCAGCAAATACAGGGGCTTGCTGCCAAGCCTGATAACCTGAATTCAATCCCAGGGAACCACATAATGGAAAGAAAGAACCTGCAAGTTGTTCTCTTACCCAGAACTGGACTACAATCCCTCTGCAGAACCCACAATTTTGTGCCTCTCCCCTACCCAAATCTTGGGACAGAACCTAGAGCTTTGCACCAGCTTGACAAGCACTGAGCTACGTCTCCATTCCTGGACTGTGCAAACAAAGTGACAGTGAGTTAAGGGGACACACCCAGCCTTCAGGGAACTTAAAGACAATTCAGGGTACCCTAGGAATACCAGGATTGTGTGCTGAACCACCAGGTCTCTGCTCTTTCAGACATCTGTTAGATGATCCTATTGCACTGTTTGGCCCAAAGCATTACGGTTGCTTCTACAGTTACTAGAGTTGAAACAAAAGCAAACATATTTTTCTTCACGTATATATTCATTTTCTCCTATCATGTGTAACCATTTCTACAAAAAACCCTCTGTATTATAACCTATACCTACATATGATAATTTACACTCCTGACGAATCTAATCTAACAGACTTAGCACACAAATACAGAACACCAAGCCTCTGAGCATCGGTCCCATGAGTCACTGTCACTGTGGCCACAGAGCAGACCAACAAACAGTGAGACTTCACAGAGCAGCACGGGGTCCCCGGCAGTGAGGGGTGTTGACAAGAAGGATGCTTGGTTGCAGGCAGGAAGAAAGGACCCTAAATTTCAGTAGTGGAGATGATGGTTCGGGGGCTAACAGCACCTACTGCTTTTGCAAGGGACCTGGGTTTGATCCTCAACATCCACACGCAGTTCACAATCATCCATAACTCCAATTCCTGGCAATCCAATGACCTCTTCTGACCTCCAAGAGCACCAGGTACACATGTGGTGCACATACATGCAGGCAAAAACTCATACACACAAAATAAAAATAAATCTTGTAAAACTTTTTTAGTAGAAGGAGATGTTATGATTGGGATGTAAAAATGTCTCCATAAGCGTTCAACACTTGGTCCCCACCACTTGGCTGTGTGGAGGATGCAGAGCCTTTAGGAGGGAGGCCTAGCTAAAGGAAATGGGTTTCTGGTAGGCGGGTCTTCAGTGCTAGGGCCTTGCCTCTCTTTCTAGTCCGTCTCTCTTCTCCTTCTCCTTCTCCTTCCTAGTTCATTGAAATATAAGCAAACCACTAGTGGGGGGGGGCCTTCTGTCTATGTGTTGCTTTTATGGGTTAATGAATAAAGAACTGCTTTGAGCCTATGGCAGGGAAGAACAGAACTAGGCAGGGAAAACTAGGCTGTATGCTGGGAGAAAGAAGGCAGAGTCAGAGAGAAGCCATGGAGCCGCTGGAGACAGATGCTGGGAACTTTAGCCGGTAAGCCACAGCCACGTGGCAATACACAGATTACTAGAAATGGGTTAAATTAATATGTAAGAGTTAGCCAATAAGAAGCTAGAGCTAAGGGGCCAAGCAGTGTTTTAATTAATACAGTTTCTGTGTGGTTATTTTGGTTCTGGGCAACTGGGACGAACAAGTGGCTTCCTCCTCCAACAAACTGCACTACCCACCACCATGCCCCACACAACGGACTATGTATCCTTTGAGCTGTGAGCCACAATAGACACTTCTTCCTCAACGTTGCTTCTTGCAGATATTTAATCACAATGAGGAAATATGGTCAAGATAACAACAGCAACTGAGCGTGGTGGTGCACATCTTTCATCCCAGCACTCGGGAGGTAGAGGTGGGCACATCTCTGAGTTTGACACTAACCTGGTCGACAGATCAAGTTCTAGGACAGCCAGGGTTACAAAGAACCCCTGTCTGAAAAAGTCAGAAGTGAACATGGGGACTACAACTACAGCAATGTTCTGTACTCCCAAAAAACCGCTAAGAAAAGAGGGAAATCATGCCTGATATTTGAAACCCAGCTAACTGCTCAGGGCTAGTGAGGTCATGAATCTTGGAGGAGAACCTACAACCACCCCCTTACTAAACCAGCATAATTCTAACTGTATTCTAAACATTTGTCCTCATACCCACATATAAGTTAGTTCTCAGCCCTCAACAAGGAAACTTCTTTTTGCAACAGACAGAGACCATTACAAAAACTATAGCCAATCAAAATACAGAATTGTAAACCCAGTCCCAATAGACATGTCGACCAAACACTCCTGCACCGAAGGCTCAGGGAGCATGGCAGAAGAGGGGCTGGAAACACTTTAAGGGTCAGAGGACCCTAGCATGACTGCCTGAACATGAACAGACCAGGGGCAGCAGCAATATGTTATTAATAATAATAGACTGGATGGGAGAAAGCCCACAAAGCATCACCCTTACACAAAGAGAGTAGGAGATACAGTCTTCTCCAGGGCACAGCAAGCCAATCCGTTATCTAATAACAAATGGTCAGTCTGAAGACATAGATTCAAACAATTACACACACTGAGCTTACTGTATTTAGCAATATATATGTATATATGTGTGTGTGTGTTGTGTGTGTACATACATATATGCATGCTATTGCAATTAATGAAGGAGAATAAAGAAGAGTACATGGGAAGGTCTGGAGGGAAGAAAGGGAAGGGAAATGATATAATTATAATCTCAAAAAATAAAAGAAGTAAAAAAAAATTGTCAAGAGATTCATTGTTTTACCACCAAAAAAGGGAAATGAAAGAAAGTTATGCACGGCAATGTGCATATCATTGCTCCGTTAGCCAATCTACAGCATATACATATTTGAATATATTGCACATGAGAAACATATCATCTCATATGTTCATTTAAAAGAAGACTGTGTGTGTGTGTGCTATACTTGAGTGTGTAGGTGTGCATGCACATGCAGAGGTCACGCAGGACTCATCAGGTGTCTTCCTTGCCTCACACTTCATCATATCACCATCAGGCAGGGCTTCACCTTGAACCAGAGGCTCCCCATCCAACTAGGCTAACTGACCGCAAGCTCTTGGGACTCACCTGTCTCTAACCTCCCAAGAATGGGGCTAGGAGTCCAGGAGATTCTAACTCGGGTCCTAATGCTTGCAGAGCAAGAACTCTTACCCATTGGGCTGTCTCCACCGCCTACCTAAAGGCCTTTTCTCCCAAAAATGTATTCTACATTTGCGCATGCTTGGTGTTTTTGTTTTGTTGGAGGATTTTTGATGGATGCTTCAGACCTAACAGTTTAGAGAACAAGCACAGAAATGCGTCTGATTCTGAACCTCGGAGACCACAAAGAAAAAGGGCAAAGGAAAGAAAGCTCAAATGATTCCTGCAGGTAGGTGGGACAGGTCATTGATGACCAAGACCACCTGTTCTTACCTGCCGAGCCATCTCTCCAGCCCCTGCAAACTGACTTTGGAAAATATGATTTACCAGGGTCCTTAGATTATAACTCCCTAAGGACATTCCAGATGTGAGAATGATAAACTACATGGTTTTATCCAGTGATGGAGAATCTTGACTGCAGGCAGGACTTCCTTGACAGATGTTAGAAAAGCAGCAACACGCATGTACAGTCTGTGACAGATTTCCAAACGCCTGGCATATGAGCCAGCTCTCTGAAGAGGAAAACCTTGATGTGGGCAGTGCCACCAAAGGGTTGGTGCACGGATGTAAAAGTACAGAAGCACACACGCACTGAGCCTTCTTGGGTGGCTACATTTTCTGCTGATGCCATGGCTTGGGAATGGCAGATTCCTTTGAACACAGACTTGTACCTGAAATCCTCTAGGGAGCTGCCAGGCCATTGGCACTGGACTGAGGCTGTATCACTGGCCCTCTTATTCTGAGTTGCTCAGCTCTTTAGACTGCACAGCTACTGCTCCCCCAGCTCTCCAGTCCACAGACAACCATTGTGGGGTTATTCAGCCTTGAGTCATGTAAGCAAATCTAATAAACTCTCCTTAAAATAATTATGTATATTCTATTCTGCAGACTATCCAAAGGGCATCTAATTACATATATTCTATTCTGCTCTCCTTCAGAGAACGAATCCATTTGTTTTGATAAATGCCCATGAAATCCAGCATGCTCAAAGGACTGGACTTCACTGTGAGTTATTATGAAGAGGACTAGGGAGCTGGGAGATCCTGAACCATGCCTTCCAGTGCACCTGAATCTCTTCCCAGACAGGGCTTTATCATCTCGTCCAGGTCCTTCTCTGTCACTGTGACAAAACACACCGATGAAGTAGAATAAGGCAGGAAAACTTTGTGTGTGTGGGGGGGGGGGGAGGTGTCAGGTTTCTCTGTGTAGTCCTAGCTGTCTTGGAACTCACTCTGTAGACCAGGCTGGCCCCAAACTCAGAAATCTGCCTGTCTCTGTCTCCCAAATGTTGGGACTAAAGGCATATACTACCATGCCTGGCTGATCTATTTATTCATTTAGTGGTTTCCTTAAAACACTGCCTGTATTGTCTTTTAGACAAGCATAACTTCACTTGCTACCTGAAACAATAGTTAGATTTTACAAGAGGATTAATTAATAAAATGACCTGGAGAGATGGCTAAAACACTGGTTGTTGCCCTAACAACCTGCTGACTGCCACGCACACATCTGTAAATGCTTCTTGCCTGCCCACCCCACCTGTGGCTTTTGGGTATAGACTAAGAATGCAAAGTGGACCTGGAACAGAAGGCGCCCAGGCGCTGTCCTAGCTTCGGGTCACCAGTGACATCTCCTGTCTTTCACTCCCATTGGTGTCAGAGTGTGTATCCCAGGAAGATTCCCACAGCACTGACCAAAGCAACTTAAAGGGGAAAGGGCATAATTTGGCTTGCAGTTCCAGGCTACAGCCCATCATTAAGGAAATCAAGGCAGAAACTTCCAACATCACATCCAGCCAGAGCAGGAGGAGAAGCAGTACGCGTGTCCTTGCTTTGTGTCCTGGCTTTCATGCGGCTTTCTCCAGGGAACGGTGCCACTCACCGTTGCCTTCAGACGGCAACAAACAACGAAGACAATCTCCTACAGACATGCTCACAGGCCAACCAAACTGCCGATCTGAAAACTAACCATCAGCTGGCATACTCTCTAGTCCCAGCATCTGGGAGGCAGAGGCAAGGGGATCCTGTGAGTCTGAGGTCAGTCTGGTCTGCAGAGTAAGTGCCGGGCAAGTCACAGGTACACTGAGAGACTCTGCCCAAAGTAATCATCACACCTCTTCAAGCATTCCCTTTAAAAGAACAAAGCATAAGCCATAAGATCTACCCACTAAGCAAGTAATTTAGATGACAAGCCTCGGTTGTGGGGCTGCCACGTGCTAATTCTAATACTTCGGCATTTACAAAAGAAGCTTATCCCATCAATAGCCACTCCCATCCCCTCCCCAGCTCCTGGCAAACTCCAACACAACTGTAATCCATCCTCGGGCCACACTGTCACTGAGAGGGTGGGGTGGGAGGGATACATGCATTCACTCCTACGTCACAGGATCCATAAGAACTGGCTTGTCTGCCGCGTGGCCATTGTGTGCTGAGGAAAACAAGGATGCTTGCTTCTCTGGAATTACTCCATCCACTGTACAGTAAAATCCAAACCAACAGTCAGATTCGGCTTGCTTTTCTGCATTGCTAATCAACTCTGAACATTTGGCCACAGCATATTTTACCATCTTCTATCTCAAAATTCTGAAGTGGAAAGAAAAAAAAAATCTACAGCAATCATACCCACCTCTCTCTCACACACACACTAACTAAGCTAAATGCTAAAATGTAGTAAATGAGTAATTAAAATACATAAATTCACACCAGTGTTTGCTCATTTAGCTGGCAAAACTCATCAAAACAGTTCATATACTAAATACAGAATTTCTATAGATTGTAAGTTCAATGTTAACAGCACCCGATGAGAACCTACGGGGGTGGGAGGTGGAAAAGCGAAGCTAAAGAACTGAATTCGCTTAACAAAGCCTTAGTTCAATTTGAAAGCCATCACTTCTCGTTTCAAGTAATTTTTTTTTTTAACTTTCACTCACACACTTCTTTCATGAATGCTCGGACATAGTGCATGCATGGAAAACGTGCATTTGGTACCTACAGACTCTGTTATTCCCAAGCTATTGTGATGCAGAGTCATCGCCAAAAGCCGCATTCCAGTCTGAGGCAAACACCATCCACGTCATTAGGAATGAACAGTCAACTCTTCTAACCACTTAGAAATGAAAGGCCGTGCCCTCAATCAGTCAAAAAGCCCTCTCTCCAGCCTTAACTTACAATCCAATCCCTCTCCTGACCTCTAGAGAACAGTCACCTTGCTTCCCCGTGCGTCCCTTTATTAATGGCTATCAGACGGATAACCTTGAATTTCCAATTTAGGCTCTCTTCATAGAACTGACTGCAGAGAAAAATGGCAGGTGCTATAAAATGCAGCCCCAGCATTCACCTCCCTCCCTCCCTCCCAACAAGCCCTTTTGTTCCTAGGTAGAAGATAAATACCTGTCTTCCTCCTAACTTAGTCTTAAAGTAACTGTTTAGAATGGAGAGTGAACCCACAGAAAAGCTCTTGTACCTTAGAGGACGTTTTTCCCTATCCACATGCGGTCATCGAGCTAAAGCTAGTCACTGTGATAAGACGGCCTGGTTAATAAAGCGTCTCCTGTAAAAACCTGTGTTCAGATCCCAGACCCATGTAAAAGATGGGGGCAGCAGTGCAGGCCTGTAAGCCCAGCGCTCCGAGGCTGACTCAGGAGGGGACCGGTTCAGTGAGAGCGCCTACCTCAAAATACAGGGTGGACGGTGGCTGAGGAAGACACCCGCCATCAGTCTCTACCTACAGGCGCATGTACACATGTACTCACACGCACACCCGCCATCAGCCTCTACCCTACAGGCGCATGTACACATGCACTCACACGCACTCACACACACACTCACGCACACAAGAACCATCACACCACACACACACCACACGCAGAGACACATGCACATGCCTACTCACACACAGATGCACACACAGAGACACACATACACACACACACACACACACACACACACACACACACACTGCTCTTCTATACATCTGCTGGACTTTTCTTAAAAATTCCTCCCCCTGAATAAGGAAAATGTGGTATACTTATACAAAGTAGTACTACACAGCAGAAAAAAATAACAACAGCTTGAATTTTGCAAGAAAATGGATGGAGCTAGAAAACATTATTTTGAGTGAGGTAACCAGACATAGAAAGACAATTATCACATGTACTCACTCATAGGTGGTTTTTAAACATAAAGCAAAGAAAACCAGCCTACAAACCACAATCCCAGAGAACCGAGACAACAATGAGGACACTAAGAGAGACTCACATAGATCTAATCTACATGGGAAGTAGAAAGTAAAAAAAAGACAAGATCTCCTGAGTAAATTGGGAGAATGAGAACCTTGGGAGAGAGTTGATGGGGGAAGAGGAGAGGCAGAGAGGGAAGCAGAGAAAAATGTAGAGCTCAATAAATATCAATAAAAAAAAAATTCCTCCCCCTGAAAAATATAAGTTCCTAGCCATTACTGCTAACTCAACAGGAAATTCAAGGTGGTTTAGTTTTCTTACCCCCTACACAAAGATTACAAAGCAGGGATGATTCTGTCTATCAGCAGCAAGGTGGACAAGACTCACTGGCACTCAGACACTGCTACCCTAGAGAACAGTACTCAACCTGGAAGCCTCTCAGTACTAACTGACCTCTGGGAATGAAGGTGACTGAAAACAACATACTCCCAACCCTGTCACACGGGGTGATGTTATAATGCTCATATTCGGGCAGCTCTTTTCTTCAGTCTCCTCGCCATTGATCAAACTCTTCTAATTCACGTACTGGCTTTACTGGAGCAAGCCGTCTCCCTTTCTCCAGAGGGGACCCAGACAGCCACAAGGCCAGTCACTCTTACCCACCCTTTCCAGTCGTGCTCCTGTGGTCTCTTTTGTACCTCACTGCTATGACTTCATGTTTGCTCCTGCCGGGAGTGGACAGCACTAGGGGTGAGGCCTGCGGGGTAACTGGGACATGAGGGCGGAGCTCTCCCAGACCACCTATGTGAGGGTTGGGGGAAACTGGCTGGGCCTCCTTGCCCTTCTGCGGTGCTCTTTCATCCCCTCAGCACACAGTTACGGGCTTCAGCCTGGACGCATAGCCCAAGCCCTCCACACCTGGAGCACACACGCCTGCAGCACCCTGATCTGGACGCTGGCCTGCAGAGCTGTCAGGAAAACATTTCATAACTGCGAATGGCCAGTCTGTGGTTACTTTGCTACAGTAGCAGGAAGGGGCCGAGACAGTCCAGTAAACTAAAAACCTGGGGACAATCCACTGCTCCTGTACGCAATTATACTGCTATTGCAATATGGAGCAGCAGGCCACGTTCCCGCCGCCCGGCTCCTGGTTAGTTTACACCCAAAATAATTACACGGAAACTGTATTCTTTTAAACACTGCCTGGCCCATTATATCTAGCCTCTTATTGGCTAACTCTTACATATTGATTCAACCCATTTCTAATAATCTGTATGTCACCACGAGCTCGTGGCTTACCGGGAAAGACTCAACATGTCTGACCTGGCAGCTTCATGGGCGGCTCCGCTTTCTTTCTCCCAGCATTCTGTTCTGTCTACTCCGCCTAAGCTGCTGTCCTATTAAAGGCCAAGGCAGTCTCTTTATTAACCAATGAAAGTAACACATAGACAGATGACCCTCCTATATCAACTGCTGCACACAAGGCAGCCAACTCCTCTTCTCACTCAACCACTTACAGGTCTAGTCAACTCCAATGTGTTTTGAGTTGTCATCACTGTTGGGAATGGGGGGAGGTGAGACAGAAGAGATGCCCCCAAGTAATTTAAATGTAATCCGCACAAGGATAAACGTTGATTTCCAAATGCTTCCTTTCATGAAAAGGTGGGAGGGACAAACCAACAGGACTGAAGAGATGGCTGAGGATTGGCTATTCTTCAAGAAGACCTGGTTCAATTCCCACCACCGACATGGCAACTCACAACTGCCTGAAACTCCAGACCCAGGGACTCCAACTCCCTCTTCTGGCCTCTGCAGCCACTGTACTCACATAGTGCACAAATACACAAGCAGGCAGAATACCCATACACATAAAATAAAAATAAAGGTAGTAATAACAACAACAACAACATTAATAATATTAATAATAGAGAGAATGCCCCCACAATCCAGCCCAGTACACACCTGAACACAACGAGAGACCAGGCCAAAGTAACCTTCACCCACTATACCACAATTAAACAGCCCACACTCCTTCAACTTCTGTCTCCCAAAACAATGCTGCTCTGCAGATTTTACCACTGCTGGCTATGTAGGAGCAATATAAATCATACCAAGTAATGCAATGACAGGGCTGGACCAACTGGAAAGAAAACACAGGAAGACTATCATTCTGGATGCTAGAAAACAGGCATAATGCTGCTGAGCATACTTCCTATAGGGTAGTCACTTTGCGTGAATGTGCTTTTTTTATCCTTTTATCCTGGTGACAACCATCAGCCTGATATTGCTAATTTTACCCAAGTACTGGAAGACCCTACAGTTTACAGAGCATCACACAGGGAGGGAAGGAGGGAGGGAGAAAGTGTGCATTCTAGCATAACAACCTGTGTGCAACAGTCCTTCCAGGACTGAAACATTCCATCTGGCAGGAGGCTCCTTTAAGCAGGAAGGTAAACTATCAAAATAGCTTCAGGAAGTCCCTGAAACCCACCAGACTCACTAGACCCCTCCCTGCCAGAATATTTATTTAAAAAGCTGAGAGTCCCTGTCAAAGTGAAGCTGAGCTGCAAAGAAGACTCTTAGAGGAGAAAAGCTACAAAAAAGACTCAGAGACCATCAGCCTGGCAGAAGCAGAAACCAGCCGAGCTGCCTGGGAGAGGTCTAGACCAACTGAGGCACAGGAAAAGGACATGCTCCGACCTATGGAGCAGCCTGCAGGCTGTGCAGTGTGCACCAGGTTCCCAGCTTTATGAGCTGTCACCCATGCTGGGGTGGGCCTCAGTAATGAAGCTGTCATTGAGTCATTTCTGCTCCTATAAGTAACCCCTCACCCATACTCCCATAAGTAACCTCAATAAAACTCACTGGTTCACCAAGTTAGACATTGGTGATATCCATATTAGGTTGGTCATAGGCTCCCTATCTGGGGTGAATAGATGTGTGTGTTGTGTCTCCCCATGAAAAGTTTGTCACACAACACAGTCTGTCTGACTCTAGATTTCAAGGCTCCTCGCTTCTCCATTATAAACTGCCCACTTCACAGGACTGGAGTCACAGAGCCGATGAGTGAAAGCCCTGATATAGAAAGTCCTTTCTAAGCATCTCTGCAGCTTTGGAGCATCTGCCAGCAAGTGACGAAATACGAAGCTGGACCAACCAAAGGCAGGTCATGATTTCAGAAGCTATGAAGATGAAGAAACAATCGCTAAGGTAAGATTTAGAGCACAGCCCCCCAGAGACTCAGTACAGTACCTGTCCCCTCCCCTGGTGGTGACCCCATTTCCAGGTATGCATTCCCTGCCCTAAAGAGGATGCATCAACTTTGGAAAATAGCAAAAGAAAAAATGCATTTTTTCCCTTTAAGCAAAGGGATCAAGATCTCAGATACACTTGACTACCTTGCTGCCTGAGGGAAGGAGGTAATGCCACTTAGCCTGCCCCCTCCACTTGCTCTCTTAGCATATAACAGAGCTGAACAGAAAGGAAACCAGCACACCCAACACAAACAAAGCCAGCCTGCGCTCAAAACTAATAGTGTGAGTTTTTAAGTAAAAACTTTAAAACATTTTTAAAATCTAAAAGGCAAAATTTATATGGCATACATATCATACTCTTATAATCTGAAGGCAAAAGAGGTAGAAGCCCCTAAATACTAGACCATCTTAGACTCCACCCCAAAATAAACTTCAACAATGCATGAACCCCTAAACTGTCCTGACTCCATTGAGAGTCAGACATTCCCCTGTGTGTACAGATAGACTAAGTGTTTTTTGAATTCAGCTAAATTCAACAGGAGGTTTTTCTGAAGTCCACCTATCAACAGTTGCCCTCTGTGCACTTCGTGAGCTTCTGCTGTCCACATCCACCGGTAGTAGTTTGGGGGCCCTGGGTCTCATTCCTTCTTATTCATTTTACAAGAAGATCTAACACTATACAATCAAAGAGCAGGGTCCCAAAAGCCAGCCGCAAGCCACTCCTGGGGACGAGATTGGCAGCAGTCGGTCAGCCCCAGCACACCCCTCACAGGGAAGAGCACTGGCTTTGCCCACCGGCTCTGAGTCCATCTTTTTCTCAAGGCGATGTGACTAAGCTATCGGTAGCTTGCATCTAAAACATCTCAGATGAGCAGGGAAGTGAGTCCTTGAGAAAAGAATACAGCAGATCTGGGGCGAGCTAGAAATGAGTCCTCAGGCCCAGCTGCCTAGCTCCCTACTCGTAGCTCCCCTTCCCACGGAGGCCTTAAGACACCTGGCTCAGTTTACATTCCCACTTATAAGATACCCTGGGATGGTTTACATACCCAGGCATTTGGGGAGGGCTCAGCTGAAATGCTAAAATATTATACAACTCTTGTTTCAATTTAAAACACTGTAGTGTGTGGTGTGAAATGTATTTGTGTGAGAGCAGGTGCATCTGTTCACAGCACTCAAGTGCGTGTTAGAGAACAACTTTCCATGTGGGTTCTAGGTCTCCAACTCAGGTCCTCGGGCAGAAGCAGCAAGTGCTTTTACCCATGAGCCATCTCGCCTGCCCAGAACCCTTTAAAGAGTTCAGTTTATAGGTAATTCATACCTCACAATTTTAGTATGCAAAAAGGAATGGCATAGACCTAAAAGCATAGCATAATCATCACCATAATCATCTTGAGTCAAAGGAGTTGGGGAAAAAAAGGACAACGTCTCCCTTGATGATGCACTTAAAGTCTTAAATAATGAAAGACACACAGACAGAAGGAAATGGAGTACACAGAGGCACACCGTGGCAACCATGGAACGCTTGGCTACACCTCGGGGCTGTCAGGCCCCTGGAAGATCCAGGAAACACTCTCTCCATCTTTCCTCATAAAACAGTGATTTCAGACACAAGACTATCAGTGGCTTTCAGGTTGGGAGATGGCTCAGTGGGTGAAGAGCCTGTTGCACAAGCATGCGGACCTGAGTGTGGGACCCTGGCATAGAGTTAGGCCTAGCAGCGGCGTCTAGAGTCCAGGACAGGCAGCTCCCAGGTTTGCTGGCCAGACAATGTTGCTGAAATGGCAAGCTTTGTGAGAGGCTCTGTCTCAAACAACAGATAAATAAATAAACAAATGAGCAAAGGCCCGTGCCCTGAATTTCATCCACGGAACCTGCATAAAGATGAAGGAGAAAACTGACCCTACAGCGTTCTCCTCTGACCTTGACATGCAAACCATGACAGAGGGCCACTACCTGGAATTGTGCATATATACAGCAGTAAGTAAAGTTAAAAGAAAACAGATTATGATTTAACATTACATAACAAAAATTTTAACATAAAAAATATTCATATCTACATTTCTAAACGTTCATCAAAATTATTTCATGGGGTTTATTTTCTCAAGAATATCTTCTATGAATCCAAAATCAAACTTATCATGTAGGCTATTCACAGTCAACACACAATAAACTATATCCTGAAGCCTGAAATTCTTTTTTTTTAAGATTTATTTATTATGTATACAGTGTTCTGGGGCAGCAGATCTCACTACAGATGGGTGTGAGCCACCATGTGGGTGCTGAGAATTGAATTCAGGACTTGAAGAACAACAGTGCTCTTAACCTCTGAGCCATCTCTCCAGCCCTGAAGCCTGAAATTCTTAATAGTTCCTAAATTAATTCCACTACTTTATATACACACACAAGACATGTATGCACAAATACATGGACGCATGTGTACACATACCACATATATAAAAAAAAAGAGTTTTCTCTCTTTATTTGTTGAAACAATCACTAACTGTGACATTTTCTTTATGCTCCCATAAGTGCACCTACTAAAACAGGTGGAAATCATCAGGTACCGCAGACTGCTTTAGAGGCCGCCTCCACCAAGTCAGAATATTCAGGCTGATTCCCCTGCCTTGTGCAGAAAGGCAACTGTCCCCTTTCTGTTGGATTTGAGGCCTGTACCACAGGAAGGAATTCATGCCTTAGAAGTCCATGAAGTCATGTCTGTAAGGTAAGACTATTACTGTTATCCATGCTGTCAAATTGCCTCTGAGTACTATTTATATCCCTGCCCACGGACAGTGCTCTCTCAACCTTGGCCACAGAAGCTGCTTCCACACTGGGAAGCATGCACCACCTACAGAGGCTGATGGCGGTCAAAGGGTCGAGAATAAGGGGCTACTGAGTGCTCAGCCCTGAGGGGGTTTCTATCAACCCACCCTCATACGGCTCAGGGAATATCACAGAAAGAATGGCAGAGCCAGGGGATGGAGAAGAGTGTTCTGAATACTGAGTTCTATACAGGACTTGGCTGTGTGCTTGTTAATCTGCACGAGATCAGTTAACGTTAAGTCACAGCACTAACCGGACTCGGGGGGTTACTTAAAAAAGTGAGGGGAGATCGAAGAGAGAGGGAGATATGTTGGTGGGGCAAGGGGGACATTGGAACCAATATATGTTCAAGATATAGAATCAATTCTATATTTGATATACACTACATATATAAATATAGAGTATATACACTGTATGAAATTGCCAAGGATAAGCAATATTTTAAAAATAAAATAAAGCCTGCCTCTGGCATGCCTCGTCACATAATCTCAGAGAGGTTTCTTCCAGACTTCTCTCAGGAGGCTTCCTGGGATGGAGACTGAATAACCACGGGCTTATCACCAAACACTTCCCTGGAGCTCTCAGGTGCCTGGCAGTCCGTGAGCACTGAACAAATGCTAGTTATTGGTAAACACCAGCTTTCAGGCTGCATCAGCCTCACTGCTGGCTGCGCGTGCTCACCCAAGACGGTTCTCTTTGTTTGCTCTTGGCATTCAATTAATGATCCCTTATCTGTAGCCTTATTTAAATTTTAACTTTTGAAAACAAGGCAAAGTATAAGAGTTGTATTAAAAAATAAAAAGAACAAGCAAAATTTCCCAAAACCCAGGGTCCTCTTTCAATGGATTCATTTGCTCCAGTAGCCTTTACACACACTCTGGACAGGATCCCCAGCCGGCTGCTGCTCTGCTCAGGGACTTTATTATCAACACTAAACAACTCCGGCTTTATCTTATTACAGAAGATCTGAGTCTCCTGTCCCAGGACACAGGCTACCACGCCAGGGCTACAGGAAGGCATGCAATATCAACTCCACAGAAGTTGACTTTGAACAGCTCATGTATTATTTGACCCCAGTTACATATCCTCATTGACATCTTTTATTGACCACATGCTACCTGCACAGCACTGTGGCAGCACCCTGGCTGACGGAGTCCTCAAAATGACTTTCCGCGGAAGGCAGCACTGGCTCATCACAGCACAAAGGTCAAAATGGCAAAGCCAGGATATCTGAATTATTTCCAGTACAGTTTGTTGTATGTCATATGCGTGTGCGTGCGCACACACACGCGCACACACACACACACACACACACGCACCCTTGGAAGTCACACAGATGAAAAGACGTGCCCTGAGGCTGTCTGCTTTTGCTTCACACTGCTCCCTGTAGCTTTCTACTTACAAGAGAGGCATCTATTTTAACTGTACCAGAGAAATTAACTTGCCAACACCGCAAAGTCAAGAAGAGCCTCTTTCCTGGCCTGCTAAAGGATGCACCACTTGGCGGAACCAAGCAACCAGCCAGAAAAGAAACAGAAGCCACTTAATCGGAACCCAATAATCTTTTCTGGCTCTCCTCTCAAGGACACAGGAGGGAAACAGAAGCCTCAGGAAAGGAGCCAAGGCTAGGAGATAAGCAAGGGGGAGAAGCACCTCCCTATCTGTCCATACATCCACCGCTGCCCATAAATTCATGGGTTCAGTGAGCTCTGAGAAGTGGCTTAGACTGACCTTTCCACAGCCACAGACAGCGCCGCCAAAGAGGGCCCAAAACGGGCTGCTACTGACTTAACTTCTTCACGGCTTTCACTTTCCCATCACGGCTTTCCAACTGAGAATTCCCTATTAACCTTTGTCTCGTCTTCCCACTTTAAGCACTCATACACATTCCCATGGGACAATTCACAAGGGACTGTTTACCATCTCACACCGTACAGCATGCCCCTGCCCTCCCGTACACCTGAGCTCCCCCTCCAGTCAGACCGTATCAGCCTTTCTATAAGGAATTAGGAAGCTCCAAATTCAAACGCCCAGCAGTGTGGTACAGGCCTTGAGACAGCCGTGGATGGAGGCAAAGTTCACAAATACTAGATTAAACAAACCTACCCTGCCTAGACACCAGCCATATAGTGTGCAGAGATGACTCCCATCCTCTCCACACAGTGGGACTCCACAGCAAACATCTGCCAAATTCCAGAAACCTTAATTATTAGGTCATCACTCCAAACCAGTCACCTGACTTCTCCAAGCATCAATTTTCTCATCTACAAAATGGAAATGACACTAAGTATCTCATATGGTAAAAAGTAACTCCTCTCAGCGTCACCTGGCGCAGTGGCTGCCATTATTATCCCAGAGTGCTGTCCATTGGTCCGCAATTGTTTATCCAGAACTTGAATTCAGGTGTGTTCTGGGACACAGACTTTGGGGGGTTGTATGAATGTAAACCATGCTATTTAATATTGAATATTCTCTGAGATAGCAACAATAATCAACCTCCTTCTGCAGCAAAACATGTCCTCAGCAGCTGGGAAAGAAAGCCTGTGACGCTTCCTGGCAGTTCCAATGGCAAGTAAGCCACGGGAAAAGGGTTTTCAGGCTTTTTCAGCTCACAACGAGAGCTGCTTTGTGGCTACGAGAACTGCCATGAAGGCCTGTGGCGGTGTGTTGACAGAAGCTACTGTGCTCACCTACAGTGCTGGGAGAAAGGCTGGAGGGCTGTATTCACAGAAACTGCCCTCCTCTAGGATGCTGGGTGTCCACAGAGCTCGGTGTAAAGGTGGCAAGATTAGCTGAGAAAACTGCACAGCCTAAGTCCCCTCACTGCCTCAGGCTGCCACGGACACCAGCCTCTCAGGGGAGCTCATTCTTTTGGAACACGATGATGGTGGGAACATGATGGCTCCGCATACGTGTAGGAATGGAGCCCAGCATCTCTGCTTGGGTGAGCGGGAACATGATGGCTCAACACACATGTAGGAATGGAGCCCATCATCTCTGCTTGGGTGAGTGGGAACATGATGGCTCTACACACATGTAGGAATGGAGCCCAGCATCTCTCCTTCCTTACACAATGGTGAGCGGGAACGTGATGGCTCCTTATACGTGCAGGAACGGACCCCAGCATCTTTCCTTTCCTTCAGACTGTAATCAAAGAAACCAGAAAGGAAGTACCAAGGGTTGGGGATAGTCGTGCAAGCCTATAGTCCCTGTACTCAGGAGGTAAGGGCAGGAGAATCTCTGTGAGTTTGAGGCCAGCCTGGTCTACACAGAGAGTTCCAGGTCAGTAAGGGCTGCATTGTGAGACCCTGTCTCCAAATAAAAAAAAAAAAAAGAAAAGAGAAAAGAAAGGAGGAAGATGAAAAAAAAAAAGGAAAGAAAAGGGAAGACCAGATCGCTGAGAACAGCCATGTTCAGAACTTGAGGGTTTCATTTTATTTCTGATATATGGGTAATCTAAAGAGAAACCTCATGAGTGAGAAGGGCCTCCAGTCTCCCACGGTCACTTAACAGAGTGAAGCACTTCACAAGGTATTCCACATTAAACAGCACCCCCATGCTGTGCCCTGGATGTATAAGTATTTAAATTTTCAATTACACAGTGTGTGTGTGTGTGTGTGTGTGTGTGTGCCTGTGCACATATATGAGAGGAAGGGACAAACAAAGGCACAGGTGTGCCATAGTGCACATGTGACGTCAGAGTTCTCTCCTTCCGCCTATGGGATTGAGCAGTTGAGCTCGGGTCACTGGTCCTGTGCACAAGTGCCCCTACCCACTGAGTCATTGTGACAGCCCTGTACCACTATTTAAATAACCAATTACTGAACCCTTAAATGACTTGACATGTTAGTCTAGAGAGATGCCTCACTGGTTAGGAGTTCTTGTTCTTACAGAGGACCTCGGTTCAGTTCCCAGCACCACATGGTGGCTCACACCATATGTAATTCCAGTCCCAGGGGACCTGATGAGGACACCAGGAAAGCATGTGGTGCACATCCATTCATGAAGACAAGACACTTACACACAAAATAAAGAAATATTTTTAAATGATTTGGTATCGGTGTGTGTGTGTGAGTGTTATGTGTTTACATAGGTGTATACATATGCACATATGCATGCAGAGAGGGCAGAGGTCAACATTAGTTGTCCTTCCTCTATTGCTTTCCATCTTCTTTGAGACAGGGTCTCACTAACCCTGGAGCTCATGGATTTGGCAAGGGTAACTGGTCTCCACTCCCCTCAGCCCCTGCACTGGGTGACAACCCTGTGCCACTGCATCCAGGGGGAGCTGGGGATCTGAACTCAAGTCCTCATGCTTCACAGGGAGGCACTTTACTACTGAGCTCTCCAGCCTCCTCAAGATGACTTCAACCAGTCAAGGAAGCCCAAAGGCAGTTCACTGTACCTAACAGTGACAAACTAGCGTTTCAAATCGGCATCAGTGAGTCTGAAGGAGAGAGCTACACCAGGCAACGCTGTTCTAGGCAATCTTTAATCCTGAAAGAAAATACTAAAAATAAACTTCTCTAATCTAAACTAATGCTCCATTCCCAAATTACATGCAAATGGGGATCCCCACTATCCACCTGATGGATCATTAACATGCTGAAGGAAAAGAGGCCATCAGAGTTAGATCAAGGCAGGCAATGTTACTGATCGCAAGGCCAAAGTTTCTGTGAATCAAGTTTTGCTGGGACATGCCCAAGCCTGTTCATTCACGTACTGTCTTTAGTTGTGTTTGTGATCCAGATTACCCGAATATTTGCTAGATAACCATGTGTTCCCAATGCCTAAAAATATCGATCTGTTGGGCCTTTAGGATCTTATGGAAGGCTGGACCAGCAATAAGAAGGACCCATACTTAAGAGTCAAGCCCATAATCACCAGCAAGAATTACCTGATGTATCAAGTTAAGATGCTTTCCTGCCACTGTGATAAAGCAATGACCAAAAGGGACTGGAGAGTTCAGAGCATCTCCTGCTCCCCCAGAGGATCCAAGCTCTGTTCCCAGCACCCACATCAGGTGGCTCGCATGCCTGTAACTTCAGCTCCAGGGGATTCTTGAATATCTGCACTCATAATCACCTACACATAATAAAAATATATCTTAAACAAAAGAACACTAACCAAAAGCAACCTGGGAGTAAAGGGTATACTGGGCTTATTTAAACTTCCAGATCACAGTTCATTAATAAGGGACGGCAAAGCAGCAGCCTGGAGGTGGGAACAGAAGCAACAGCCGTGGAGGAATGTAGGTTACTGGCTTGCTCTCCCTGGTCTGCTCAGCCTGCTGTCTTAAATAACCAGGAACTGCCTGCCAGGGTGGTATCATCCACAGTGGACTAGACCCCTTACGCCAACCATTGATCAAAACATTTCCCACAGACAGGCCCATGTGTAATGGAGAAAAGTCCTGAACCGAAGCTCCCTTCCTAAGTGCTCATGAACGGCACAGAGGAACCCTGACTCCATGGCATTGTTTACCTTTCCTGTCAGGAAAAGAAACTGGGAGAACTCTTCCGAGTTCAATCCCCAGCACCCACACAATCTCCATTCTGAGGGGCCCAACAGCAGCCACAGCCAGCCTAGATGCTAGCAAAGTTTCAGGCCAGGTGAGAGGTCCTACCTCAACAGAAGAAGAAAAAGTAGCTCCTGACAAATGACCCCCACGACTGGACTTTGACCTCTACACACGACCCTCCACACACAAAAGGAAAAGAATAACATGAGTACTGTTGCTTTAGAGGCCAAAGTTACATCACCTTCCTCCTACTGCATCTCTTTAGTCCTTAACTTAGGAGAGTCTAGAAGTGCAGCTTCAGAGTTCTGTTTGGAAAGCTAGTCTCCTCTATTCCTACGATTTTAAAATTAAAGTCTAATGAAATGTACTTCAGATGCTCAGAATTCTTCACTACGATTAGAAGAAATAAAAGAGACGGAGCAGAAAAGGTTAGTGTCCAGATTTCACCAAAGCCAGCATTCACACCTGAGGAGCAATCTATATGCTAAGTCCACCCCTGTATCCAGCATTTGCTGAGCCCCTACCAGGTTCAGGCTCTGGGCTTCAGTTGGGAACAGAGAACTGACAGAGCCAGCACCTCAATACTTCCAAAGGAGGGGGTGCTCCGTCCTGCAGGATTAAAACCACAGAACAAGCCTGGATACACAACCATCTGTATTAAAGCAGCAGACGTCAGAACTGGGGGCTCCCAAGTGACATGGCACTCAGTTCATCTGCGTGACAAATGGATTAGCGAACCTGGTCACAAGTCCCAATCTTTGTCACTTTACTTCCCAACAACCTGCCTTTGCTGGCTGGCTACCTCCCTAGCAGGCACGGTGGCACACATATGCTGTCTTCCCAGGACTTGGGAACTGGAGACAGGAGAAACATGAGCTCGAGATCACCCAAGTTCAGGCCATCCTGGGCTACATAGAAGACCCTGTACCAAAAAGAGAGGAGGGAAGAAAAAGGACAGGAGAAGAAAGGGGAGGGGAAGGAGATGGGGGAGCAAAGATAAAAGAATTACTCCTCAGAGTGTTAGTTAAAACGTCTTAAACCTTCCCTCCTGTGACTGAAAAAGGATGGAAACTTCAAGGTTCCGCAGGAAGTGGTGCTGCTTACATGTCTTGCCCAGAATCCCACGGGTTTCTATGCGTGCCCATGCTGCACCCGCCTGTTTTGACCAGCACCCCTAGACAAGGAAAGAGCCACCACTAAGGAGCTTAGCATGCAGCGGCAGGAAATAACTGAGACTCCCTCATTCAGTGCTCATAAAAACTTTATTATCTGTCTGGGGCAAAGCTCAGTAGGTAAAGTGCCTGCTGTACTTGCACAAGGACCTGAGTTCAGATTCACAGAACCCCGGAAAAGCTGGCCTTGGGAGTGCATCTATAACCTGAGCACTCCTGTGGGATGAGGGAGGAGGGATCAGAAGCTTCCCAGAAGTTTGTGGCTCCGCTAACCTGGCACACACAACAGTCGTGAGCACACACAGCAGTAGTGAACAATAGGAGACCCTGCCTCAGACCAACTGACAGGCAAGGACCAAGGCCTGAGTGCTGCGCTGTGACTCTCGGAACCCGTGTGAATAAAGTTAACTTGGGACCGAGGCAGAGCCACCAATTAGCTCACTGGAATTAGTCAGAGAAGCCAGGAATACAGATAGCAAGGTCAGACAGGAAGGAGAAGGGAGGGACTTGGGGTTCTGGGACGTTTGGTGGGAAAAGGTGCTGGCTGGGTAACCAAGAAGAAAGGGAAGGTCAGCTGCTGATTCTTTCTCTGCTTCTTTGATCTCTAAGGTTATTCACCCCAATAACTGCCTCTTGAGTTTTTATTGGAAATAGAACAATTCAGCAAAACACAACACCTGAGGTTCTTCAACCTACACCACACACCAAGGCATACGCACATTCACATACACACAAGCATGCGTGGATACAAAACAATCTTTTAAGGGACTGGAGAGATGGCCTAGCGGTTAAAGGCATCAGCTGCTCTTGCGGAGAAGCTACGTTTGGTTCCCAGCACCCACATGGTGGCTCTCAACTGTCTGTAACTCCAGTTCAGCTCAGGGAGATGGCCTCTTCTCGCCTCCATAGACACCGCTCGCATGTGGCGCACAAGCAAACATGCAGGCAAACACTCATACACATAAAATAAATATAAATAAATCTTTTAAGATTAGTAAATAATCTGATTATCCTGACATTATAAATGGGAAACCTGAGGCTCAGAGACATTACAAAGCCCAGTGAAACAGGCCCCACAGGTTGCTAATTAACATAGTATTATCTTAGCCATAATCTCCCCTTCCTGGTACAGTAAGACTCATACCCACCCTCCTTCCTGTGAACACAGACTTCCCTTAGGAGAGGGAAGAGCACCTTTGCTGAGACCAGCAGTTAAGCAGGAGGTGGAAAGTCATCCTGGACAGGCATCAAAAGGCACTGCCCAGCGGCCCTCACTGCCCAGTGTCACTCACTGCCCAGTGTGACTCACTGCCCAGCGGCCCTCACTGCCCAGCGGCCCTCACTGCCCAGCGGCCCTCACTGCCCAGTGGCCCTCACTGCCCAGCGGCCCTCACTGCCCAGCGGCCCTCACTGCCCAGTGGCCCAGCAGGGAGGGACGAGAGGAAGTAAGGGAGACTGGCCAGGCACATGCACAGGGTCTGTCACAAGCTCGGAAAGCACTCTTCCCCCCCCCCAGCCCCCCATATTACCTCAGCTACTATTAGTCTTGCTAAATTTCCGACACACTCAGTGTCTCTGCCAAATGTTTCTTACCATGCACACAGAGTGCATAGCGGAACCATGGCTTAAACACATAAGCTGTCGACCCTGACAAGCACAAGGGGACTCTACCTGACCTCTCAGGGCCAATGCTCTCGCCATAGAGCGCCAGGTGGACTGCATATGAGATAACACTCACTGACTTCTGCCAAGTAAACAGACCGCGACAGGATTTCAGCTCAGTTTCAAGGATGGGGGACCCACAGGTATACCCAGTGGTGAAGGACTGTTACATACGAGGTAATGTCTTAACAATAAGAGTTCACCGCTCTTGGTTAAGATTGGGGCTTAAATGTGTGTGGAATGTGGACCAAAAGGAACCCTGTAAGCACCAGCTCCTAAGTCCAAATCAGCCTCAGGCACCTGAGTCAAGAAAGAGGGGCACAAGAGAGCCGGTGTCTGTGGCCACCTGACCAAGTCTACCGCACTGCCAGCAGCCACGCAAGCTTCCTACCCTCAACCCTGTCCACTCAACCCTGTCCACTCAACCCTGTCCACTCAACCCTGTCCACTGCCAGCAGCCACACTGCCAGCACACGCAAGCTTCCTACCCTTCCGTCCCTTCAACCCTGATCTGGAGACGCCACCCTCTGGGAGGGATGAGCCGAAGATACAGGAGGGGGCAGGTGAAGAACACCTCTTCAGGGCTTCAAGCGCCCTGTAGTTTGCATTCATGAAGCTCAACCTTGAATGGTAAATGGTCCATGTTCACAACTTAAATGGGCTGTGCACCGCCACCTCCCAACAGACACCCTTCACCTACTGCACACGAAAAGCCCTAATCTTCAAAGCCAAAAGCTATCCTCTAGCCATTACCCATGAGTCAAAGTCACTCCTTGACAACCGAAGACAACTGAAACTGTTTCTGGTCAGGTACCAAGTTCAAAAGCTATCATCCTCTGGCCATTACCCATGGGTCAAAGTCACTCCTTGACAACTGAAACTGGTTTTGGCCAGGAACCATGTAGATTTCAATAGTAATTTGAAAGTAAAATGTTCTACATTCTGACCCCAGAGACAATAGTAAAGACACCTTTTACTTGTGAAAGACCAGTCACCAAGGTGTCCAAACCTCCAATGTCAAGACTGCAAATGTTTTTAAACGTCCCCACACAAAAGTTTCCCCCACTCTTCCCATAATTTGCATGCATAATGTGATTGAAGTCGAGGGATCAGGCTGCTAATACTTCCCAAACGATTTTTTCCGGACCAATTTCAATCTGCCAAGACAGCCTTACCACCTTCAAGAGCACCTCCTAAAGCAAGGCTTACCTTGTAATTGCTAGAGTTCACCCAAGAGGTAGCGAGTCCATCCACAAGCTTATCTAACATGGTCTGGTCATGCTCAAGGTCAGCAGACTTCTGCTTGTCTGAGAAATAGTCTATTAGTTCCTGGCCAACCTGCAGCCGTTTCCCCACATCCTTCTGCAGCACCTGGGCCAGACAGGACTCCATTCGAGGTTCCATGGTAGGATTCAAATCCAGATCCGGCCAAGGCTAGGGGGCGGTCAGGATGACTCCCTCCCGGTAGCTGTACCGGGAGGTGGCCTCTTTGTTCGCTGAAGGCTACTAAGAGTGTGTGTTTCAAAGATGCAATCCGGGGAATGGCAGCAATGCACCATGTGTGTCTGAAGAGCAGCTGGTCGGATATTAAAAGTCCAATTTAAATAACTAGTAGGCGATAAAGGCGAGAGTGGTGGAGTGATGACCCACGACTAGGTCTGAAATCCTTCATAGTTCAGCAGTCCATTCTGAAAAGGAAGAGAGGAGAACAAATCAGCCAAAGGGCAGAACATGCAACTGTTAGGAAGCATTTCATCAAAGACAAAGACACTCCGGATCACACGCAGGGTGGGAAGCACGAACACTTGGCAAACAGATCAGAAAAACATGAGTATTATTTTTATTAGCAGAATGGCAAAGCCCAAAGGATTGAGCCAGAGAGCTATGTGCCTGGTAAGCTGGCACTTTTCACAGTTCCCTAGCTTGTAAACGCACAAGTTAGGAGAGCAATCTTCTGCTTCCAGTGGCTTCGGACCCTCACACCATGCTGAGAGTCATGGTAGGCACTGCCCTATCATCTACCTCTCAATAAACTCAGTCCTAGAAGGGCACGGGCTCCTCTATACACCCCTAAAACAAGCTTGGTCACGTCAGCCAAAGGCAAAGGCAGCACCTACACTGTCCGTCCTGCTCTGCAGCTTCACAGCGGGATAGCCGCCTTTCCAGGCAAAGGAGAAGAGAGGCAAAGGGAAGGAGATAGCTGTTGGCACGGTATTCTCCGTTGACAGCAACTTCACTAGGGACTATTTGTTATGAAATGAGTTCTCAAAATCAAGCTCGGCACTGTAAACACATAAAAAAAGAAAAGTACTAAAGCGGAGTTTGGAGTTTTTGCAGTGCTGAGGCTTGTACGCAGGAACTTGTGCCTTCTAGGCAAGGGTTCTACCACTGAGCTGACCCACCTTTACTCTCATGAAATGGTTTTCGCTAGACAGATTTAAAAGTTAACTAGTTATCTGTAGCCGGCAGAGTAAAATGTTTCTTATTCAACGTCTCTCCTACTATTAAGTAGTTCCTTTCATCCTAAATTAGGAAGACACACAGGAAACCCAGCTTTCTTAAGATGCAGCGTCTCAGAGTTGGAAGGTGACTCGGCGGTAAGAGTGCTTGCTTCACAAGCGTGATGATGAGTTCAGATCCCAGCACCCATGTAACAAGCGGGAAATGGGTCTCACATGCACCTATAACCCCAGCACTGAGGAGGGCAGACATGGAGGACGGATAAAGTTTGTTAGCAGGCAGTCCAGCCAAAACACGTGAGCTCCAAGTTCAGGGAGAGGAGTCAGAAAGACAGGGATTGAGGAAGACATCTAACGGCCTCCTTTGGTCTCTGCGTGCAAAGGCATGAACACACAGGTGTGTATAACACACACACACACACACACACACACACACAATGTAATTTAAAATGAGGGCCAAGGAGGCTGGAGAGATGGCTCAGAGGTTAAGAGCACTGACTGCTCTTCCAGTGGAACCGGGTTCAATTCCCAGCACCCACATGGCAGTTCACAACTGTCTGAAAATCCAGTTCTGGGGGATCTGACACCTTCACACCAATGCACATAAAATAAAGTTAAATAATACTATTAAAAAAATAAAATAAAATAAAATGAGGGCCAAGAAGATGGCTCAGCGGGTAAAGACACAACACAAACCTGGTGACCGGAATTCAATCCCTGGCCAACAAGTAAAGACAGAAGGAGGAAACGACTCCACAAAGTTGTCCTCTGACTGTAGGCCCATATTTCTATATGGTGTGGCAGCCAGGCTCTGAAGCCAGAGGCCCCACCTGAGGGGGTCAGGTAGTCCTGCAGAAAGGCCGTCGCTGCCCTAACAAAGGTCAGGTTGCTCCTTTCTTTATAATTTGGAGGATGCCTGATAGAGATGCTGATTCAAACCTACCTGACAGCTAGCATACAGGACAGATAGGTAGAAGCAGACTTGACAAAAAGTCATTCACCTGGTTACCCAGGAGACAGAATGCTAATGTATTTCCCCCTGAGTTAAGTTTTGGCGTAAAGACTGTTTGGAGACTAAACAAGGAAGAATTCTTCAGGATGTGAACTCAAGACTTCATGAGGGACCACTGAGAATCTCCCTCCCGATAAAGCCATGTGAGTTGTGTCTTTATTTCTGCGCCTCTACGCCGGTCCAGAGAGAGATAGTTTATGTTGGGGTCTGGTCTAGAGACTTAATTTATGGTCTGGGCTGCTACCGGACCCCCCGACATCTGACCTCCACAGATGTGCCACAGTATGTACAAACACCCTCATAATATGCTTTTAAAATATAAAATGTAAAAATAAAAGTATTCTACATGGTTCCAAAAAGATAGCAAGCATTCACTGTTCAACATCGGCTACAGCACGTGGGCCATGGACTCAGCAACACTAGTCAGTGCATAAGCAAGCTCTCAGGAAGCTCTCAGGAAGCAATATTCTCAGAAACGTCAGTAAGTACAGTTAAGCTGCCAGTCCTATCTGCTTTCTGATATAGTAAAATGTAGGGCTACGGCCAGAACTACTTACTCTAACCACCATGCCTTCCCTGCCAAGATGGTCTGACATGCCCAGAAACTGTGCCAAGATCAACCTTTTCTTCCTTTAAAAGCAAAGCCAGGAACCTGCAGTGCAGAACCTGAGACCACCAGAGTTCATGTGAAGAGATGGTACTGCTAACAGCACAGGGGGACACCAGATGGTGTTTGTGGCCTAAGTCCAACTAGAGATTCTAACAAAAGGTACCTGAGGTTGCCCTCTGACCTACACATGTGCTGTGCCTGCACACACTCCCACAGACACACATATCCATGAACACATACTATATATATATATGAGGGGACTTGGAAAGGGCTGGAAGGAGAAAAGGGAAGGGGGAGAATTATGTAACTATAATTTAATTAAAAACAAAAAACACCTGAAAATGTCTCGAGGCATGCATAGAAGACAGGTATATTATTAAGCAGCCAACCCTGGAAGACTAGACGCGGGAGAAGTCACTCACACTGAGTCGAAAGCAGCATGCACCCATTTGTCAGCATCTCCTTCTGCAGTTTTGTAGCAGCCAGAGCTTAGAATGCTCTGGGCAGGAGTCTCTGTTCCTCCTTCTCTCTGCTCCCACCCACAGACCGCCCCCCACTACTCAGTGAACACCACGCAGGCCCATGGGAAGACAGGTGCTGAACTACACTGACTGCTGAAGCCCAGCCCAGTGACTCCAGGGCTCTTGCTGCCTAGAACAAGGAAGAGACAGGCAGACAGCTACGGGTAGCATAGGAAGAAGACAAAACACTTGGGGACCCAGCAACACTTCAGCTGAGGGCGAAAGATGGAGTAGCCCACCTCAGTCAGACTCAGCGCCACCCAGCTTCCCTTGGCCATCACACCCATGCTCCGGAGAGCTCCCTCCCTCGGTCTCTGCTTTCCTCACGGCTTCAACACCCATGGAGAGGACTTCAACCTTCCAGTCACCTGCTCTCTCCCTTCTATTGGCTCCCTCAATACCAGCAGCTTGTAGATGTCCCCTAAATCGCCCATCTTCAGCAGGCCCTCACTGCCTCCATCGGGGACCGACACGGTTAGCAGTGTCTAGGAGCTGGAGAGTCGGCTGGGCAGACAGAGTGCTCAGTGCTCTTACAGAGGACCCCAGTTCGGTCCCCATCACCACAAAAATTAAAATGTTTTAAAAGGATCACTTCTCTTTCCTACTTCTCAGAACTCTCTCAAAGACAGAAAGAGAGGCATGTGCTCAGACAGCTGCCATGATGGAGGTGAGGTTTGCAACACTGTTACCTCTGCTTCTCCTCGTGCTATAAACTGTGTCCATAATAAAAGGGAAGGGTTCTAACTTACAGAACAAGGCTGCAAAGTTTATGTTTTTAAAAAAGAATGAGGGGCTGAACAGATAGTTCAGCAGTTAGGAGTTCTCTCTCTCTCTCTCTCTCTCTCTCTCTCTCTCTCTCTCTCTCTCTCTCTCTTCCCCCCCCCATCTCTGGGGGGTGGGGTGGGTGTTGAGACAGGGTATCTTTGTAGCTTTGGAGCCTGTCCTGGAGACTAGCTCTTGTAGACCAGGCTGGCCTTGAACTCACAGAAATCTGCCTGCCTCTGCCTCCTCAGTGCTGGGATTAAAGGTGTGCACCAACCACAGTCTGGCTGCTGCTGTCACTTTTACAGAGGACCAGGGTTCAGCTCCCAGGACCCACATGGCAGTTCACAACTGTCTGTAACTCCAGCTCCAGGGGATCTGATGCCCTCTTCTGGTTTGCAAGGGCACTGCATGCATGTGGTGCACAGACACAAAGCAGGACTAAAACCCTCAAATACAAAACTTTTTTTTTAAAATATTTAAGAAAGTAAAAAGAAAATAAATGAGAAAAGCATGGTAATAAAAATTTAAATGACACAAGATATGGAATTAAATTATGTTATATGATAAAGCCTATTGTTTCAAAAAGTATACAAATATAAAATATCAAAGAATAGTGTAATTACTAAAACCATGAATGCTTTCTTTTCTACCAAATGGTTATCTTACTACTTATCATATTTTCTTTAACATTTCACTTAAGAGTGTGTGCATACACCATGGCATGTATGTGGAGAGCAGGGGACAGCTTGCAGGAACTCTCTTTCCAGCATGTGGGGTCTGGGGTTCAAACAGATCAGCAGGCTAGGAGGCAAGCATCTGTACCTCCTAAACCATCTTAGTGGCTTCATATTTCCATACTTTTCATATTTTTAAACAGAAAAAAATCTCAAATGAAACTCTGTTTATTTATGTCAACCTTAGTTTTCCAAAATGAACTATCAACTGAAAACAAAGACTTTTTTTTAAACAAGGCTGATTTTTCTTCTTCTTTTAAAAGACATCTAAATGCATACAAAGGGATTAGTGTCAACATCAGCACAGCAATTTGTTACAAAATGAAGGCACTTAACCCTGGATAGGAGAGGGTAATAACAACCTAGGGGTCCGTGGAGAGGAGATCCTGGCAGAGAACCAGCTTGTTAGGGTGACAAGGAGCATCGCAGACAGGGTGTGCTCACACACTGGTTCCTCTAGAGAATGGGATCACCCACTCAGTCTACCAATCCTTGACTTCAGTTGCCTCTTACACAGAGCTCCATCTACAGCTTCAGTCTCACACCAGGGAAAATCAGATCACCGAACCTCAGCAACTTCTACACGGGGCTTTCAGGTAACAGGAAAACCGCCTGTCACTAACTTGTCCTAAATTCCACAGTGTGTCTGATACTCAGGAACTGCACGGCGTCACCACTGTCTTCACCCTTTAGCAGGCCACCCATCGTCTCTTTCACCGAGCCCTACTGGATTGCATTGCCTTGTACTGAATCATATTTTTGTGTTCATTCATTGGAGACAGGGGCTCATATAATCCAGGCTGGCCTCAAACTGGCTATTCAGCCATGGGTGACCTTGAACTTTTAATCCTCCTGCCTCTGTCTCTAATCCAAACACTTCCTTTCTCATAAGGACACCTACTTGTCTCACTACTACTTACTGAAAAGACCATTCGTTTCCTACACTAAACTGTCCTTCTTATAGCTTTGTTTAAAAGAAAAACAAAAACAAAAAACAGGGAGGGAGTGCTAACACATCTTCAATTCCAGCACTTGGGAGGCAGAGGCAGATAGATCTCTATGAGTTCAAGGCCAGTCTAGTCTACAAGGCAAGGTCCAGGTCAGCCAGGGCTATTATACAGAGAAACCCTGTCTCAAAAAAACAAAAACAAAACAAACAAAAACAAAAACCAATGGGCCATAAGTGTTAGCATTTATTTCTGGACTCTCCTTCTATTCCACTGACTCTCTCTCTCTCTCTCTCTCTCTCTCTCTCTCTCTCTCTCTCTCTCTATCTATATATATATATATATATATCTCCACCCTTCAGTCTACAGGACATGGTTTCAATTACTGTAGCTTTGTAGCAAACTAAGTCTTAACTATATTCTTTACGAAGACTCTTTTGAGGCCTCTGTATTTCAATGTGAATTAAAATCAACAGGTGTCTGAGATCTCAACAGGAGTGTGTTGGACTCGGAGAACGTGGGAGTCCCACCATAACAAGGTCAAGCCCGCAAATCCAGAAATGCAGACTCTTCAGTTCTCTAGATGGTATTTTCTAATTCCAAGAGTAAATGTCACACTTCTCTGTTTATCACCAGCTGTTTTCTTTTCTTTGGTTTATTACATCACAGGAATTGCTCTCTGTTTCACTTTACATTCTCTTGGCAGCAGAGAGGAGCTGACCTTGTGTACTGACCTTGACCTTGACGCCTGGCTTGTGTCCATCATTAGTTCCAGCACCTTCAAATGCATTGCTCAGGATAGCCTACCTACACAATCATGTCATCTGTAAATCTAGTGTTTACATTTCCTCCTTTCTAAAATGCATGTCTTGCCCTCCTTTTTCTCTCCTAGTTGTCTGTACAGGATGGAGTAGATGTGGTCACAATAAGCATCTCTGTTTTACTCCATGCCTTAGAAGGACAGCATGCAGTCTGTCCTCACTGAAGATGCTAACCGTGGGTTTTCATGGATGGGCATCACATCAAGGAAGCAGATCTTTATTCCTAATATCTTGAGTTTTTCAGGTTTGTGGGGGGGGTTGTTTTGTTTTGTTGGTTGGCTGATTAATTAATTAATGTAAGACTTAAACTGTTAAAACTACTAGCAGAAAATACAGAGAAAAACAGTTCACGATATGAACAGAAGCAAAGATGTCCCGCATAGGCGGACTCTTAGTAGATCAGGAACTAAGAGAAAGATCTGACAAATGGAACTGCACCAGATTTTCAGAGTTCTGCATAGCAAAGGAAACTAACTATAAAGTCTACACTAAAGGAGAGACGCTTGGCCACCCACACACCTGACGGAAGATCAACATCCAGTGGTGGTGCACGCCGCTAATCCCAGTTTAGGAAAGTAAAGGCAGGCGGATCTCTGTGAGTTTGAGGCCAGCCTGGTCTACAGAGCAAGTACCAGAAAGGCCAGGAATACACAGTGAGACCCTATCTCACAAAACCAAAAAGAAGAAAAAAAAGGAGGAGCAGGGGGAAGAACAGAAGGAGAAGGTAATGATGATTAATAGCCACAGTATATTAAGAATTCAAAAACATTAATAAAAGAAGCAGCCCAATCAATAAATGGACTATGGAGTACAGATGACCACTAAATACACGAGAAAAGATGCTCACATCTTTAGCTATCAGAAAAATGCAAATTAAAGCTACACTAATATTCTATCTTACAGTTAATATTAAAAGTGTACTAAATGCCAATAAGGATGCAGGTTTGCAAAAGTAAAATTTATACACTAGTGGTGGGAATAAGAATTAATGCAGCCACTAGGAAAATCTGTGTGGAGGTACAAACGGGCTCACCAGAGAAAGCTGCTAGTCACACTAAGTGAAATTGCCAGCCTCAGGCTCAGTGAGAGACCCTCTGCCTCAATAAAAAACAAAAAAAAGGAGTCATCAAGAAAGATACCTGACTTCAACCTGGGGCCGCCACATTTCTAACTGTACACACATGCAAACACGCAGACGAAACAGTCACACACCTGAGCAGGAGGAAACATATGGACGCGGTAGTCAGCACGCTAACCTAAATGAACTAACAGGGAAAGGAGAGTGGAAATGGTGGGGAAAGGAGAAGAGAATGTGTGAGGGAGTTCAGACTGACAGAATGGTGTGTGCAGATGTGGGGTGTCACTGTACAATGCATTGGTTAAGTTACTGTCTTTAAAAGGTAAAAGGGAGCTAGAGAGAGGGCTCAGAGGTGACAGCCGTTTACTGCTCTTCCAGAGAACCAGACCTCGGGGTTCCAGCACCCACATGGAGGCTCACAGTCTCTTCTCACCCCCACAGGCACGCACACACACACACACACACGTATACGTGAATAAAAATAAAAAAAAATTATCAGAAGGTAAAAATGGTGGTAAGTACAGAAAACCCTTCATTTATTGATTGTTGAGAGTACTGCTATTAGTTTATTATTATTAGGTTATTGGGGATCTTTGTTTTTAAATTCATTTCTTTATTCCTTTATATGTATGTATATGTATATATACATGTTATATACATATATATGCATATGTATAGAACCTGCCAGTCATTTGACCTCCTACCCTTCTTCTCCTCCCACTTCTGCTGAAGCTCCTTTTTCCCAACAAGTCTCCCCATGCCTTTCGTTATTTATTTTTATTTACTTACTTACTTGTTTATTTGGTTTTTCGAGTAAGGGTTTCTCTGTGTAGCCCTGGCTGTCCTGGAACTCACTCTGTAGACAAGGCTGGCCTCAAAGTCAGAGATTCACATGCCTCCGCCTCCAGAGGGCTGGGATTAAAGGCGTGCCATACCACATCCAGGCGCCCTCCTACTTTCTTCTCTTTCGTTTTGTTGGTGTTTTGCTTGTGGTTTGGGTTTGAGTTTGGCAGCCCACTGAGTTTGATCACAGTTTCTTGCACAAACAGAGGCGGGAGTTGCTGCTGGAGCTTAGTCCACTTGCAAGCGGCTGCAACACTGAAGAAATGAGCTTCTTCTCCCCCAAACACTGACTGGCAACAGCTCTTCAGGGAGGGGCCTTATGAACCACACATTCCCCTGAGCACTGTCCCTCCCCAGATTATCTAGTTTGGGACATGTTTAGGTTTGGGCTGGGCTTTTTGCATGGAGTATTGCTGTGGTTTAATAAACACTTCTGCCGCAACAGGTGAATAACAAGGTTTTCTCTGACCGTCGTAAGCATATAGAAGAGCGCCCATCTCGGCCGTCTGATACATAATGCAGCGGGGACAGTCATTCAGGAGTGGAAACAGCACCAATCAGTCTCTCTGTCAGCAGTGGGTGGCTGCAGAGAGCGAACTTTAAACCGAACATATTTGTCAATTTCCCAAATTCCATTCTATTGATATTTAATTTCATTCCACTGTGGTCAGAGACCTCTTTGCATGACTTCCATCCTTTTAAATGTATTGAGGCTTGTTTTCTGATCTAACATATGGTCTATCCTATAGAAGGCTCATATGTCCTTGACCTGCTGTTACTAATTGGAGCATTCTACAGATATCTGTCCCTTTAATACTCTAGAGTTTAAACCCATCTAGATCAATTCGGGATGACAGAGGCCATAGCGATTATTTAAACCTTAAAGCTTTCATCCTATTTCCTGCTTACTATATAATTCTATACAGAGACATATATGTATGAGCACACACAATTATTTCAATAAGATCTTTGTAATGTATAGGCATTTCCTTTAAAGATAAGATTTTCAGTTCCTAACACCATATCAATAGTTCATTTCTTACAGCAAAATCTATTCAAAGTCCAATCCACATCCACCCAGCTCGAGAGGTTCTCCCAGACGTATTTGACCTGGAAAATACCCAAACCTGGGTGAATGAGGAGAGCATTGGATATGTCACTTGATAGTGCAACAGCTGACACAGAGTCCCAGTGTCCCCGGGGAGATAGGCTGCACCCAGATGACAAAGAGAGACTATTAAGGTCTGAGTATTAGTGTGAAGACAGGAGGTGTAGAGGGCTGGGGCATGAGCGCGCGAGGGGCTCTCCTCTGCTACAGAAAACAGGTAAAGCAGCACAGCTTTCAAGCTGACTTCCAGCTCAACAATTTAAAAGAAGCATGGCCACCAGGCACAGTAGCACATACTTTTAATCACAGCACTCCAGAGGCAGAGGCAAGCGTTTCTCTCTGAGTTCAAGAACAGCCTGAAATACATATCAAACTGCAGGCCAGCCAAAGCTACATAGCAAGACCCTGCCTCAAAACTGATGAATTACGCATTACAGATTTGGGGTGTGGCATGTAACTCCATAGCAGAGCACTTGCTCAGCATGTGTGAGGTCCTGAGTTTGATCCTCAGCACCAACAATCAAGCAAACAAGAAAATCTAAAGAAGCAGCTCCCTGAGTTGGGAGCCCAATGAATGAATGAATGAATGAATGAATAACTTAAGGAATTTTAAGACTGGATCAATGTCTTCCTGTCTAACCCTACCCATGTGAGAGTCACTACCATGCATATTTACAAAAGAGACAGGCTCAGAGACTCGGAAGGCAAGTGAACATCAGTGAGGCTGGAGACAGCGTAGTGGTCAGAGTACACGCTGCTCTTGCAGAGGACCATGCTGAGTTCCCAGCACCACTCAGGTATCTCACAACCATCTATAACTCCTGCTCCAGGGGATCTTTTCTGGCCTCCACTGGTACCTGTACTAACATACACACAAGCTCACAAAAAGACGCACATAATCTAAAAATAATAATTTTTTTAAAAAAATATATCAACATTGAGAGGATATAAAAGACCTGGAGAGGAAAGGGGGGGGGAATGGATCAAAATTCATTGTATTCATGTATGAAGTGCTCAAAGGACAAAAAAAGTATTTAAAAACTGTCAACATCAATCTCTTGGTATGATAGCACTTTTAATCCCAGCACTTGGGAGGCAGAGGCAGGTGGATGGAACCCTGTGAGTCTGAGACCAGCCTGGTCTACATACATGAGTTCCAGGACCCTGTCTCAAAAAACTAAAAAATAATAATGAGAAAAACTAACTTCTGAAAATGTATTTACTTATATAAAATAATACAGAATTCTTCTCTGTAGCATTACTTAAAATGCATATTAGAACAGCTGGGTGTTGGTGGCACATGCCTTTAGAAGGCAGATGTGGGCAGATCTCTGTGATTTTGAGGCCAGACTGGTCTACAAGAGCTAGTTCCACGGCAGCCAGGGCTGTTACACAAAGAAACCCTGTGTCTAATTCAATAAAAAAAATGGAGTACAGACCTAAACGGAGAACTCTCAACAGAGAAATCTAAAACGACTGAAAGACACTTAAGGAAATGTTCAACATCCTTAGTCATCAGAGAAATGCAAATCAAAACAACTCTGAGATTCCATCTTACACCTGTAAGAATGGCCAAGATCAAAAACACTGATGATAACTTATGCTGGAGAGGATGTGGGAAAAAGGGAACACTTCTGAATTGCTGGTGGGAATGCAAGCTGGTACAGCCCCTTTGGATGTCAGTGTGGCAATTTCTCAGAAAATTAGGAAACAATCTTCCTCAAGACCCAGTAATACCACTTTTGGGTATATATTCAAAGGATGCTCAATCATACCACAAGGACATGTGCTCAACAATATTCATAGCAGCTTTGTTTGTCATAGCCAGAACCTGGAAACAACCTAAATGTCCCTCGATTGAAGAATGGATAAGGAAAATGTGGTACATTTACACAACGGAGTACTACACAGCAGAAAAAAATAACGGCATCTTGAATTTTGCAGGAAAATGGGTGGAGCTAGAAAAACATCATTTTGAGTGAGGTAACCCAGACACAGAAAGACAATTATCATATTACTCACTCATAGGTGGTTTTTAAACATAAAGCAAAGAAAGCCAGCCTACAAACCATAATCCCAGAGAACTTAGACAACAATGCGGACACTAAGAGAGACTCACATAGATCTAATCTACATGGGAAGTAGAAAGTAGAAAAAGACAAGATCTCCTGAGTAAATTGGGAGCATGGGGACCCTGGGGGAGAGTTGAAGGCGGGGAGAGGAGAGGCAGGGAGAGGAGCAGAGAAAAATGTAGAGCTCAATAAATATCAATTAAAAAAACTGGAAAAAAAAAAGAAAATTTTGCCTAAGGAAAGACCTAGATAGCCTCTACATTTTCTCTCATGTGACTTAATTCAGACATCCAAACTAAACAACAGAACAATTAGTCCCCCGATATATTCAGTGTTCTAACTTGGCACAGCCTTTGATGGAGCTAAAGTATAAATGGAGGTGGCTCTGCCAGTTGGAGAAAACATGAAGAAAATGGAGGAAGATGAGTCATTCAGACTAGGGGATAGAAAGTTTAGACTCTACAAGTCTCTTTCCTCAGTTTTACTCCACAGTTCTAGATTCTGCGAGAATCACATAGCATTTTAAGTAGACTCTTTGAACCTTGGAGGAACATTCGCTTGTGGTCCTCTACATTCTCTGACGCGGGCACACACCATAGTCCTCTCTCACCCAACCAAAGTGTTCAACAAAAGAATGTCAACACTTTCTGAAAAGACAGCAAAACAGACAAAATGCTGACCAAAAAAATCTCCATAACAGAAAGAAGAAAAATAGAAGTATATGTAAGGATAAGGCTTGTGGCAAAGCATACTTTAAAAGTCACTGGATATATAGTGGCCACTGGCTATATAGAAATTTATTGAGAAAATTGAAATTTAGAACTAAGTACAAATTCTCAGAGGAAAGCAGATACACACACACACACACACACACACACACACACACACAAGTTTAAGAATGACAAACAGCAAACACGGTTAAAATAAATAAAACACTGACCCCAAAAAATTAGCTAGGTTTAAAAAAAAAATAGGAAACCCTGTGTCAAAAAACAAAACAAAACAAAAAATGAATCAACAAAATGTTCATCAATTGAAGGCATAAGTAAACACAGTACACCTGACAACAGCATGCTATTTAGACATTCATTAACTAATAAAGATGAGGTCCTTAATGAACTACAGGACAATTTCTAAGACACAAGCGTTAGGAAAGCACGATGCAGCCGTCTATAACAGACAACAGCCTGCACAAAAGAGGAGTGTGTGCTTCTATGCTCCACATATATAATTAATAGCAATGATGTCTCTGGGGAAGATTAGATGGCAGAGAGGAAATTAACTTTAGATCATGTGCATATTATCTATTTTTTTAAATGCACAGGTCTGGGGAGAGGGCTCAGTAGGTAAAGTGCAAACTGTGCTAGCATAATGGCCCGAATTTGAGCCTCAGGCACCCATGTAAAAAGCCAGAGCGGTGACTGTGCTTATAATCCAGCTCTGGGAAGGCGGGGACAGGCAAATCCCTGGGGCTTGCTGGCCAGCCAGCTTGGCAGAGCAGGTGAGCTCCTAACTCAGTGAGAGACTGTCTACAATTATGTGAGGTGAAGCACAACTGAGAAAGACACCTGAATTCACCATCTGGCCTTCACACACGTGCACATGCGCCTAGATTCGCATACATACATATACTACAATCATACATGCATGAAGACATGCCTGCACCATATACGCACATGCAGCAAAAAAAGGAGAATAGGGTTTTATTATTTTTTTAAAGATTTTTATTTTATGTGCACTAGTGTTTTATCCGCATTCGTGTCTGCGTGAGGGTGTGGGATCCCCTGGAACTGTAGTTACAGACGGCTGTGAGCTGCTATATGGGTGCTGGGAATTGAACCTGCTCTTAACCACTGAGCCATCTCTCCAGTCCCAAGAGAATGTTTTATAACAGAAAACTCTCAGCCATGTAAGCAGTACTCTTGACATTCAGATAACTGAGAAAAGCATGAAGAGTCTCACTTACAACCTTAGAGACCGAATTCGCTTAGGAGCTAGGAAGAAAAGAACCAGTGTGAAAGTGCTTACCGCACAGCCTGACCCTGGGTTCAATCCCTGGGGCCCATACATTAGAAGGAGAGAACTGACTCCCTAAAGTTGTCCTCTGACCTTCACATGTGTCATGGCATGCAAGCACAAGCGCGCGCGCACACACACACACACACACACACACAGTAAATAAATAAAATAACATCATCAAGTACACTCACATACTAAGAGCACAAGTATATCTACTAAGAATTTGCTTTGAAGTGAACAGTTACTATATGTAATAGACTTGTAACTACAATAAAAATACCCAGCGCCTCACTACCCAGAGGCAATCACAGCAGCAACAGCTTTCCAATAGGGCACGTTGCATTCCACCTCCAAAATTCCAAAACCAACTCTCTAATTCAAGTAAAGATCTGGAAATAGAAGTCTTAATTTTGTGAAGATCTCACTCTCCAAGGTTAGTTTCAAACAGCTTCACTCAGCAAAGGTGCTTTTGGACCATTGTATCTGCAGCCACCTACAAAATCAGAACATGGCACACATAATCACCTGGGGCTGGGCTCTTTGTTTCTTGGTCACAAGCCCCCAGTCAACAAAACTTCCAACAAAGTTTGGAAGGTAACGAACAGGCCCTGGGTTCCCAACAGGAGAGTAAGCACCTGGGTCTGGACCTCACACCCTTCCAGGTCACAGCAGAAAGGTGAGTGAGAGACAGACAGAAGATAGGCAGACAGAGACAGACACACACAGATCGCTCTTCTCTTAGCCCCAGATTAGGAACTTGTCTTAGTTTATTTTCTGTTGCTAAAACAAAATACCTCAGGCTGGATACTTACAGCAAACAGATCATTTGCTGAGCTCATGGTTCTGGGGCCTCTGAACCAAGAAGAGCACGGCACTGGTCTGTGGGAAGGCTTTCTTGCCAGAGCGTGTGGAGAGCATCACAGCAAACACACTAGCTTGTGTCTCTTTTTCTTCAAGCAAAGCCATCAACGCCACTGGGGAACCCCACCATCTTAGCGCCATCAAATTTTGATGACCTCCAAAGGCTCCACTCCCAAATGCCATGGATGTGAATTTGGGGATTAAGTGGGGGACACATCTGAACCACGGCCGAGTACTTTCCTCTCTAGTCTTCCACAGTAGCCTTCCAACTCATGGAATCCACCATCTCGGTGCTTGTCGGTCTGCCCTCAGAAAGGCTGAGAGCCTTTCTCTCTGCCCTGGAAATTAGGAATGTTGTTGAATTGAACTCAGCAATCTATATAGTCTTTTAGTCTCCACTAATCACTCACGATAACAGTGGTGGCAGTGTTTTGAGCAAGGGTCTCAGACTAGCCTGGAAGTCTTTTTTTTTTTTTCTTCATTTTTCAAGATAGGGTTTCCCTGTGTAACAGTCCTAGTTGTCCTGGAACTAGTTCTTGTAGACCAGGCTGGCCTCGAACTCACAGGGATTCACCTGCCTCTGCCTCCTGAGTGCTGGGATTAAAGGCGTGCGCCACCACCGCCCAGCCGTGGCCTGGAAGTCTTAATGGCAGTAGCTCTCATTAAAAGCTGTTTGGGGGCTCAGTTCTCATTAACACACCCTATCTGCATCCATTCTAGCCCCAACCTATTTAAAAAGATCTCTAGCCAAGTCATTCTTCCCTGGTTCTTCTATACAATCATTATTACACAATTCAGCAAAACATCATTACTATATCCAAATGTTGGCAAGCTTGGAAATCTACTCCCAGCTCAGAAAAAAAAAAATAACCAAATGGAAAGCTTTTTCCACTTAGAAACATGGGTCTAGGGGGGCTGGAGAGATGGCTCAGACGTTAAGAGCATTGACTGTTCTTCCAGAGGTCCTGAGTTCAATTCCCAGCAACCATATGATGGCTCACAACCATCTGTAAAGATTTCTGGCACCACCCTCTTCTGGTGTGTGGGCATACATGGAAGCAGAATGTTGTACACATAATAAATAAATTTAAAAAAACATGGGTCTAGGCCATGAACCACATGTCTGGCGTGCCCACCAATATCAGTAAGTTAAGCAGCACAGTACCGCACACACCAAGAAGCATGTTTCTCCTAGAGGGCTGTCCTCCTCAAGTGGGAACTCATGCCTGTGGTGTACTGGAAGAAACAGAAAGCAAACAAGGAAAATAAAACCCTCACTACTTCTTAGATCAATCTTTGAACAAAAGATATACATGAAGGTGTAGCTAGAGCTACAGATTCAATCCAGACAAAGCCAGCCCAATTTCTCCCTAAGAAGACACGGGTGATAAGGAAAGCAGCACGCCTGCTACTTTGCATAAGGCAGCAATCCCACTAAAGGCAATAAAAAAGTTCAAGCTCATAAGGGGTGTTACATCCACATGTGCACATATATGCATGTATGTGAGGCCAGGAGCAATGTTGGGTATCATCCCTCAGGTACTATCCACCTTTACTCATTTATTGTGTATATGTTGCATGTATATGTGCCACAGAGTGCCTCTGGAGGTCAAAGACAACTTTTCGAAGTCATTTCTCTTCTTCCACCCAGGAACTGCACTGAAGTCATCAGAATCCATGGCAAGCGCCTTCACCCACTAAGCTTTCTCACCAACTCATCTACCTACGTATCTATCTACTTACCAACCTATCAATCTATCAATCAGCCTACCACCAACCTACCTATCGTCTATCTATCTATCTATCTATCTATCTATCTATCTATCTATCTATCTTTCTATCTATCTTCTATCTATCATCTATCTATCCATCCATCCATCCATCCATCCATCCACCCATTTATCTATCTGTCTTTGAAGTAGGGTCTTTTATTGGCTTCAAACTCCCAGGTAGGCTGGACTGGCTGGCCAGCAAGCTCTGGGAATCTGCTTGTCTTCACTTCCCAGCACTGGGATTACAGATTCAGGCTATCATACCCAGCTTTTTGCACTTTTGCATGTGTGAGAGAGAATCCTGGAGATCTAACTCAGCACTCTGCAGACGAAGCCCCCAGTCCAGAGTTTAAGCGGCGGATGAATCACTTTGCTGAGTGACAGTTCCCTCGAAAGCACAGTAGATATGCTGTATCTGCTCTGGTCTCTGGTACAGGGCTCAGAACTTGGAAACGAAGGATGAAATGATGTCTTTGCTCCACTGGTAATAAGGCTCCAAGGCACAAAAACAGCACCACAGATAATGAAGGTGTTTACCTAACCAGATGCTAAGAAACTACCTGGAATAAAACATACAGGAAACCAAACACCAACGCCAGGCTGCAGGTTAGGGGCCTGCACCACATCTCGATGGTAAGCTTGAGAAGGACTCCCAAGGGAGGTCCTGTCACCAGGACGAGTCACTGGACACTCCTGAGCACTACAGACTGCAGTGACGGAAACACGGAGACAGGCCTGGATGGGAAAGCAGACACGTCTTCCCTGGCTCAGCTCTGGACTTTCCAGACAAAACAATCTGCTAATGTTGTTTAGTCCATTTTGCTAGAAAAATACACACTTCATTGTAAAAAATGAAAAAAAATTGAAGCTAAGCATTTACCAAAAATGAAAAAGGTTTAGGGTAGAAAAACATGAAAAATCAAATCCAAAATCACCCCTAAAATAAATCAAACTCAGAATTTAGTCACAAGAATTTCTATTTTGTTTTCATGTCTGACCTAGAGTCTCATCATGTAGCCAGGCTGACCCTGAACTCAAACTTCTCTGCTTCTGCCTGCTGAGATTACAGATGTAACCGTCATACCTGCTGTCTATCAATCACCCTGTGAGCATTAATATTGATTATCAATTTGGTAGGACCTAGAATCACGTAGGAGAAAAATCTCAGGGAACACCTGTGAGAAACTGTCTACATTTGGTTAACTGATATGGGAAGACCGACCCTGAATATGGTCCACACCACTGTGTGGGCTCGGGTCTAGATGGGTTAAAAAGGTGAAAGCAGTCTCGGTGGGTAAAGGAGCCTGCCACCAAGTCTGGCAACTGAGTTTCATCCTAGGACCCACATGGGAGAAGGAGAGATCTGACCCCACAAGTATGCTGTGACACATGTGTGCTGCTGCTGTGTCATATGTATTCTGCTAACCCTGCCCCCAACACAATAAAAAATCTAATTAAAAATGAGAAATAAAGCCGGGTGGTGGTGGTACACACCTTTAATCCTAGCACTTGGGAGGCAGAGGCAGAAGGCCAACCTGGATAGTCAGGGCAACAAAGAGAAACCCTGTCTCGGAAAAAGGGGGTGGGTAATAAAGCAACTAAGTGGGGGCTTTTACCTACTTCCTAATTGTGGATGTGCAAAGCAAGTACATCCGCCTCCTGCTCTTGTTGTGACTCGATCCATCACGGTGGGCTGTAGGCTGAGATGCATGTACCCTTCCTCCTTGGCTCCTTCCTGTCGGGTATTTTGTCATAGCAACAAGGAAAGTAACTACTACACACCCAAATCTTACATAGCAACTTTTTTCAATCATGAATAAAGTGAACCCCAAAGCATGTCATCTAACATGTTTACCCAATAGTAAAAACCAATCCCTGAGACCTGTCATTGATCCCCACATTTGGGAATGTTTGACTTAACAGGAGCAGTCAGAAATCTTGAAGAACTTCTTAACATACAAATCAATAATCTTTGGGGGGGTTGCAACTATGAATGTATTCATTAAGAGCTGTTAGGCTTCAAATTAAACCAATGAAGTTCAAAAACAACACTACATGGTATTAGACTGTCTGAGTGCCAGAGAGACATAGAAGTATCAGATTAGGCACAAGACACAAGACAAGAGGAAGCCAGGGAAGCAAGAATGTAGCACGTTCCCCCTACTCACTATGGTTTCTATTTGGGGTATACAACCATTTAAAAGTTAATGACAACTGGAGTCCTAGCTCAATAGTAGGGCACGTGCTTAAGGCCCTGGGTTCAAATCCAAAGCTGAAAGTAGAAGAATATAAAATAAAATAAAATAAACTTGCATAGTTGCCAGGTGGATTCTCTGGAAGTTCAAGGCCTGGTCTACACAGTGAGTTCCAGGACTGGCAAAACTATGTGAGGGACCCTGTCTCAAAAATGTAAATGAACAAACTAATAAATCTTGTGAAGTAACACACATTTTAAGTAGAAGGAAAAAGCCCAGATATTTGCTGAACTTTACACAAGGGGTTAGCAGCATAACAAGAAAAGCATTGAGGAATTCACTTTTTCTTTGACAAAATGTTTTAGGTACTCCAGTTGGTCTCAGACTTACTATGTAGCCAAGGATGAAATTGAACTTCTGATTCTTCTGCCTCCTGCTGAGGTTACTACCACAAGACCCAGTTTCATGAGGTGCCTAGTATAGAATCAGGGTTTCACACAGGCTAGACAAACATTCTTGCCCTACATGTATCCTTTCTTAAGGAAAGAAAATAGGAAGGAGAGAGAGTAAGAAGGAGGCACCGAAATAAAAACCCAAATCAAAATACAAATGCTATCGAGAGAGACACACACACAGAGAGAGAGAGAGAAAGAGAGAGAGAGAGAGAGAGAGAGAGAGAGAGAGAGGAAGGGAGAAAGAGGGAGAGAGAGAGAGAGAGAGAGAGAGTCGGAGGGAGAAAGAGAGCGTACAAGAACATTAAAGTTCAAATTAGTTAGTGCTCCACAAACCATGGTTCAGTGGCTGGTTATCCACATATAGCAGAATCATTATGGATCTCCTATATCACACCATGTACAAAAGTTACTCAAAGGACCTGAGAACAAGAGCTCAGATTTAGGGATAATGGAAAAGAAGGAGGGAAGAAGAAACAAGGGAAGGAGTGTGGGAGGGAGGGAAGGATATGAAATTTTAAAATCTTAGAAGAAAACATAGTAGGGCTCCATTATCCTGAAAATTTGGTAATGAATTCTTTACACGACAGTAATTAACAACAACAACAACAACAATTTGAAAGCTCTGTGCTAAAGAGCATCATGAAGACAGACAACTAGTGGTAGTGGGGGCACATCCTCGAATTCCGGTGGATCCCTGCGAGTTCCAGGACAGCAGAGCTGCTACATAGAAAAGCCCTTTCTCGAAGAAAAAAAAAAAAGAAAGAAAGAAAAAAGAAAGACAACCTAGGGACTGGTGAGATGGCTTGGTGGTTAAGAGCACTGACTTCTCTGCAGAACACCTGAGTTCAGGTCCCAACATCCACATGGCAGCTTACAACTGCCTGTAACTCCAGTTCCAGGGGATCCAACACCCTCTTCTGACCTCCGTGGGCACCAGGCACACAAGTGGTGCACAAACAAATATGCAAGTAAAAGACAAAAAATAAAAATGAATCAATCTATATATATCTATATAAATATAGATTTGTTTGTTTGTTTTCCGAGACAGGGTTTCCCTGTAGCTTTGGAGCATATCCACGAACTTGCTCTGTAGACCAGGCTGGTCTCAAACTCACAGAGATCTACCTGTCTCTGCCTCCCGAGTGCTGGGATTAAAGGTGTGCGCCACCACTGCCTGGCTATCAATCTATATTTTTAAAAGAGACCTACAGAGTAGAAGAAAATATTTGTAGATCATATATCTGATAAGAAACTTACAATCTAAACACACAGTAAACTTCTGAAACCAAAATTTATTATTTATCATATCAATCTTGAAAATGCCAAAAAAAAAATAACTAAATGAAAGAAAGAAACAAACTTGTGGCGAGAGCGAGACGGCTCGGTAGGGAAAGACATTGCCACCAAGCCTGACTACCGAGTTCAGTGCCAAGAAGGCACACAATGGTGAGAACCAACACACAGAAGTTGTCTTCTAACCTCCACATATGTGCTATAGCATGTACATGCATGTGCTATAGCATGTACATGCATGTGTGTGCACCCAGCCACACCAAGTAAACAAATAAATCACTTTTTTCTTTAATTTAAGAAACTTCTAAAATTCAACACAAAGACAATCCAACTTTAAAATGGGCAAAAGATATGAACACACATTCCTACAAGGGTATTCAGATGTGAACACACAGAAAGGTTCCCTGCACCTTGGTCATTAGGGAAATCCAAATCAAAACCACAATGAGCTGACACTTCACACACACTATAAACAGAAATCACCAAGAGTTTTCTAACAACAGAAAATAGCATGGGCCAGGCTGTGTGGAAACTGGAGGCTCACAGTGCCGGTGAGATGGGAAGTGGCGGAATCACGGTGGAACTCTTCTGCAAATCCCCCAAAGTGCTGAACACCTCATCCCACCCAATGGTTCCTCCCACACACACACCCAGCTGTGAACAGAGACTCAAAAAGAGACCTCTCAAAGTCTCAAAGTGGGAAGGGGAAGGCATAGAGTGACGAGACAGACACAGGAGAAAAGGGAGAAAGTGAAGGGCGGCTGAAGCATCTGACCCCAAGGACAGCTTTTCTGCAGCTGTGGTGATGGGTTATTCAACTGTTGTAAACCTCAGCTGCCTGTCATTCACTATAAAAGGAAATCAGCAGGGTGTGGTGGCACACTTTTCATTTGAGAACTCAGATGACAGAGGCAGGCAGATCTCAGTGAGTTCAAGGTCAGCCAGGGCCATAGAGAGAAACCCTGTCTCAAGGGGAATGAGGGACAGCACTGTCTTTTAAATGTGGCCATAAAAATTAGTATAATACAAGTCTATCTGCAAGACTTAGACCAGTGCTTGGTAAAGGGTGAGCATTTAATCTTCAACAGCTATGAACTGTGACAATATGATAAATCTGTGTACCGCCCAAGGAAAAGGCTTGGGTCAGAACACACACACAAGGCCTTGGATTTGATCCCAACACTGAATAAATCCCAGCTGGTGACACACCTAATCCCAGCACTCATGAGGGCAGAGGCAAGTTAATTCAAGGTAGTCCTTGACCACCTACTGACGGAGTTTGAGCTGGGGACGTAGCTCAGCTGGTAAAGAGCCAACCTCGTTCATACAAGAGGCCCAGAGTTCAATCCTCACTGCTCCAGAACCCAGGGTAAAGACAGCCCAGCTACATGAGACACTCACTGTCTCAAAAACAAGCTAAACAAAAACTGAAATGAAACAGTTCCAGCACCATGAGGACACTTCCGAGAAGGCGCTGCTTGAATGAAGTTGAGCTTCTCTTTCAAAGACTGCCTTATTGTTCCTAGAGTGAGCCCAGCTACTCTCCACTGGAAAAGGTCTGCTACACAATTCATTCTCGAGACACAACAGGCCTCTGTGTAGCTCGTCTGAGCACCCGTTCATAACAGATTCAGCCTCAACTCACAGGAAAGACACAATCTGTGAAATTACCCGGAAGGTAGTCCCCAGGGGCTGCTCTCAAACTTTAGTGGCCTCGGAATCACTTGGGGAATGTGTTTGAAAAAACAGAAACCTTGGCTCCACCCACAACCACTCTGACTAGTAAATATTTTAAGCTGGACGCCAGTGCACACTATTTAAAGAACTACTTGAAGGTAGTCCACAGAAATGTTGTAATCACATTCTAATGTGGCCAAACACTGATCTCTCTCACACTCTTCCTATTCCTTTGGAAATACTATTGGCAACAAGAAAATAAGAGAGGCAGGGTCTCTGAGATGGTCTGCTAACTTAAGTTAGTTTGACTCCCAAGATCCATGAGGTGGAGAGAATCAATTACCATATGTTATCTTCTGGCCTGCACATGTACACCTTGGTACATACACACACATACACCTATACACACAAACATGTATATAAAACAATTTAAAAAAACTTCTCTAAAGAACCTTAGTTTACCAATTAAGAATTAAAATAATATATTACAGTCACAAAGATCATCCAACCTTAATTATTTACATGGATAATTTAGTATGGCAATCTCAAAGGTGAAGCCTTAAGAAGTAACAGCAGGACGGTTATTTACATATACCAGTGAGGCAGTTCAGCTGCTGTGGGCACCTGCTGACAAGGCTGTCGCCGAGCTCCATCCCAGGGCCCACACGGTGGAAGAAAGGAACTGATGACTCCAAGTGGTCCTCTGACTTCTACACCTGCACCATGTGGCATGTCACACCTACAAATGCACACGTCGCATGCATGTGTGTGAGCGAGCAAACATCTCTCTCTCTCTCTCTCTCTCTCTCTCTCTCTCTCTCTCTCTCTAAAAGAAAGTAGAAAGTAAATATCTCTTTTTTTAAAAGCAAAGAAAACCTGACAGGGGTTTGGAAGGAGGTACGGTTGGTAGAGAGCTTGCCAAGAACGCACACACATGCGAGGTGGAAGCAGAACATTCAAGAGTTCAAAGCCATCGTCCACTACATTGTGGTTTCAAAGCCTACCTGTGATATAAAAGACTCTGACTCAAAAATGAAAAAAGAAATAGTGTATAGGGCTGAGTAGGACGCTGTGGAAGAATGTTTGCTGAACATCCTAAGGTCCTGAACTCGATCCTAGCCACACACTCTCAACTGTATGTACTGTTGCTACATTACAGCAATGCCGCTGTCAGCTCGAACAAGTTACAGATACAGGCAGGAAGTGTAAACACTGACTTCAGCTATCCTGATCAAAGACAGATATCCAAACAGGACACAGTAACAAGTGGTCAAGACCCGCGTTCTAGACTTCTTTCCACCTGAAAGATCCATCCTAGACATAGATAGATGTGAGTATAAAACTTTAAATTTACTTTTGGATTGCTTTTTGGGAGGGGATGGAATTGAGATAAAAATGTCCCACATATCCAGGCTAGCTGAAGCCTCCTGGGTTTGGGATTATAAATGATAACATCCCAACAACTGGCTGAATTCACATTTTTGTTCCGTTTCATTTTTTGGTGGCTTGTTTTGTTCTTGGTTTGTTTCTTTTTTCCTTTTGTTTTCTTTTCTTTTTTTCTTTTTTGTTTTTGTTTTTGGAGATAGGGTTTCTCTGTGTTGCACTGGAGCATGTCTGCCCTGGAACTCTGGCTGTAGACCAGGCTGTCCTCGAACTCACAGAGATTCACCTGCCTCTGCCTCCCGAGTGCTGGGGTTAAAGGAATGTGCCATCATACCCAACTCGATTTTTTTTTAGTTTTTGAGACAGGATTTCTCTTCGTAGCCCTGTCCTGTCCTGGAACTCACTCTATAGACCAAGCTACCTCAAACTCATAGAGACCCGCCTGCCTCTGCCTCCCAAGTGCTGGGATTAAAGGTGTGTGCCACCACCGCCCAGCAATTTTTTGGTTTTTGTTTTGTTTTTTAAGGCAAGTATATATGCACTAAAGGAAAGGAGAAAATCCAGCATGGCAGCCACTCACATGGCCAAAGGATCAGAAAGCTCCATGAGCCACAACTTCAATGAAATTAACAAAAGTGTGCCTATGAGAAGAGAACATAAGGACAAGCAACCCGAGGCCCTGGGCCTCCTACTTCTGAGAACTGGACTTCTGACGCTGGACCCCAGTGTCTCATCTGCAAAGTGCCAGCATGGCCACACTCTCTCCCTGTCTGCTCCTCGGAGCTTAGAAAGGAGCAAAAAGGATTAAAATGCTTTCAAAATCACTTTCATTTTTAAAAGCTGGCTGTTGTTATTATGAAGTCATCCATTTATATCTCTACAAAAAGTGGCAAAGCATTTAGAAGGATACACTGAAAACTAATTAAAAGGGGTTGGGGAGGAGGGCGATGGGAGCTGATGACATGGGTCAGTGGGGGAAAAAAGCACCTGCTATCAATACTGATGACCAGAGCTCAGCCTCAGAACCCACACGGTGGAGAGAACTCACTCCTGCAAGTTGTCTCCTGACCTCAGCATGTGTGTAAATGAGGCACACACATACACACACACACACAATAAATAAACAGGTGTAGAAATGCGTTTTTAAAGAGTCGTCTGCAGTCTAAGGAGACAGCTTAACCAGTAAAATGCTTGGCCTGTATTCATGAGATTCTGAATTGAATCCTAGAGCCCACATGAATAAAGCTGAGCATGATGGTTCACATTTGTAACCCCAAGAACTCAGGAGGCAGAGATGGGCAGATCCTAGAGCTTGCTGGCCAGCCAGTGTAGCCAAATCAGTGAGTCCCATACCAGTAAGAAAGCCCGTTTCAAAAACTCACATAGGCCGCTCCTGTAGACAATCTGACTGTGCCGGTCTCTGCAGCACTTACCCACCCCACTCCGCTGAGCCATGGCCTGAGAGCTAGTGCTGTGCTGAGACACCACAAGAAGGGCAACTCTCAGAAAGGAAACATCCAACTGTGGTGCTCGCTTACATTTCAGAAGTTCAGTTCCATTATCTACCATCATGGCGGGAAGCATAGAAACATGTAGAAGGCATAGTGCTGAGCAAATAGATGAGGACCATACATCTTGCAGGCACCAAGAAGTCCACTGACAGTCACACCGAGTAAAGCTTGAGAGAAGAGACCTCAAGCTTGCCCACAGTGACATGCTTCCCCCAGCAAAACTATACCCCCTATTCGTGCCACTCCCTTTGGGCGCCATTTTCTTTCAAACACACCAACACGGGTCTCCAGAGGAGCTTGAGAGTGGGGACCACACCTCACCATGTCAGCAGGAATCAGGTCTTCTTGTTTTACTCAGCTATTGCTTGGGTAAGTGTTTACATTTTAACTTTTTAATGTCATTACTAGCAGCATTAACAAAGTGCAGAGCTTTCAACCTGCAAGGCATGCCAGAATCATCAGGGGGTAGTGGACACTGTGGCTGCCCAGGTCCCATTGATACAGAGCTGACCAAAGCTCTGGATAGATAAGAGGAAGTGGAGCCTGACCAATCATAATTCAACAGGCTCCCCAAGTGAGCATGGTGAACTCCTTACCACTATAGCACTTCTAGTATGAGCTTCTTCTTCCTGCCATGTGAATTGGTCAGCCTTCCTACTCTATATGTATGATCTCATTTCATCCTTACAACAACCACATAAATAGGTGCCCTCTACTGGTCCTCCCCACCCCAACCCACTGCACTCCCCCATTGTTTTTTTTTTTTTTTTGATAGACTCTAAAATACAAAGGAACTACTAGCCCAAAGCAGAGCCAGAATGCACAACAGTTTGAAACTGGTTGCTGTGGTTTTCAAACTTGAGGACACAGCTGTGCATTCTGATAAAGTCCTATGAAAGATTGAGTGCATTTAACGATGACCTAAGGGCCGACAAGATATCTCAGGTTATCAGGGCACTTGCCGCCAAGCCTAACTACCTAGGTTTGATTCATATGGTAGAAGGAGAGAACCAACTCCCACAAGTTGTCCTCTGACCTAACACAAAAAAAAAAAGGAAAGAGAAAAGGAAAAAAGGGGGAAAAAAAGGTAATGCTTAAAAAATTAATGAAATAAAGAACACTTTAAAAAACAGAGAGGGATAGCGGGCAGTGGTGGCACACACCTTTAATCCCAGCACTCGGGAGGCAGAGGCAGAAGGATCTCTGAGTTTGAGGCCAGCCTGGTCTACAGAGTGAGTACTGGGACAGCCAGGGCTACACAGAGAAACCCTGTCTCAAAAAGCCAAAAAAAAAAAAAAATCAGAGAGGGCTGGGGTGATGGCTCTATCTACACAGGTAATGAGAACCTGAGTTCCACCCTCTAAAAGCCCACAGATAAAGAAGAGGAGGAGGAGTAGGAAGGCAGCAGGTATCGTACAAAGAATGATCTAACCCCGGGGAAGTGGAGGCAGGAGGAACCCTAGGGTATGCTGGCCAACCAGTCTATCTAAATCAGCAAGCTCCACTGTCAGCAGAAACTGTCTCAAAACATAAGGTGGAGAGCATTGGAAGATAGCTGGTGCTGACCTCTGGCTCCACAGGCTCCTGCAAACGTATGCATGCCAACACGCAAAACAAACAAAACAAAAACTGCCTTTAGAAAGCATGGTGAACATATATGAAATTATCTAGAAATAAATTTACAATATATTTTTTAAAAGCACAGTGAGCTTCTATGAAATTGGGAGGATGTTGGGATGTAGGCCGTGTCAGAACACATATGTAGCAAGCGGCTATGGGTCTGATGCTGAGCACCAAGTGATAAACTAGGAGGGGACAAAGACACAGACGTGTCTGCATACACCTAATATATGTAGCACCGACTCAGGCTATAGTCTCCCCTCCCAGACTGTGAGCCTCTAGCATGCTTATAGGTCTCTGTAAGTGGATCTCTGGGGAGCTGGTACCCAACTCATGAAAGAGTTGAACAAGAAAAACTAATCTAAATCCAAGGAAAGTCTGGTGACTGTCCATGGGAATATGAAGAGAGCTGGTGGTGGGAAAAAAACAGACTTAAACCATCCTGCTTTGAGAGATAACCAATGTCATCAAGTAAAAGCAGAGGCCAGATTTGATGCAATGTAAAACATTTGTGGTCAACAAAGCCTGTCCTAAAACAAAGAGGTTCGCCTGCAGTTTGAGGCTGGAGAGCAGAATGCTGCAGATGTCAGGAGACAGTGGCCCGTGGGGCCTTTAGGAGCTCTTCCATAGCTCCAATCCTATTACCAAGCTAGGGGAGGGGGAGGGATTTATTTATTTTACTGTGTTTGAGAGTGTATTTGCCTATGTATGTATGTGTGCACCACATGAGAGCCTGGTGCCCTTGGAGACCAGAAGACAGAAGCAGCAGCCCTGAAACTCGAGTAACAAACTGCTGTACGCCACCATGTTGGGCTAGAATCGAACCCAGGTCCTCTGGAAGAGTAGCCAGGGCTCTTAAGCACTGAGCCATCTCTCCAGCTCCATGCCACACTTCCTTTTTCTTTCACACAATCAACAGCTCCCACTAGAAGACAAGTCCCACAGGTCACACTAGCCGCCATCACACAATGGTCTCAAACTCCCTATGTCCAAGGATCTAAAGAAGAGTAAATGTCCAGGAGGGAAGCAGTGTGACGGGGAAGTTGAGGAATAAAACCAGAAAAAGTAAGGACTGAAGAGATTCCAGCAGGAAGAGAGCAGAAGGCAACAAGGCGTTGTGTCAGTAATGCCACCATCTCGGTACTGTTGGGACCCAGGGGTGGTGGGGTAAGACACGACCAGCACAAATCTGGGGACAAATGTCACCAGGTGCGGCAGCAAAGAAACCAGTAAAGCCCTGGGATGGGAGGAGCCAGTTAGAAACTATCAGTGAACACTAGTGCTTCGTATCAGTTAATCTCTCTCTCATAGGTATGCATGCCTTATGGGTGATGCTCTGCTAGGCACCAAGCAAAGAAACCATGGTTCATTCTTGACAACTACACTTTACAAATCAAGAGATGTATCACCTGTGATTCCTTCTCTGTGTAGTTTTTGTTTTAATTAAAATTAGACCTTTCTCTTATCTTCAAGAAAATCTCTAGTTGGTTCTGATTTTAAACATGTTTTACTATTATCTACCATTTACCACTGCCATTTAATTTGGGAACCAGATTGGCACTTATTACAACTAACAGTTATTGAAACTCAACTCTGGGACTAATATTAACCCTTAGATGGCTATATTTACAATCGAACTGCACAATTAAAAGTAATTTTTATTTAAAAATTGATTTTAAAATGGCTTAAAATGGCTCACTGGGTAAAGGCACTTGACACCAAGTCTAAATTCAGTCCCTAGAACACACAGGGAGGAAGGAGAGATCTGACACTCAAAAACTGTCCTCTGAGGCAGTCATAGTGACGCACGCCTTTAGTCCCAGCACTTAAGAGGCAGAGGGAGGCGGACCTCTATGAGTTCAAGGACAGCCTGGTCTACAAAGCAAGTTCTAGGTCAGCCAAATCCTGTCTCAAAAAACAAAAAAAAACAAAAAAAAAAAGAGAGAGAAGAAGAAAATAAAGAAAAGGAAAAAAGAGAAAAAGAAAGAAAACTGTCTTCAATCATATCATGTACCTGGCACACATACACACACTAATAAATATATGCCAATAAATAAATGTAATAGAAACTGATTTAAAGTAGATTACTAAGAATAAAGACAATCAAGTACATAAATTATCTACCCAAATTTCTAAACCAAGACATTGAGCTGCTCAAGAAAATAAAAGTAACAGAACACTGGAAAAAAATCAAAATCCAAAACCAAACAAAATGAAAAAACACATTCGAATGATAATCCTAATGTCCTTCTGACCATCCACATAAACTATTTTAAGGATCTGAATCCTGCTCTATAAAAAGCCAATTCCATTGTCTGTGCTATAATTCAGAGTCTACCACAGTTGTTACTGGGGCAAGTAAACTCATGCTGTAGATTTTTCCTTGCTATCAATACAAAAAGAAATGCTGGAGGCAGTGAGATGTCTCCGTGAGTAGAGGCTTGCTGCCAAGCCTGGGGACCAGAGGGTCCTACATAGCGGATAAAACCTAGTCCTACAAATTGTCCTTTAACTGCCGCATGTCTGCTGTGTACAGCACATGCACACTCACATACACAGACACATGCAAACATATACAAATAAACGAATACATGTAAAAAAATTAAAAACTTAAAGGCTGGGATGTAGCTCATTGACAGAGAACTTGTCTAGTACACACAAAACCCTGGGGTCAATTCCTAGCACTGTCAATAAGTAAGCTAAATAATTAAAACTTTAAAGATTTAAACCAGTTATAGTTCTGGTTTGCTTTCTGTTGTGACAAACACACCAACAGAAGCAACTTAGGGGAGAAAAGGGTACATTCGGCTTGTACCTCTAGGTCACACTCCATTATTGAAGTCAAGGCAGGAACTTAGCAGGAACTCCCAGCAGGACCCACGACAGCCGCTGCTGACTAGCCTGCTCTCTGACTTGCTCAGCGGGCTTTCTTTCTCTTTTCTTTTTTAAATATTTAAAAAACTTTTATGTAAAAAAAAAATGCCTTCACTACAGTTTTAAAGTTTGAAAAGTCTTTTTAAAATCATAACCCCAAAAGTTAATAAGCATATACAGAAGAGAAAACTCATTTTAAAACTTTGAAAGAGTAAAAACTCTATCTATAGGCATGTGCCCAACTTTTAAGGGGTGTGCCATCCTGAGGCGTTGGTATCAAGGCTGCCTTAATCACCCAAATTTACAGCTTCATTCCTCCACTTAAGCCAGAAGAAAAAAAAAGTTCAATAAAGGAGCAAATGTTCCAAATTAATATCATGGTTAGATTCCCCAAAGTCTGCACTTGAAATGATGCTGGCTCTTCCATTCACACGCATTTCTATGGTTCTCTACTGGGGGGGAGGGGGAGTGAGAGTGCTCCGAGTAAGAAATGTGTCCCGAGTTCAGAAGAGATAAGAGAGTAAATAATTAAAAAAAAAAAGTCAGGCATGAATCTGAATAATTCAAAGAAGCCTGTCCCTACCTACAACTCATAAAACTGGGGTAGCATCTTGCCAGAAGTCTACAAACAAATTTTCATTAGCATAAATTGGCACACAATGCACAAGGAGTCCTCAAAGCTAGACAGAGAGTTTCATGGCTTCAGATCAAGAAGCAGGAGAAAAGAGAAAACAGACACTTTAGCTAGCTTTTTTATACAACCCAGACCTACCTGCCTAGGAACAATGCCACCCACAGTGGGCTAGGCACTTCCAAATCAACCACCAATCAAGACAATCTCTTATAGACATGGCCACAGGTCAATCTGATCTGGGAAATTCCTGGGTAAGGAGGTTGTGTCAAGTTGACAATAAAAACTAGCAGTTACATGTTACCCGTAATAAACAATGACTTACAGAAACTGAAATTTGAGTCCTGCAACAAGGCTGCAATTAGCCAACTTTACAAAGATGAATGAACAAATAGCTCATTAAAACTTAAATCTTTCTCAGCAAGTAAAAAAGATAAATAATATTCAGTTCTCTGGGCGCTGCGTTATTTTCCCTATCTCTATGTCTCTGCATCAATGTTGCTATTCTCCCTCCTACTCCGTGAATGAGCAGCCAGACCCCTCTGTTTCGGATCCCTCATACCAAGAGTTCCATAAATGTCATGAATAACAATAAAAATAATAATTTCTAAGGCTAGAATACTAGCCAGTGGCACCTGAATCTGGTGCAAGGTACGGGGTAGCAGGCAACTGCATCACTCTTGACTCTCCCGCATCACTGACTCCCAAAGGACTAGAGCATCCAAAGCACTCAGCGCCACATCACAAATTAAAGTATCAGGTTTAAAGAACTCACAGGTTCCACCATTAGGTCAGTGTCTCACGAACGAATCCCCTAACAGAAATCCACTCGACGTGACACAACAAGCTTTAGGGCTCCATCTAACTATTCTTTCAAGAAATAAACACAACTATTTTTAAAATCTATAGATATTTATATAATGAGTTTGACTTTGGAAAACCCCACACTCATCCAAGCAGCTCATAAAATGGAAAGCAAAATTCAATTTGCTCCATTGTACCCAACCAGACTAACATGCAAGATCACACACTCATCTTCGTCAGAGCGGCTCTGCCAATACCAAAGAACAACAAAGGCAAGTTGAGAAGGCTGAACAGCCTTAACTCAGCACTTGTCCGCTCTTTCCAGCTTAGCCAAGACCCTCGCAGCGGGGCCCTCCTGGGGACCAAGGGGACCTTTTGCATCCCGCTGGGCCCCGGCTGCTCCGCTTTTGTCTGGCCCGGGCTGGGAGCCCCGGCCGCCCGGCCTGCCTCCCCGACAACCCCTTCTTCCCTCTGAATCTTTCTCCACACCCATCACTCGCCGATGACTAGTTGGAGTGGGGTTTCTTCTCCTGGAGCCCCTTCCCGCTCTGTGCAATGTGGGTTCTTTTCAAAGAGACCCCAGACTGCTTTGGCGTCTCCCAAGACGGCCAGGGGAGACTCCGGGTCAAGAAGGGGCCCCGGGGTGGGGTCTGAAAGAGACAGGCACACAAAGCCAGGCTTGACCCCACAGCCGCCCCACCTCCCCTCTGCAAAGCAGCCTGCGATCAGGATTGGACCTAGCAGTCGCGCATCCTGGGTTCTCACCCCGATCCCATCCCAGGGCCGCCCCCTCCCCCAAAAGTGCACCCCAGAGCGACTGACAGCGCCGGACACCGTCCCCACCCGGACCCTGCGCCCGCTGCCGCCCGGAAAGGGAGCAGGGCCCTCGGGTGGACTCCAGTCTGAGCATTCTTCGTCTTTAACCCGGTACTTACAGCTCTATTATTCACAACTGTTGGGGCTGCGGACCGGACAGCCGCCGCCTTCTCCTCCACCCCAATGAGGTTAAGCGCTTGGTGCGGGGATTAAAAAAAAAAAAAAAAAAAAAGTGAGAAGCCGACTGCGCCTGCGCAGTGCGGCCTTACTGTGTTCCCCTTACCGCCACCATCTCAGCTGAACCATAGAGACTGCAAACTCAGCCCAGAGAGGTGGCTTCCTCTCTATGATAACGCCCGGCGCACTGGCAGCTCCCGGCTCCCTTTCCTCGCTAGGAGGATGTTGATTGACTCTAATGGCGACCCGTAGCGTAAAGGTGCTTTAATGAAAAAGGTGACCAAGGAATATTTGGACCCTCTGAGGAGTGGAAGCAAAACTCATGCAAGACTTGGAGAAGGCTGTGAGATAAAAGAGCTAGAGAGGAGTCAGGAGAGCGTGGACAAGTCTTCCAGCCGGAACTTCCTTTGATCGTCGGGGTGTCTGATAGTGAAGCGAACAGTCTTTCACTTCTGGGTTAGGGGGTGCCCGCTATTCATCGGACGATTTCGTTGAAGGAAATTGTCCCCCACGACTTCCCGTAGCTGGCAGTGCCCTTCGGTTCGCTTTTCTGAGCATGCGGGCAAGTGCCGCTACCGGAAGCACAGCTTTTAAACCGTTCTTCGCGGTTTTGCAAACCGAGCCGCGAGTTGAAGGCTTCGGCGACTCCAGCGAGCTCGTGTCTGTTTCTTTCCTAAGTTACTTCACTACAGTCAGTGTTGCCTCGCCCTCCCGCGTGGCCCTCAAAAAATGTCTCTAAAGTGTTCAGGCTATGCAAACTACAGCGCTGCCTTCAAGGAGCCTAAGGACACCCGGTTTTGCCGCCTTACGCCGGTGTGCTCCCCAACAATTTGGCTTTAAAAGCTTTTGTGTTGAAGTTGCACACTGGTTTAAATCACCTTTAAAGTGTCGATTGGCTTCCTCCATCGCGATTGGGTGTTTACGGGGAGTCTTCTGAGCGGGAATGTGTATGTATGTATTGGGAGATGTGCGATAATGCAGTCTGGTACTCGGGATTTGGGAGTTAGGTTGGAAAGACAAGCTAAAACAATAAATCCAAGTGAGACCCTCTGTGTGGTGCTGAAAGACTAGAGGATTGGAGCGGAAGAGTGGGGTTCATTCCTGTGCTGAATGGAACTCATGATCGGATATAGAAGTAGCATCTTTAAGATGCAAATGCAAGCAAGTTTATTGATAGTGCGGGAATTGTGAAGACCATTCTAGAAAAGAAACACCACCGGGTCAAGCGGAAGTGGGTGATGTGTTGGGAGAACAATGTGTGAAGAGTATTCTGCGGGAGAGGGAAAGAAAAGGAAAACCCTAAGTTTGATAAGTACAACGAAAGGGGATGTTCTGAATGTTTTTTTATTAACAAAATTAACCACGGCTAATTTATTTTTATTGTATAGTTCAGTGAAGTTATATTGTTGTGTAGCCAGCCTCCCTCCACCTTTCTTTTTGTCATGCAAAGCAAGCCTGGACCGGTTAAATCGTAATACCGCCCCCCCTCCAAGTTTTTATCTCCGGCTCTTAACAACCATTTTACTTTCTATGAATTTGAAGACTGAGTCCTTTGAAAGTGGCTTCACATTGTCTTGGTCTTTTTGTGACTGGGTCATTTTCCACAGCCTGATAAGCCCTAGATTAGTCAGTGCCTGTTGCAGCACGTGCCAGAGTGCCTTCTTTAAAGCTGTGGAATTCGCCAGTGTGTCTTTACCACCTGGGCTACTTCATCATTTGCAATTGTACGCAATGTTGTGAAGATGAATGTGGAGCTCTCTTTTGGATCCTGCTTTTAGGGGCCCAAGAGGGAGATGACTCTGAGTAAAGGCTTGGCTTTTTACAAGCCTGGTTACCACTCCATAATGAAGAGGAGAGCCCACCCCTGCAGGTTATCCCCTCACTTCCACACAGGCGATATGGCCATTAACTCGACACATATTAAATAAACAAACGTGTTTTTTTTTAAGTCACTTTTAATAGGAAAACTGGAAACCAAGTGAAGAAATTCACACTTGATTCATATTGTTACCCATACCTTAACTGGAGATGATTAGGCAGTGGGAGGGGGTGTTGCATTGTTTGCAATGCTAGGGACGAACAGGGCCAACACTTTGCTGAGCAAGTGCTCTAAGAGTGAGCTAGACCTCAGCCTCAAGGACTGTTAGACAGTGACTCACCCAGAAGTCGGGAAACTAAATATATATTATACAGAGCATTTATGAAAGCCTGTACCAATACCAGGATTGTGCTTTCTGTAAATTATCCATGTCATTGAGTTCATCAGTAAATTTGAGACAGCTTTTATCATCTCCTTTTCTGGTGAGCCAAGCAAGGTCGTGTTACAGATAGACCAAGAGAAGGCCTGACAGCCGTGTGTTCCACTAGCGGTTAGGAAAGAACTGGGCCATAGAACTGGGCACTTGGTACTGAGAGGTCACAGCTGAGGGCAAGGATGTTGAGAGAAAACATTCATGTGTATGAGTGGCGTTTTGCACGGTGGAGAGCCTGTGCTGAGCATCAAACTGAGGGCTTGGGCTTGCTCTGCAATGCTCATCACATTACCCAGGAGAAGTCAAAACTTGACACCAAAAACTGTCTTGTTTGGGGGATTTGTTTGTTTGTTTAGTTGGTTGGTTTGTGGGCTTGGGGGTGTTGTTTGGGTTTTTGATATTTGTTTTTGTTTTGCTTTGTTTTTTTCCTTAAGAGGTTTTCTCTGTGTAGCCCTGGCTGTCTTGGAACTCACTCTGTAGACCAGGCTGGCTTCAAACTCAGAGATCTGCCTGCCTCTGCCTCCTGAGTGCTAGGGTTAAAGGTGTGCAACACCACTGCCTGGCTCGTTTTGTTTGTTTTGTTTTTTAGTGTGTATGTGTGTCTAGGCTGTGTATTCAGGTGTCTGTAGAAGTCAGAATAAACTTTTGGATCCCTGGAGATGATTGTGAGCTGATGGATGTGAGTGCTGGGAACAGAATCAGGTCCTGTGCTGCAGCAGTGTGCACCCTGAAGCTTCGCCATCCCTCCAGCCCTTCACTTCTTAGTACTGGTGTGCATAAAGACTCAATACAGCAAAACTGCATCTGCCAAGTCCCTAGAACAAACCTGGACTTGATTTCAGGTCTTGCCTTTAACAAATACAAGGTGTCAGGCAGAAATACGTTTTGTGTTTTTATTTTAACTTCTGTTAGGTAAAAACCCTGTCTTTTTACACCATAGAGAAATTAACTCCTCAGCACTGCATCTTTCATCTGTACTCTCAGAATACTTTGAGACTACTTAGCAGGTGAGAAAATCGAGAGCCTCAGGGTTCCTACTCTGCTGTGGTCCTTGGAGAGATGGGTGCTATGCTCAGTGAATGGACAGTGTGTCTATTCAGCCTACCTCATCTTCCTCAGGAATCCTGGCCCGAACTCCAATGAAACTCATATCAGCAAAGCCAGGAGAGAGAATGTGACTGCATTATTAGTAGCACTCACCCTGAAACTTCTGCATACAAACTGTCAACAGTCGCCGAGGGCGCACTCCCGATGCCACCAAGGAAACAGTAAGGGGATGAGTAGATTCAATGATGTGACAGAAAGATGCATATTCGTGGTGAAGGTGAAGCAGTGAAGCAGAAGTAGGGGTGCTCGGGGATGGGAAAGAAGTCGTGTTAAATACACCATGGGGACCCCACTGAGAAGATGAATTTCCAATAAGAAAGAACCTTCACCAGACGTGGTGGTATAGGCCTTCAGTTCCAAAATCTCTGAATTCTGGACCAGCCTGGTCTGTGTATCAAGGTGAGTTCCAGGCCAGCTAGGAATACACAGGCTTGGTCTCAAGAACAAAAGAAAGAAAAGAAAAATAGTGACCTCCCTTAATACTATCACATCTTAAAAATTAATTCCAAAGCTGGAGACACGACTCAGTGGATAAAGTGCTAAGAACCAAAGTTTGAGTCTCCCAAGTAAATGCCAGCTTGGTATGGCAGCCTACTTAGACTCACTCTTAGCACCTCAGAGGTGGCAATGGCATTTTCGGGAAAGCTGACTCTCTAGATTACCCTAATTAGTGACCTCTAGGTTCTCCAGAGACCATGCCTAAGTATAGAATGTAGTAAAAAAAAAAAAAAAAATCCAACAAAGTCTGATCTGAACGTACACACATGAGCACATGTGCTATGTGAACATTCATATATACAGGCACATCATACAAACATACACAGATAACTACAGTCTTCCCTCACATCCTCAGGCATTAGTTCCAGGACACACACACACACAGAGACACACACACACACACGGAAACCAAAATACTAATACAGTGTCATAGTTAGGGTTTCTATTGCTGCAATGAAACTCCATGACCAAAAAGCAAATTGGGGAGGAAAGGGTTTGTTTGGCTTACACTTCAACATTGTTGAACAACATTGTTGTTCATCACTGAAGGAAGTCAGAACAGGAACTCAAATGGCAGGATTCCAAAGGTAGAAACTGATGCAGAGGCCATGGAAGGGAGCTGCTTACTGGCTTGCTTCCCATGACTTGCTCAACCTGCTTTCTTATAAAACTCAGGACCACCAGTCCAGGGATGGCACCACCTACCATGGGCCGGACCCACCCTCACTGATCACTAAGTGAGAAAATGCATTACTGCTGGATCTCACTGAGGCATCTCCTCAACTGAGGCTCCTTCCTCTGATGACTCTAGCTTGTGTCAAGTTGACACACAAGACCAGCCAGTACAGCTGACCGTTTGTCAACCTGACACACAATCACATCTCTATTAAGCCACATGCCTTTCTTTGTCATTCATCCCCACGATCTCACATGAAAATCATAATCTTTTAAGTCCCACAGTCTTTAAAATTTCAGTCTCTTTAAAATATAAAAACTCTTAAAAATTAAGTATTCCCTTCCAGCCTCCATCTTGGACCCTGTAGCTGTCATGATGTTGATCCTTAAGGGCTAGATTACGAACTCCTTTTTAAGAAAGGAGTGATGGTTGCCAAGAGAAAATGTCTACATGCCCAAATACCCTGAGCTGGCAGGCAAGAATGTGCCCACCTTTCATGTAATGAAGGCCATGCAGTCTCTGAAGTCTCAAGGCTTTGTGAAGGAACAGTTTCCCTGGAGACATTTCTATTTGTACCTTACAAGGACATCCAGTATCTCTGAAATTACTGCCAGCTACCTCTTGAGATCATGCCTGCCATCCTGAGCCACAGCCATCCTAAAACTGGCAGGCCCTAGCCCAAAAGTCCAGAGGATGAGTGACCTGCAAGATTCACAAGCGGAGCCAGGCGGTGGTGACGCATGCCTTTAATCCCAGCACTTGGGAGGCAGAGGCAGGCGGATCTCTGTGAGTTCGAGACCAGCTTGGTCTACAAGAGCTAGTTCCAGGACAGGCTCCAAAGCTACAGAGAAACCCTGTCTCAAAAAACAAAAAATAAAAAAGATTCACAAGCGGGGAGGCAGACAGAAACACAGAAGGAGCGATATGCCCCTCGTCCACCTACAGGAGCGCTGTGCCCCCTGTCCACCTACAGGAGCGCTGTGCCCCCTGTCCTCCTACAGGAGCGCTGTGCCCCCTGCACACCTACAGGAGCGCTGTGCCCCCTGCCCACCTACAGGAGCGCTGTGCCCCCTGCCCACCTACAGGAGCGCTGTGCCCCCTGCCCACCTACAGGAGCGCTGTGCCCCCTGCCCACCTACAGGAGCGCTGTGCCCCCTGTCCACCTACAGGAGCGCTGTGCCTCCTGTCCACCTACAGGAGCGCTGTGCCCCCGTCCACCTACAGGACCGCTGTGCCCCCTGCCCACCTACAGGAGGACCGCTGTGCCCCCTGCCCACCTACAGGAGCGCTGTGCCCCGTCCACCCACAGAAGGATTGTGCTGACAAGAAATTTGAGGCTGACTCAGCAACTGAGCTCCAGTTTAGAGGTGGCTTTGGTCAAGAACATGGTAGCCACCTTAGTGAAGTTGAAGATTGTATTGTACTGAATAAACTTTAAAGAAAAATTTGGGAAAAAAAGATGTTTTTGTAAAGTCTTTTCATCCTTTAAAAGGGCTCCTTTAAAAATCAAAATTAAATACCTTCTTCAAGAGGGAAGAACCTGGGCACCAAGCAAAACCAAACAATCCAGTGTCCCGTTATCTGAGATTCACTCACAATCCTCTAGATTCCTGTAAAGGGCTTGGGCCGCTTCTCCAGCTCTGCCCCCTGCAGTACACACAACTTGCTTCTAGGCTCCCGCTGGCTCCACTCCACTTCTTGGTGGTTATCCCAAGGTACTGCATCTCCAAAATGTTGAGGTCCCTTGCTGCAACTGGGCTGCACTTTCACCAATAGTCTCTCATCGGCTGTCTTCACGGTACGAAGCCTCAACTTCTTTCCATGAACCTGTCAGTCCTGGTCCTTCGACTGCCACTGAGGCTGCACCTTCACCAATGACCTTTGCTGGCCTCTCACAGTGCCAGCCTCAGCTGCTCTCCATGACCCCTTCACGTCTTCAAAACCGGTACCATCCAGCTGCCAGCACCAGGCACAACCTTGGCCGTCTATGGAACATAGCTTCTCTGTGCTCTCAGGAAACACCTGGCAGAAGATTTGACCTCGGTTAAGTCAGTTTCTTCTTAATCACTGCTAATTTCTTAGCTCCGGCCAACCAGCATCAATTGTCCCATAATACAGAGGTTTCACTTCTGTAGTTCTGGTGTCCTGTTAATCACCTTCAGCCCCAGCTAACCAGAACCACAGGGTCTTAAATCAAAATAGCAAATGGCCCTGATAGAGTCTTTAAACTTCCCTCTGATATTTCACAAGCCAGGCCTCTCTCCTCTACACTGCTCTCAACATTCTTATCTTCCAAGTTCCCACAGAACATACCACAGAGCTCTTAACACTCAATGGCTCTTCTAGTCACATCCTTCCTCAGTCCTCCCGAAAACATGGTCAGATCTGTCACAGCAATACCGCACTGTGCGCTACCAATTCGTCTTAGTTAGGGTTTCTATTGCTACGAGGAAACACCACAACCAAAAAGCGAGTTGGGGAGGAAAGGATTTGTTTGGCTTACACTTCAGCATTGCTGTCCATCACTGAAGGAAGTCAGGACAGGAACTCAAGGCAGGATCTACTCATGGCAGCTCTCTTCCATAGCTGCTGCTGTTCTTGGTGGTTGACCCATGCTACTGGCATCTTCTAAATGCTGGAGTCTCTGCTGTAACCGGGACACACCTTCACCAATAGCCTCTCCTGGGCTCTCTTCAGGGACTCTAATCCTGCCACATGGTGGCAAGCCTCAACTTTTCTCAATGATCCCCTTCAACCCTAGGGCTTCAATGGCAACAGAGCCTGCACCTTCACCAGTGGCCTCTCCTGGGCTCTCTTCAGGGACTCCAACCTTGTCACACAGTACCAAGCTTTGGCTGCTCTCCATGATCCTTTCATGCTTTCAAAACAAGTACCACCTAGGTGACTCACAGATTGCCAAATTTGACTACCAGCATTAGATGTAATCTTGGTCCCTTCTTGGACTACAGTTTCTATGAGCTGACTCTGAGGAAAGAAAAATCTCGCAGATTTATGGTCTTTAATGATGTTGGTCTCTTCTTAAGCACAGCTGATTCTGTAGTTCCTGCGGACTAAACACTACAGATCATTAATGAAAAATACCACACAAAGGCCCGAGTAGAGTCTTTGCTTTCCTCTGAAGCTTCAAAAACCAGGCCTCCATCATCTGTACTGCTCTCCACGTTATATTCTAAGTCCTCACAACAGCTCACTAAGCTCCAAGCACCCAGTGGCTTTTCTAGTCCATATGTGGTGGTTTGAGTGAGAATGGTTCCTACCAGCCTGGTGATGTGCACCCCTTTAATTCCAGCACTTGGGAGGCAGAGGCAGGTGGATCTCTGGGTACAAGGCTGGCCTGGTCTGTGGAGTGAGGTCAAGGATAGCTAAGGCTACACAGAGAAATCCCGTCTCAAAACCACCACTTCCTCACCCTCCAAAAAGAGTGGTCCCCATAGGCTCATATATTTGAATGCTTAGTCATAGGAAACGTGGCCTTCCTGGAGGAGGTGTGTCACAGGAGGTGGCCTTTGATGTTTCAAAAGCCCAGGTCAGGCCCAGTCTGTCTCACTCTGCCTACTGGTCAGGATGTAGCCCTCAACAACTACTTCAGCACCATGCCTACCATGCCTGCTGCCATGCTCCCTGCCATGGTGGTAATGGACCATGTTTCATACTTGTTACTATGAAACAGTAAACAAGTCCCAGTTGAATGTCTTCTTTTAGAGTTGCTTGGGAGTCAGGCGGTAGTGGCGCACACCTTTGATCCCAGCATTCGGGAGGCAGGTAGATCTGAGTTCAAGGCCAGCCTAGTCTACAGAGCAAGATCCAGGACAGGCTACAAAGCTACACAGAGAAGCCCTGTCTTGAAAAACAAAACAAAACAAAAAGTTGCCTTAGGGCTGTAGAGATGGCTCAGCGATTAAGAGCACTGGCCACTCTTCCAAAGGACCCAGGTTCATGTGCAGTCCATGTGGCAGTCCACAGCTGTCTGTGACTCCAGTTCCAGGATCTGACATTCTTACATAGGCATACATACATGTAAAACACTAATACACATAAAAAATGAAATGAAAAGAAAAGAGTTGCCTTGGCCATGGTGTCATCACAATAGTCACCAAAACACCAATGTTCTAAAGTCCTTATATAATCCTCCCAATACACACAGTCGGGTCTGTCATATCTATATTCCATTACCTACTATCCATCCCTGTCTTAGAGTTTCTGTTGCTGTGATAAAACATCATGACCTGGGCTGGAGGGACGGTTCAGCAGTTAAGAGCAATGGCTGCTCTTCCAGAGGACCGAGGTTCAATTCCCAGCTTATAACTGTCTGTAACTCCAGTTTCAGGGGACCTAACACTGTCACACAGACATACATTCAGGCAAAACACCAATGCATATAAAATTAAAAACAAATAAATTAAAAAAAATCATGACTAAAAGCAAGTTGCGGAAGAAAGGGGGTTGTTTTGGCTTATAGTTCCCGCCACAGTCCATTACTTATGGAAGTCTGAGGAGGAACGCATAGAGGGTGTAAATCAAAGCAGAGACCATGGAGGGGTGCTGCTGACTGGCTAGCTCCTCATGACTTGCTCAGCCTGCTTTCTTACAGCACCCAGGACCACCTGCCCAGGGGTGGCTCTGTCCTCCCCATCAACCATCAATCTGGAAAATGCCCCAAAGATTTGCCTTCAGGCCAATCTTACAGAAGCATTGTCTCAATTAAGACTCCCTCTTCCCAGCCATGTCTAGGTTTGTGTCAAGTTGACAAAAAGACTAATCAGCACAGGGATCAATTGGATCCTGCCCATCGTCAAAGGTTCCTAAGAGTCTCATCAAGCTTTTGGCTGCCAGATTTCCTGAGACGTAATTCCTGTCACATCCTGTTAACCCACTTGAAGTGTCTGATTCAGGGGTGTGCAGTCAAAGACTTGTGAAGCCGTCTCCATCACCCCTCCCCCAGAGGAATCTCTCCTATGTAGTGCACGGTAATGAAAATATCTATGTAGGTACCTAAGTTGTAATGATACATCACTCTGCTGGGAGATTGCAGTGAGAACAAGGAACACGTGAGAAATTTTCATAACTCTTGCATGAAGCTGTGGAAAGGAGGAAGAAAGGGGAGTGGGGAAAATGTACAGCTAAATTAAAAAAAACTGCTTAAAAAAATCAAGTTTTTTTTTTTGGTCAGGTCCAGTGGCACATTCTTCGAGAGGAAGGCAGCTGGATCAGAAGGTCTGGGTAGTTCTCAGCTACACAGTGAGTTCAAGACCAGCCTAGACTACCTGAGATCCTCTCAAACAAACACACAATAGTAAATCTCATCCTAGATTCATTTCTGTTGCTGTGATAAATCATCCTGACACAAAGCAACTTTAATAATTCTAAGCTATAGTCCACCAAGGCAGTGATGTTTACGGGAACCTAAAAGAGCTAGTCACATCACACCACGGTCCGGAACAGAGAGAAATGACCTGATTCCCCTTTACACTTACAGAGTTCTAAACCTGTCTTAGTTACTTTTCTGTTGCTATGCTGAGACCCAGGCAATTTATTAAAGGGAGTGCTTATTTGAGGTTCACAGTTCCAGAGTTAGAAATCCATGACCATCGTGGCAGGCAGCACGGCAACAGGCAGGAGAGCGTGGTGCTGGAACAGCAGCTGAGAGCTCACATCTTGAGACTCAGCTACAAGGCAGAGAGAAACACTAGAACAGACTGGCCTTGAACTCACAGAGATTTGCCTGCCTCTGCCTCCCTGGTACTAGGATTAAAGGTGTGTGTGTGCCACTGCTACCCAGCCAGCATAAGTATTTTGAAACCTCAAAACCTCTGTTCCCAGTGACAAACCTCCTCCTATGAAGCCACACCTCCTGAATCCTTCCCAAATAGTTCCACCAACTGGGGACCAGTATTCAAACATATGAGCTTATAGCGGCCATTCTCTCATTCAAACAATCACGGTACCTAAACCCAGGGAATGGTACACACAGTGGGCATGTCTTCCTGCTCTAACAGAACTGAAGCAATCCCCAACATGCATGCCCAAAAGTCAAGGGCATCTGGATACTCCCTCCTTGAGACCCTCTTCTATATTCTGTCAAGCTGTCAAAGATACCATTGTAAGTTTATTTAAAAGTAGTATACAGATTTAAATGTAAAAAATTTCTGTATCTATTATCACTCCCTATTTCTCCTGACCTGCTCCTTCTCAGAAATCATTAGTCAGCTTTTCTATCTCTGGAATTGGCCTACAGAGATTTATTAATTTTTATTGACAGTTAAACACTGTGTGTATATATGTCATATATTGATCTGAAACATCAGATTATTTATCCATCTGAGCTTTGTGAATACTGTTGCTTTGAACATTATGTTACATTATATAAATATATGTTTCCAGTTATTTTATTTATTGTTTCTTCTCCCAAGACAGAGTTTCTCAGTGTAACAGCCTTTGTTGTCCTGGGAACTTGCTTCATAGACCAGGCTAGCCTCAAACTCATAGAGTGAGTTGCCTCCCAAGTGTTGGGATTAAAGGTGTGCGCCGCCACCACCCAGCTGATATTTTTTTTTACCACACCCTAACAGGGGGTCAGTAAGTAGAAATGTCTCTTTTTTTCTCCTATGACTCAGTGAGGCAGTTTCTTCCAGACTAGGTTAGCCCAAATACTTCATTAGTAGCTACTAACGACTAACTATCTAGCCTTACCATACTCTCCTTTATAATCTAGATTAGAGATCCAGTGAAAACTCAGAGAAATTGAAATTCTGCAAGAGCAACACAAATATACTTCTGATGTCTGTACCATCACTTGTAGGACAGAAAGTGTCTTTGCCAAAGAAGTCATGAGTTTGAGAGATGCCAGCAGAAGTGGGGCACGGCGCTGCCAGTGACGAAACGGGACATTGCAAACCAGTTTGCTGAGTCACATTCGTAACCACACCCTGGAGAGCCATGACTCTAGGACTTGACTTACCCAGCAAGTACCACCTGCTGAAGAAGACAGTAAGGTGCCTCTTCCTCAACCAGCAGACCATTAAACACTTGAGTAATAGTAACCTGGGAGCTGGCAGACTTGAAAAATGCCCCCATCAATGTCGGTGCACTGAGTGTGCCTCATTTGGCCTAGACACTACACCAAGGCCAGTTCATCTACTTTTCACACTGTCACAACTAGTGAAACCAGTATTACAAAACCCATATCTTAGTAACAAAGTCATTTAACAAGAATTCTTTTGGGGCTGGAGAAATGGTTCAGGGGTTAAGAGCACTGGCTGCTCTTCCAGAAGACCCAGGATAAATTTCCACCACCCACATGGCAGTTTACAAGTGTCTGTGGCGCCAGTTTCAGGGGATCCGACTCCCTCATACAGACATACATGCAGGCAAAACCCTAATGAATTGCTATCGGTGATGTCTCCCAGGTAACACTGATCCTTGACAGCTTACTATAATAAAACACCTGAGGGTAGATATTTATTTTTAAAAAGGGTGGGGGTTGGAGTGAAGAATGTAGCTCAGTTGGAAGCCCTGGATTTGATCAGAGTACAGCATCAGCTGGATGTAAGAGGTACTGGCCTATATCAGCACTCTGGAAGTAGAAGCATTAGCAGGAATTTAAAGTCATCTCCAGCTACATAATGAGTTTGTAGCTAGCCTAGGATACATGAAATATCTCCCTTTATCAAAATAGAAGAAGAAAGGGAGAGAAAGAGAGAGCGAGAGTATCTTATCTTAGTCACTGTTCTATTGCATGAAGAGACACCATGACCACAGAAACTCTCAGAAAAGAAACGCATTTAGTTGGGATTTTTTACAGTTGAGAAGTTTAGTTCATTGTGAGCATGGTAGCATGCCGGTAGACATGGCGCTGGAGAACAGCTGAGAGTTCTACAACCAGACCTGCAGGCAGCAGAAAGAGAGAGACACTGGGCCTGGCTTAGGCTTCTGAAACCCCAAAGCCCACCCCCAGTGACACACTTTCTCTAACAAGGCCACACCTCCTAACACCCCTCCCTAAGCATTCAAACTTTTGAGTCTATGGGGGTCATTCTTAACCAAAGCAACACAAAAGGGAGGGTGGGAGAAAGGAAAGGAAGAAAGAGATACATTTAGTTCACAGTACAGAAAGCTGGAAACCCGAGACCAAGTGGCCCCATCTGTTCAGTCTCTGCTGGGTGCTCCCTTAGCTCCCTACCATGGAGTCACGGTGGCACCCAAGTAAGATGGGAGGATCCTGTGGTGAGACAGGAAGCCAGAAGCAATTCTCAGGGTCAGCTTTACTCTATTTTAACAATTTACTTTCCAAAAAAAAAAAAACAAAAAACTAACCAGGGTCCCACCAGAAGTGCATGAATCCATTTGTGGAGAAGATTTCCCCTTACCTAGCCACCTCCCACCAAGCCCTGAATTTTGAAGGTCCCACCACCTTAGCAAATGACACATTGGAGACCAAGCTACCCCAGAACTCAAACCTCTGGGGAACAAACCCCCTCCAAGCCACACCTGACCTTACAAATGCAGAGAACCATTTGAGGTGTTCAAAACCAAATGCAGGAGCACGCATTTTCATTTATGCATTGTCTATTAGCTTCCCCTTTACCAAAATTTAAGCTGTGCACAACTCAAAGGACTTTTTGGTTTTTTGTTTTGTTTTTTCAAGACATAGTTTCTCTGTGTAGCCCTGGCTGTGCTGGAACTAGTTCTGTAGCCCATGCTGGCCTCGAACTCACAGACATTTGCCTGCCTCTGCCTCCGAACTGCTAGTATTAAAGGCGTAGGCCATCACCGCCCGACTCAAAGGACTTTTTTATATCTAGAGAAAGTGTTTAGTGGGGGGAAAAGAAATAAACCAAGTTTCTAGATTGTTCAGGTATTGCAGCGGAAGCCGTGTGTGAGGACGCAGCACCAACAGCACAAAAGGAGCCGTTAGCCGGTGAGTCTCAGAGAAAACGCCGAGAAAGCAAGGAGGCAATGTCCTGAAACAAATAAACAAAACGGGGCTGGCAGAGTGGTTCAGCGCAAACCTGACTACCTGAGTTTGAGCTCCAGAGCGTAAGAAATGGTGGAGAGAAATGGTCCCACAGAGCTGTCCTCCTACCTTCATATTTCGTCCTAGTGTGCATTCACATGGGTGCACACACACAAGAGTGCATGGACACTTACAGTAATATTAAATGTAAAAAGTTGAACAAGAGGGGGCTGGAGAGATGGCTCAGTGAGTAAAAATGTTTGCTGCCAAGCCTGATCCTGGGAGTTCTGTCCCTGAGACCCACATGGTCTTGCAAGTTTTCTTTCGACCTCCAAATATGTATAGACATGATCACAAGTATATGTGAGCATGTGCATGTTTGCACACACGTGCACTGCCAAGTTTGTGCTTATGCACATGTACAAAATTAAAAAGAAAATACTGGCCAGACAGTGGCAGCACAGGCCTTTAATCCCAACAACTGGGAGCCAGAGGCAGGCAGATTTCTGTGAGTTCAAGGCCAGCCTAGTCTACAGAGAAGTTCCAGGACAGCCAGGGATATATACAGAGACCCTGTCTCGAAAAACCAAAGGGGGGTGGGGGTGGGGAACCCTGCAAGTTCCCCATTATAACATGCTGTAAACTACAATGATTTAGATCAAGTCTTATATGAAAAATGCTATTTTGCTGGGCATGATAGAGCACATCTGTGATCCTGATCCTAGCACTTAAGAGGCTGAGAAGGCGAATCTCTCTGAGGTCAGTCTAATCTATGTAGCAAGTCTCAGGCCAGTCAGGACTACAGAGTGAGACTCTGTCTCCAGCAAGCAAGAAAGAAACAAAGGAAGAAAGGGAAAGAGGGAGGGATGGACGGTTGAAAGAGGGACGGAGGGAGGGGACAGAGAGGCAGAAGGCTATTTATTCTACTACATTCCTAGTATCCCTTATTCTTCTCATTTTAACACCATCACTTAGAGTTGTACAAATAGTGTCTCTCAAAACAGTGTGGTTTGGCCAGGCGGTGGTGGCGCACGCCTTTAATCCCAGCACTGAGAGGCAGAGACAGGTGGATCTCTGTGAGTTCAAGGTCAGCCTGGTCTACAAGAGCTAGTTCCAAGACAGCCAGGCAGGGCTGTTACACAGAGAAACCCTGTCTCGAAAAAACAAATCAAAAGCAAAACGAAACAAAAAAAAGCCTGCTCTGGCACATGACCCACCACATACACATATCTCAAGTACACTCACACACCGCAACGAGGGAAATGAAGAGGTTCCTACTCTGATAGCAGCGGTGGAACTAGGGATGGCACTCGGTCCTCATTCCTTTGCCTAGCATGTACAAGACCCTGGGACTGATTATTCCAGTCCAAACAGAGGAAATGGAGGGTGCCCTTGTTTCGTTTTCTGTGGCTGTGATAAAATAGAGTAGCAAATGCAACTAAAGGGAGAAAATGTCCATTAGCTTCTAATGCCAGGTTCCCGTCTATCACAGTGGCAAAGTCAAGGCAGGAAATGGAAGCGACCAAGGACATCGACAGTTAGGAGCAGAGAGAAGATGGATGTGTGCTTCCCTGTGCTCAGCTCACTTTCTTCAATTTGTTCTTATTAGCCTAGGACCCAAGTACAGGGAACGATGCCACCTGCAATTGGTAAGTCTTCCCATTGCTAAGAATGCAGTCAACATCCCACAGACACGCCCACCAAGACTCCCTCCCTGTGTGACTCTAACCTTGCGTTGAGTGGACAATCCAGACAACCATCACTGATAGTTTACTCTCTGGGTTTGTTCACAGTGTTAAGTATAAAATAACTCCAGGGCTCAGGCCCGCAGGCCTGGCTCATCAGTCAGCAGCACAAACCGTTCTTGGACAGGACAAGAGTTCAGTTCCCAGAACCACATCGGGCAGCTCACAACAGCCTGTAACTTCAGTTCCAAGGAATCCACCGCCCTCTTCTGGCCTCCTTTGGCAACTGCATGCATGTGATATATAAAGACACCCACACATGCACATAACTAAAAATAATAAATCATAAAACAGATAACTCCAACACTCTGCAGTAAGCCTGGGGTCGTGGTGCGTGGGGATTATTGCTATTTCCGTGCTTACACACCGCACTTCTCTCTTAGTTTCGGCCACAGTACTCATATCAAGCAGGAGTCCTTCCCTCTGCCAGCCTGCAGCTGAAATGGTACATGGAATTGATGGGAAGAATGATCACCTCTTTAATGAGAAGATGCACTCTTCCTTCCCAGAAACCCTACCTTCTGCACAGGTGCTCCAGAGCCTCCATGAGATTCTCTTGGGTCTGCCCGCCTTCCTGATTCAGAAATGCAAACTTATCCTTTCTCTTCTCTTCACCCTTCCAAGGCTGGTCAGAGCCTGAGAATGCTCTCGATGGAGCTGGAGCTGGGAATTTGCAATTTCTCTAATGCTCTCACTATCACGTAGCTGCCCTTCCACGCAGCTTAACGCAGAAGACATGGCTTTCTTTATTTCCTACCTCCATCTTCCTCCGCTGGGCAGCTGCCAAGGCTCATGGCTTGCATATCCTGGGATTTTCTGTCAAATTCAAAGAAAACTGTCCTCAAAAAAGAAAAAGAGAAAAGAAAGAAAAAGGAAAGAAAAGATGAATGGTACTCTAAGAAATGAACATAAAGCCTGGTGCACACCTTTAAACTCAGCACTTGGAAGGCAGAAGCAGGCAGATCTTTGTGAATTCGAGCTAGCCTGTTCTGCATAGTGAGTTCCAGGTCAATAAGGCCTACACAATGAGACTCTCTCTCAATTTTTTAAAAATGGATTCAAGTTTTATCTTTAACATATTTTTTAACCTGGTCTTTATTGATGGGTGATTTGTGATGGGAGTTGAATCCAGAGCTTCATATGCGAAGCATGAGCATACTGCAGAGTTAGTCACACACTGCAGAGTCAGTCACACACTGCAGAGTTAGTCACACACTGCAGAGTTAGTCACACACTGCAGAGTCAGTCACACACTGCAGAGTCAGTCACACACTGCAGAGTTAGTCACACACTGCAGAGTTAGTCACACACTGCAGAGTTAGTCACACACTGCAGTCAGTCACAAGCTGCAGAGTCAGTCACACACTGCAGTCAGTCACACACTGCAGTCAGTCACACGCTGCAGAGTCAGTCACACACTGCAGAGTCAGTCACACACTGCAGAGTTAGTCACACACTGCAGAGTTAGTCACACACTGCAGAGTTAGTCACACACTGCAGAGTTAGTCACACACTGCAGAGTTAGTCACACACTGCAGAGTCAGTCACACACTGCAGAGTTAGTCACACACTGCAGAGTTAGTCACACACTGCAGAGTCAGTCACACACTGCAGAGTTAGTCACACACTGCAGAGTTAGTCACACACTGCAGAGTTAGTCACACACTGCAGAGTTAGTCACACACTGCAGAGTTAGTCACACACTGCAGTTAGTCACACGCTGCAGAGTCAGTCACACACTGCAGTCAGTCACACACTGCAGTCAGTCACACGCTGCAGAGTCAGTCACACACTGCAGTCAGTCACACACTGCAGTCAGTCACACGCTGCAGAGTTAGTCACACACTGCAGTTACATACCTCATCCTTATTCCTAGTTACTTCTATTTTCTTATTTAAGACTAGAATTCTTCTGTCTTCTCTGTTTCCAATACAAAAAAATCCTCTGTCTTCTCTCTGTATCCTCAACCTCGATTTATGTCACCTTTACTAGATTCATTGCTTTCTCTAACTTTTAAGGAAATCATTGTGGAGACAGCATGGAGCCTCAGTCTCTTGTTGGTCTGTCTAGACCTTAAACTCTTCAACTGTGCATGATGTGGAGGTGCATGCGTCACATGGGTCACAGTCTGCATGGGCCACAGCCTGAATGAGTCACAGCTTGCATGAACCACAGTCTGCATGGGCCGCAGCCTACATGTGAGGGTCAGAAGACAGTTCTTTGGAGTTGGTTCTCATTCCCACTTTGTCTGGGTTGCAAGAATTTGACATAGGTAGCCAGGTTGCATGTCAAGCACCTTTACCAGCTGAGCCATCATACCAGCCCTGTATTTTAATTTTTATCAATTCTCCAAATTGGCCTTTTCCCATGAGTCACGTGATCACTTCCCCACTGCTGTCTTCACTCATGTAAGTTTCTCCTCTACCAGGGTAGCTTCAACCTGTGGGTCACAGCCCCTTTGGCACCAAATGACCCTCTCAGAAGGGTCACCTAAGACCATCGGAAAACACAGGTATTTACACTACAGTGCACAACAGTAGCAAAATTACAGTTATGAAGTAGCAATGAAAGCAATTTTACGGTTGGGGGTCACCATACCATGAGGAGCTGTATTAAAGGGTCGCAGCTTTAGGAGGGCTGAGAACCACTGCTCCATCACAAAGCATTGTTACTCCAACCTCTACAAGATTGGCACTCTCACTACTATTAACTGTAACATTTAACCTTCCCACATTGCCTGCCTTGTTTCTTGGATCCAAACACCATGGGAATTAAACTGACTCCGGTGGCTTCCGACATGCAGTTTCTGAGGTGAACAGGTAGTAACCATCTCCTGAAACTGGCAGGCTTGACATCTCTGACCCTGCTGAACTTATCACTCTACATTTATGTAAATTCCGAAAGTGAAATGTTACTGCTGTAACAAATTATGAAAGCAGATCGGACAGAATAGAAGCCGACCATTACCCTTCAAAATAAACTTTATCAAGAGGCTGATTCTAGTGGCCACTGGGGCCATGATGGGCCTTGAGGTGGGCAAGCATTATGAAGAGGCATATATCACACTAGAAGCACCATATGGGCCCTTGGGGAGGGGGCTTTTCTTTAAAACCCAGGAATACGTTTACTAAGAGAGACAGCTTAGCTGGGCAGTGATGGCACACACGTTTAATCCCAGCACTCGGGAGGCAGAGGCAGGCAGATCTCTGTGAGTTTGAGGCCAACCTGGTTTACAGAACTAGTTCCAGGACAGCTAGGACTGTTATATAGAGAAACCATGTCTCTAGAAAACAAAGGGAGGAAGAGAGAGAGAGAGAGAGAGAGAGAGAGAGAGAGAGAGAGAGAGAGAACGCTTAAATAAAGGATAAAGAGTCATTGCTACTATGCCACATGATGGGGGCACCAGGAAAGGGAGGACCTCCTGAGGAAATCCTCCAAGGGGAATATTTGACTTTTATAAATTTGGGGAGGTTGGCAGAAAGCCTCTTATCAGGTGACTTAGTCTGGCCTTGTATACATGGAGCCTGGTACTGAACAAGACTGTAAATTTCTCCAGCAGCTTTGAAGAAGGGCTAGGAAACCACAGCACAGAGCAATTTCTTGGCTCTCTGTCCCAGGGAGAGGAAGAGAGTTGTTGACGCCACAGCCTGATTCTGGAGGGCAGAGCATTTTACACCAATGGGCTCCTCCTTGTCCATCAATAACGCATCTCAATTTAAACAAAAATAATTTCCAAGTCTCAGAAAACTAATTAGATTCTTCTAGTGCTAACCAAGAGAAAAGTAGAGTCAGGCAATGGTGGCACACACTTTTAACCCCAACACTTGGGAGGCAGAGGCAGGCGGATCTCTGTGAGTTCGAGGCCAGCCTGGTCTACAGAGCAAGTTCCAGGACCAGTTCCAAAGCTACATAGAAAAACCCTACCTCAAAAAAACAAAAATAAAAAAAAAGAGAGAGAAAAGTAGAAATACATTCTCAAGTTTTTATTAGCATATCTTAGTTATATTTAATTAAATGTATTTAATTATACAATCTAATACGTTTCTTATGACACTTTCATTTATGCATGAAATGTTTTTGCTTATATTCATCTTCCATTACCCTTTTCCTCCACCCACTCCTGCAGTTTCTTTTTTAAAAAGGTTTATTTATTATGTATACAATGTTCTGCCTGTATGACTGCCTGCAGGTCAGAAGAGGGCACCTGATCTCCTTACAGATGGTTGTGAGTCACTATGTGGTTGCTGGGAATTGAACTCAGGACCTCTGGAAGAGCAGTCAGTGCTCTTTACCTCTGAGCCATCTCTCCAGCCCCTTCCTGCTGGTTCATATCCTCTTTCTGAACTAGTGAAGTGCCTCTTCTGTGGGGTCTGTGTTTGGGTACATGAGTCTGTGACTCAGTGAGTTTCACTAGGGTTGCTTATGGGAGCATGGGTGAGTGGTTCTTTTCAGAACCTGAACACCTTACCAGTGGCTACACCACTGGAGAAAATGTCTCTTTTCCCTCCAGGAACTACCTATACCTCTTCAGGGAGGAGAGATCCCCAAACAGAGATCCCCAGTGTCTATCTGTCCAACCTGTTTGATAGAAATCACAGGTAAAGGGACAAAAGAACTCTTTGACGGAATCTCAAATTCTGTTAAAAATCAGTTATACGAAGAAAACAAGTGCACGACACTTAGTCCCCATGCTGTCTAGTTTATGTCTGTTTGACACAGCTAGAGTGGTTTTGGAAAAGGGAACCTCAGCCGTGAAAAAATGCCCCCACCAGATTGGTCTATGAGCAAACGGGTGGTGCATTTTCTTGATTGATATAGGAGGATCCAGCTCACTGTAGGTGGTGTCTACCCTGGGCTGGTGGTCCTGGGTTCTTTAAGAAAGCAAGCCAAGCTACTCATGAGAGCAAGCCAGTGAGCACACTCCTCCATGACCTCTGTATCAGTTCCTGCCTCCAGGTTCCTGCCCTGACCTCACTCAGAGGTGAACTATTACCTAGAATGTAAGATGAAACAAACCCTTTCCTCCTGGAGTTGCCTTTGATCATGGTGTTTCATCATAGCCGTAAAAACCCCGACTGAGACAGTATCCCATACTGATTTTACTATGAGGATGCTAAAGGCCAGAGCAGCTCAGAGATTCACTGTGGTCTTCACTCCTGAAAACTAACACCAGAGAGCTGAGGCTTTGTTCTGATGGTCTCAGGACTTAGTCTAACAGCTCACTCTTTAAACTCACATCCCAAAACTACCTTGAATCTTTGTGACGTTCTTTTTCAGGAAATTGGACATATAGGAATATCTCCTGTACTGTGTGTGTTGTGTATACATGTGCACATGCAGGTGACGCATGTGCACGTGCGAAGGCCAGAAATCGACATTAGCTATCCCTTCGTCTCCATTTTAATTTTTGAGTCAGGGTCTCACAGTGAACTTGGAGCTTGTCCTTTTGACTAGACTAGCCAGTGAGTCCCTAAGATCTGTCTCTGATCCCCTCCCCCAGCTCTGGGACTGCAGCTGCATGCTCCCATGGGAGCTGGGGCTTCAAACTTGGGTCCCCACACCTGTGCAGCAGGCGCTTTACTTACTAAGCCAATTCCTCTGCCTCTACATTTCTTTTGTAATAGAATCAAAGCAACTAACACTTAAGAACATATTTAAAGCTGAGCAGTAGAGACACACGCCTTTAATCCTAGCACTCTGGAGGCAGAGGCAGGGGATCTCTGTGAGTTTGAGGCCATCCTGGTCTACAACAGCGAGTTCCAGGACAGGCTCCAAAGCTACAGAGAAACCCTGTCTCGGAAAAAAAAATGACATGTTGAATAAAGAAAAATGTGAAGGAAACACTGCTGAAAGAAGGTAACACAAAACTTAAGAAAAAGATATCACACGTTTGTTGCCTGGCATATTTAATGTCATAAAGATCTCTGAATTTATCTACAAAGTCAAAGCAATCCCCATCAAAATCCCAGTCAGCTTCTTTGATAAAATTAGAAAACTGTTTAAGAAATTAATACGGGGATGAAAATCACCAAGAAAACCAAAGCAATCTTAGAAGTAAAGAAAGGTGTTAGATTCAGTTGCTAATTTCAAAACTAAATCATGCTTTCTTCAGTCCAGTGATACAGTATGTGCTTAGGGTTCCATCTCAGGCACGAAAACAGACAAAACCCCTTACTACAGAGCGACCATAATTGAAACAATATGCTGCTGGCTTAAGAATAGAGAGAGAGGGACAGAGTTGAAAAAAATCTACAAATACACTCATACATCAGTGCTTGGCTAGTTTTTAGCCAGACTGCCAATACAATGAGGAAAGAAGCAGGTAGCGTTTCATGCTTTCCTTTGGTGAGACTAGAGCCTCGGGTCAGCCGTGTCTATAGTCAGCCATGTCTACAAGACCAAGGCCTACAAGAGTCCCGGGCAGGGTTCAGGTAAGTAGCCCTAGTTAGCAATACTTGGTGTGTGTTATCTTACATCGTCACTTTGGAAAGTTGGAATGAGGACAGCTGGAAACCACAGCAGTCGGTCTGAAGGCTCCTGGGATGAGCCTCACATTCCTCTTCCAGTGTCTGAGCTGGATCTGCATCTACTGAGTAACAAACCACAGCCCTGGGGGTGGCAGTTCCAGCTGCTCTGTGAGTTCCACTCTGACTGAGGGATGGCGTGGGAACATGAATTACAATTGATGGTAGAAGTCAAGGCCCTTGGAGGATTCCCCAACACTACAGTGAAGACTGGGATGGGACAGGATGTAGAATTCTGGAAAGCTGGAGGTATCCTGTGTTTCATCTGAGGGACGTGTGTGTGTGTGTGTGTGTGTGTGTGTGTGTGTGTGTGTGTGTGGACTTGGGAGGCAAGAATAGGACATCAAGTATCTTTTATCACCTCTCTCTCTCTCTCTCTCTCTCTCTCTCTCTCTCTCTCTCTCTCTCCCTCTCGTTCTTTCTTTCTTTCCTGAAGGAGAGATTTAAGATAGTGTCTCACCATGTAGCCCTGGCTGTCCTGGAACTCTCTACATAGACCAGGCTGGACTTGAACTCACAGAGATCCAGGGTTAGGGTTACGGTTAGGGTTAGGGTTCCCTCCAAATGCAGGGATGAAGGACGTGCACTATCACACCCAGATCTAGTTACTTTCTTGAAACAGGCTTGCTAGCTCCCTTGTCTTCTAGCTAGAGTGGTGGCCAGCAAGCCCCAGCCACATACCTCCCGCTTCTCCCAGAGCTGTACAGGCTCAAATGGCCACATCTAGTACTTGAGGGCTGCAGGTTCAAACTCAGGTCCTCCTGCCTGCACAGTACATGCTTGTGACCCCTGAAGCACCTCCCCAACTCTTCCCTGACCAAAAGAAGAAGTTATTAAGTTACCAAAACAAACACCGTTTGGTGTCCTTGGCACTAACTGTTGCAGACTGAATTGCGTTCCCAAGAAAAATACATCAAAGTCCTAGTCCGCAGGATCTGGGAATGTGACCTTATTTAGGAAAGGCACTTTGTATCGGTTGAGCTGAAGTCATCCTGGACTCCTGCATGCTGTCATCCAGTGACTCACACCGTTTAATTTGGGCCCAGACAACACAATGCAGCAGTGGAGTCCCAGACTGGCACTGGGCTGCCAGGAGTCAGGGAATACCTGCGGCCACTAGAGCAGCAGAAACAGTGGGGTTCTTGCCCTAGAGTCTCCAGAGAGGGTGGGGCACTGTGAGAGAATCGATCCCTGTGGACTGAAGACACCCAGTGTGTCACTGTTGGGCCTGCCCCGGGAAAGCAGCACAGAGGTACCTGCTTGCAAAAGAGGAGGGGCAGCTGGGGTTTAGTCACCATTACCTCAGAGGGTGTAGGCTGCAAGTGTTGTTTTAGGTTGGCTTTGTGTGTGTTATTCCCTTAAAGATGCCTCTTCACTCTAGCGCTGTGGCCTGTGCCTGCAGCCCACTACACAGCGGGGTAGGTAGCCCAGGAGAATCCGGAGGTCAGTTACCTAGCAAGCTTGAGGCCTGCCAGGGGTATAAGAAACACTGTCTCAAATAAATAAATAAGAAAACAATAAAATAAACAACAAAACTTTTGTTTGCCTTTTTTTCCCTCGAGACGGGGTCTAAAAAGATAGTCCTTACTGTCCTCAAACTTGATACACAGTGGAGGATGATGAGCTCCCGACCCTCCTACTTGTGCGTCTCAGGGCTGGGATGACACTAAGCGGGATTTAGAGTGCTGGGGGTGGGACCCAGATCTTCATGTAATAGGCAAACACTGTCAACTGAGCTGCATCTGCAGCCCTGCTTGCTGTTTTACTTTTGAAACAGGATCTCACAGAACTTACTATGTAGCCCAAGCTAGCCCAGGCCAGCCTTAAGCTCTGTGACTGGCCTTCCTTGCCCTCCCAAGTCCGGGAGTCACAGCAGGAACCACTGCATACAGCTTTCTAATTACTCATTTTAACGTTTCGTTTGGCACTTCTCAGATTACAGCAGTCAGATAGTCTCAGATTACAGCAGATATGGTCTCAGATTACAGCAATCAAATAGTCTCAGATTATAGCAGTCAGATAGTCTCAGATTACAGCAGTCAGATAGTCTCAGACTACAGCAGTCAGATAGTCTTAGATTACAGCAGTCAGATAGTCTCCCTCTAAGAAAACAGTCAACGGCAAGATTGGAATTGGAGTTGGACAGCAGTGGTGCACACCCTTAATCCCAGTACTCTGGAGGCAGAGACAGGTGGATCTCTGTGAGATTGAGGCTAGCCTGGTCTACAGAGCAAGCTCTAGGACTGCCAGGGTAAAACAGCGAGACCCTGTGTGAAAAAGAATTTTTTTCTTTGAATATCAGATGATTTTTCATATAAACATCTTAGTGATTTCTGAAACCTGCACGAGGAGTGTATGTGCAAGTGAGAGTCGGGAGGGCAACCTGTGAGAGGTGGTTCTGGGCCTCCACCAGCCCTGGATCCTGAAAATAAAATAAATGTGGATCCTCAGGCTCCAGGTTTGGCAGCCAGAGCCTTCACCTGAGCCATCGGCCAGCCCCATCCACCTTATTTTGAAGACGTACGCACACTGGGATTTCAGGTATACCTGGGCTTTGACATGGGATCTGGGGAGTGAGTTCATGCCCACAGGCTTGCACTTTATCCCTCACCTCCCCGTACCAGAAACAGTAGTTAACATCCACCCGAAACTCCACGCTGTATGTATGTATGTATGGTACTGTATGTGTCTGCTCCGGCATGCTCTTCTGCCGGTTCGCACCATGGCCCGCTCTTCTCTTCTACAGGACTTTGAACAGCTCACAAAAGCCTCTCCCAACCATCATACCTAATACAGTACCCCACCTCCATTCCCCCCCCCCAATTTTCTGACCCTGTCCAACTCCCAGCACACTCGCTCATCTGTCTCTTGACATCTGTCTCTAGCACATGACGAAACCTCACAAAGGCAGGGACTGGCTACTGTGCTGATCACTAACTCCCAAATGCCTAGACTAGTCCCAGCATGCAGCAGGAGCTCAGCAAATACAAGTGGAATGAATGGGTGCAGAGATGAGTAAGTGAAGCCAAGGCCTAAGACGGGGTTGGTGTCGAGCCCATCCTGGGAGGCAGACAGGAAAGGCAAGCTGTGGACCTTGGTGGAGCCTGACCAGCCACTCATTTCCAGTTGTTCCTCTAAGGCGCGCACTCCTGGAATGCTGGGTAAACAGTTCACCAAGGTTCTAGAGCCAGAGGAGTTCACAGTCATTCACAAACAATAGAGAGGTGGGGATGTACATGTTTGACAGATTGCTTGCCTCGCATTCAGGAAGCCCTGGGTTCTATTCCCATCAATGAGATGGCTCAGCCAGCAAATGCACTCGCCACCCAGGCTGATTATGAGTTCCGTTTCTGGAACACGCATGATGAAAGAAGAGAATTCCAGTAGGCAGACCTCTGACCTCTGCACAAACTGATTATTATCACAATCAGTTAATAAATGTAATTAAAAAAATTTTAAAAGGTCGTGGTAGTGCGAACTTGTAATCCCAGGTGTAGTAGAGGCAGGAAGATCAGATGTTCAGTACATCCTTGGCTACACATTGAGTTTAAGACCAGCTTGGACCACACTAAAAAGAAAAAATAAAGCTAGGTGTGATGGCATACTCCTTTAATTCCAGCACTTTGGGAGACAGAGGCAGGTGGATCTCTGAATTTGAGACCAGCTTTGTAAAAAGTCTTAGCTAACTTCTGAGTTTTGAAAATCCCACCAATCCCTGAGCTTGACTCAAACTCAAGACTTGAAATCCTACCAATCCTCACCAGAGAAAGTCTGACCCCTACCCCTACCCCAAGAAACCCTAAAGCATGCCTTCTACTCAGTTTCCTGTTGCTTCTCGCCTGAGCAGAGGCGGCCACCCTCTTGCGTCTTTCCCAGTTAATTTCTTATATGAGGTTTGTTGTTTGGTGTGACTTTGTGGTATTCCTTGGCTCCAGACTGCCAGGATACCTTTCCCTTCAGTACCGCAACGTTTTCATTGGGGAGACCTTTCCCCTCAGAGCTGTAACATGGTTAAGCCTGGTCTACAGAGTGAGTTTCAGGACAACCAGGGGTTCAAAAACAGAACAAAAAGAACAGGGCTAGACAGATGGCTCAATGGGTCAGCTGTGAAGAGCATGTTCCATCTTTCAGAGCCCCGAAGTTCAATTCCAAGCAGCATCTTCATGTGTCTCAGAGCTGTCTGCTCCAAGCAGAGGGACCTAACACTTCTGGCTTCCTTGGGTACCCACACTCACATGTGCACACCAACATACAGACACACACGAACATACACTTAATTAAAATAAAATCGAGGGTGGAGAGATGGCTCAGCTGTTAAGAGCACTTGTTATTCTTGCAGAGGACCTGAGTTTGGTACCTAACACCTACGTTAGGTGGCGTCACCTCCTGTGACTCTAGTTCGAGGGGACCTAGCGCTTTCCTCTAGCCTGGGGGCACTGCATGCACATCCATAAACCCACACTTGGACACACACACATAAGCTCATAAAGGGAGGGGTGGAGAGACGGCTCATAAGTTAAGAACTGCTCTTCTGGAGGACCTGGGTTTGGCAAACAGCACACACTTGGCAGCTCATAACTATTTGTAACTTGAGGATCCAGTGTCCACTTCGGGCCTCTGGGAGCACCAGAAATGCACATGGTACACACACACATGAGAGCAAAATCAATCCTACCCATAAAATAAAGATAAAGAATCATTTAGAGAAAGAGAATGAAGAAGGAATAGAGGGATGGGGGGGTGTTGCAGAGATGGCTCAGCAGTTAGGAGCACTGGTTGTTCTTTCAGAGGACCTGAGTTCAATTCCCAGCAACCACATGGTGGCTCACAGCCATCTGTAATGGGACTTGGTGCCCTCTTCTGATGTGCTGGCATGCATACAGGCAGAACACTGTATACATAATAAAGCGTGTGCCACCACACGTGACTTATTTTTAAAGCGAGAGAGGGCGGGGAAGGAAAACTGGCTAGACTGGAGAGAAGGGCTGGCGCACAGGCAGCTTGGGCACTGAACTGAGGTGTGTCTGGGATGCAAACTTTCAGCTCCTTCTTTGATGACTGACAAAACTCTTCCTGGGGAGGTGAAACACACACCTACTCACCCCAGGTAGGGGGCCCAGGACAGACCAAGTATAGATACCACCAAAGAGTAACTCAGTGAACTAATGAGTTTTTTAAAATATTTATTTATTTATTATGTATACAATATTCTGTCTGTGTGTATGCCTGCAGGCCAGAAGACGGCACCAGACCCCATTACAGATGGTTGTGAGTCACCATGTGGTTGCTGGAAATTGAACTCAGGACCTTTGGAAGAGCAGGCAATGCTCTTAACCTCTGAGCCATCTCTCCAGCCCCACTAATGAGTTTTATTGGGGTTACCTACAGGAGTATGAGTGAGGAATTAGTTACAGGAGCAGAAATGACTCAATGACAGCTGCATCACCAAGGCCCACCCCAGCATGAGTGACAGCTCACAAAACTGGGAACCTGGAGCACCCTGCACAGCCTGCAGGCAGCTCCACAGGTGGAGAGTGTCCTTTCCAAGTGACTCTGGTCTAAGCCCCTTTAAGGCAGCTCAGCTGGTTTCTGCTTCTTCCAGGCAGTCAGTCTCTGAGACTCCAGGTTTTTCCTCTAAGAGACTGCTTTGGCATCAGCTTCCCAGGAAGGGGTCTAGTGAATCTGGTCAGTTTCAGGGACTTCCTGAAGCTTTTCGGAGTTGTTTTCCTTCTTGCTTAAAGGAGCCTTCCTGCAAGATGAAATGTTTCAGTCTCAGAGAAAACTGTTAGACAGCCCTCTTACCCACTAGAATGTGTTATCTCCTTCCCCCAGGACCCCGGCCCCTTTTAATCCTCAGTCTACTTTTCTTCCCTAGGACCAAGTTATCTTTATGAAAACATTTTACTGGTTGACAGGGTCAGATAAAGACTTTTAGAAGCCAGGCGGTGGTGACGCACGCCTTTAATCCCAGTGCTCGGGACGCAGAGGCGGGCAGATCTCTGTAAGTTTGAGGTCAGCCTGATATACAGAGCTAGTTCCCAGGACAGAGAAGCCCTGTCTTAAAAAACCAAAAATCAAAAAAAAAAAATGGTTCTCCTCTTTATTTCTTCTCCCTGTGGAAGGTGGGCTCTGGGGCTGCGACTCAGGTTATGAGCCATGCACCCAGTGCTTCACCTGAGGAGCCCAAATTTCAGCGCTCACAGGTGGAGCAGCACGGTAAGCAGACAAGGGCTGGCGGAAGGCTTGGGATGAAAACATTGTCTGTCTCTTCTCTTTTCATTGCTGGAGATGAAACAAGAACTGAACAGGGAGCAAGTCAGGGCCTTATCACCCTGGACTCCAATTATATTTCTTTCCCTTTCTACATTTTATTTTCTCAATTTATTACTTACTTGTTCATGCGTGTGTGTGTGTGTATGTGTGTGTTTGAGAAAGGGTCTTAATATGTAGCACAGACTGGCTTGGGACTTAGCAAATCCTCCTGACTCAGCTTCCTCAGTGTGTGGATGACAGATGTGTGTCACCATACCTGGCCACTCCTCCCATTTCTAAGCAAGATCTCCTAACCAAACCAACAATATTATTGATTAACATAAAGTATAACTGGCTTGTTCTTGGTTTTCCAATTACTAACATAATCTGGTTTAATAGACAATTTATATACAATTACACAAAAAACTAGAAAAGAGTGAAGCTTCCTCTGCCCCGTCACGCACAGAGGACAAAGTGCCACTCTGTCCTGTGATAGCTAGCGTTACATTGATGACGAATTTTATGTTTAAAAGTTTAAATTTTCTAGGGGCTGGAGAGATGGCTCAGTGGTTAAGAAGAGCACTGACTGCTCTTCCAGAGGACTCAGGTTCAATTCCCAGCACCCACATGGCAGCTCACAGCTGTCTGAAGATCCAGTTGCAACCTTCACACCATTGTACATAAAATAAAGTTAAATAAACCCCAAAAAGTTTAAATTTTCTGTGTGTAAGAAAAGTATAAACTGCTGGGTGGTGGTGCATACCGTTAATCCCAGCATTCAGGAGGCAGAGGCCGGTGGATCTCTGTGAGTTCAAGGTCAGCCTGGTCAACAGAGCTAGTTCTAAGACAGCTAGGACTGTTAACACAGAGAAACCCTGTCTCAAAAAATAAAAAAAAGAAAGAAAGGAAGCAGGGAGGGAGGAAGGAAGGAAGAAATAAAAAGGAAAACTATAAAGTAAAATTGGGCTTCTAAATGTTGAGGGCTGTTAAGGGCTGATTTTTTGGTAATTGCCTGGTCTTGTACAATTTTAACAAAACTGTTGTTTACGCAAGGCGATGGGTTGTAAGGTCAACTGCTGGTTCTGTCTCTGTGAACAAAAGCTCCAGGGGATGACCCTCTGCTTGCACCAGAAGGAAATGTAACTTTGTGTTGTTTGCCTTGATAAACCCGCTGAGCTGGGTGGGCACTAAATTTAGGATTCCGAGTCCTGGGTGTGAACCTGGCAGCATGGATAAAAGCCTCTTCGTTGTTAAAAGCTATTTCTGTCATACTGGTGAATCTCTAAAGGACCCAGACCAGCAGCAGGTCCCTTCCTCCTCTAGAACCGCAGCGTTCCTGTCTTCCTGCAACCCTCCTCAAGCGCAGGAATGAATACCGGGCTAAGCAGATCACCCTTTCAGTAACAGTGACCAACCGTGTATCATAACAAAGTGTCCCCAAATGATAGTCTTCTCTAACTAGGTGTTTGGATTGTTATTAAGAGATCCTATCCCTAAATAAATAAACGAAAATAGGCCGAGCAGGATGGCTCACCCAGTAAAAGTACTTGCTGCCCAAGACTGGTGACCTGAGCTCAACCCACAGAACCCACGAGAGCCAGATGTGGTGGCTCACATTTGTAATCCAAGGACTGCTAAGGTTAGATGGGAGAGAGCAAACAGAAAATGGCCCACACAGAACAGTAGAAACCACAAGAGAGGCCCCAAAATTGTCCTTTGACCTGCATACATCCAAGTGGCACACACATCCCACATTCATACACCCAATAACAGGGAAAAAAAATTAGAGCCAGGCATGGAGGCAAATGTCTGTCATCCCAGTACAGGGAGGCAGAGGCAGGCAGATCTCTGAAATTCCTTGTTTTTCTTGCAAAGTTGGCTTAGTCTCTTTCTTCCCTTACAGAGACCTGCCCACCTGCTCTGCATGGTAAGTTCCAGGCGGTGGCTGCATAGCCCTGTCTCATAAATAAATAATAAAATGAAAAACAAGCCTGAACCTAAGTATCCTACAGATGCTTACAGAAAGCATCTCTTCTATTGGGAACTTTTGCTTTAGGTTGCAGTCCCAGAGTTAAAATGTGCGTTCAGAGGTAGAAATGCATTCTTGACATTTGCTGATAAGAACACCTCTCCAACGTGTCAGCCAGCGCAGCAGCAACGCAGGCGTCCGGTCCCCCTGCCAATTGTCTTTTTGGAGACGGGTGGAAGGCGCTGTCCGACTTGCGTTGCTTTCATCTTCGAAGGGAACATCTTCTACCCTAAGAACACTTTCTGAATCCACGACTCCAAACCGGCTTTGTCCCGGTGGCAGATCGTGTGTATTTGGTGATTGAAGAGAGGCTGGAGCTCAAATAGTAGAGTGCTTGCCTAGCATGTGCAGGACCAGGGGCCAAGCCCCAGCACCCCATAAACCAGATGTGGGGGCTCAGGCCATTAATCACAGCATTTGAGAGACGGAGGCTGAAGAATCAGAACTACAAGGCCACCCTCCAACTACACAGAGAGCTCCAGGTTACTCAAAGTTGCATGGGACTGTAATAAGTTTTCTTGTTAGAGATTTGTTGTTATGAAAGCTTGGCCTTAGCTTAGGCTTCTTCCCAACTAGCTCTTACAACTTGATGAACCTGCTTTTGTTAATCTTGGTTCCACCATGTGGCTTTTACGTTTCTCCCATTCTGTACGTACGACTGGTTCCACACCTCGCTGGTGTCTTTCCCTTGCCTACCTAGACTCCTCCCCAGTTGCTCTCTTTCCCCCAGAAGTCCCACCTATCTCTCCTGCCTGGCTATTGGCCATCCAGCTTTTCATTACACCAATCATGGCAACACATCTTCACACAGCGTACAAATATCCCACAACATGAGACCATCTCATAAGCTAAACAGGGCAGGAGAGGCAGCTTAGCAGTTAAGGGTGCTCCATGCTCTTCGAGAAGCCCAGGGTTCAGTTCTGTGGCGGTTTGAATCAGATGTTCCCATAGTCTTTGGCATTTGAATGCTTGGTCCCCAGTTGGTGGTGCTGTTTTGGGAGGCCTAAGAGGTGTGGCCTATGGGAGGAAGTGTGCTACTGGAGGTGGTGCCACTGGAGGCGGGCTTCCGGTTTAAAGACGCCAGCCATTTCACAGCTGCTTCCTGTTGTGAGCCCTCAGCTTCCGACCACCATGCCAGCCACTGGCTTCCATCATGGACTCTTAGCCTCTCAGAAGCACAGTTCAGATAAACTCTTCCTTCTGTAAGGTACCTTGGTCATGATGTTACCACAGCGATAGAAGAGTAGTTACTACAGTTCCCAGCTCTCACGGAAAGTGGTTCACAGCTACCTGCATTTCCAGCTCCAGGGGATCTGACGCCCTCCACTGACCTCTGATGGGACACTCATGCAGACACACACAGAAGCATAAATAATAAAATAAATCTCTTAAAAGCAAAACTATAAAAATACTACTATACAGTGGCACATGCCTTTAACCCCAGCCCTTGGGTGGAAGAGGGAGGCAGGCCGATCAGTCGTGAGACCAGCCTGGTCTACAGAGCGAGTTCCAGGACAGCAAGGGCTGTTACACAGAGAAACCCTGTCTCAAAAACAAAACAAAGCAACAATCCTAAATAGGGCCCTCGATTTGACTCAGCAGGTAAAGACACTTGCTGTCAAGCCTGGCAGACTGAGTTCACTTAGACCCACATAGTAGAAGAAGGAACAAACCTGCAAGTTGTCCTCTTACTTCTGCATATAGGCTGTGGCGTTTATATGCCCTCCACACACAAGCCAAGGAACATAATAAACACTTAAATTAGAAGATAAATAGAGAGATAGAAGTAGATGATATAGACAATAGATAGATAGATAGATAGACAGACAGAAAGACAGACAAAAAGACAGATAGATGGACAAATAACCTTTCCCCCAACTGATAATCTGATAATTCCCCTCTGGAGTCCACAGAGTGGCAGGAGTCCTGGTGAGAAACAGGGATCCACTAGAGTTTTTCAGACTGTATTCCTCCTGTCCCACACACTTGGGAGAACACTCTTGGTGAGGAGGATTTGGGGGCCGGAACTCCCACAATTCATTCTCTTCCTTCTCGTACTGCAGGTGACTGTGGCTTTGACTTGTGAATGACTTCATGATGAGCATCTTCAGTGGAGAAGGGAGCCAGTACTGAGGGAGTGAGAAAGCAGGGGCAGGAGAGAAGCAAACAGGCGAGAAGACAAAAGGAACCAATGCCACTTAGCAAATGCCACCCAGAAGCAGAGCCTCCAATGGGGCCTAGGGGCTCACAAGGCTCCACCGCTCTCTGAGGTAGCTAATAGTGACTAAAGGAGGGAAGATTTTCTTCAGTGGTGGAGACACTGATAAGACGCCCATGCTCCTGTAAGTAACTTATCCTCATAAAACACATTGTTACACATGCACACGCACATGTATGCACACACACCACATGCACAGGCACACAAAACACTTAAAAATAACAGACTACCTGAGAAGAGGAAGGAGATATGTGAACATTAATGTATTAATCCTCTAAATTTACAAATCTGGGGAACACAGTGGCCAAGAACCTTGGTCGGAATCTCAAGAGTGGAGTCCCTAGTGTAGGTACCCTGGGCAGTAAAAGGGGGATGCTGAGGTACAGGAGGAGTGGAGGAGGGTGGAGGCTCTAAGGAAGGAAGCACTGTACCAACACCAGAAAGAAAGGAAAGATCTCTTGTGGCTTCCCTCCTGCCCCTTAACACTCAGCCAGAGCAGCTTTCAGCAGCATCCAGGCTCATGGCTGGGTGGGGCAGCAAGGGCAGCACATCACTTCCACAGACAGCGTTCAGGGTAGAGAAGCCATGGAGTATGAAGGTGCTGGGACACAAACCGAGGTGAGCAGGACGTGACAGGGAGAAGAGAGGAAGGGACACTGGAGGGCACTGGTGCTAGAAGTCAGGCGTGGAAGTCCCTCCCTGGGCTTGACCCAGGCAAAGCTTACTTGTATCTTCTCTTGTGTGTGCACATTGTGAAACCCTGGGCCTTGATTTCCTATCTAGGGGCTGTCTTAGTTAAGGTCTCTGTTGCTGTGATAAAGAACCATGACCAAAAACATCTTGGGGAGAAAGGGTTTGTTTTAACTTACAGTTCTATATCATGGTCCGTCATCAAAGGGAGTCAGGGCAGAAACCTGGAAGTAGGAACTGAAGCAGAGGCCATGGAGGAGTGCTTGCTCACTGGCTTTCTCTGCACAGCTTGCTTAGCCTGCTTTCTTACAGCTCCCAGGATGACCAGCCCATGAGCGGCAGCCCCATAGTGAGCTAGCTCCTCCCACATCAATCATCAATGAAGAAAATGCACTGCAGTCTTGCCCACATGCCAACCTGATGAGGGTATTTTCTCAACTAAGGTCCCTCTTTCCAAATGACTCTAGTGAGAAGTTAACATAAAACTAGCCAACATAGGGACTGAGGAAATGGTGACTTGGTAGATAAAGTACTTGGTGTCTAAACTGGAGGACCAGGCTTCAGATCCCTAGAATGCATTCAAGGGCAAGTGGGTGTGGTGGCAATCTTATAAACCTAGTCAGTGGAGGTGAAGCCAGGCAAAATCCACAGCGCCAATCAGACAGACTAACTGAAGACACCTCAGTATACAAGGTGGAACGCAATCTGGGAAGACACTGAACATCAACATCCAATTTTCACATGTATGTGCATGCACAAATGTAAATCCACTCACATGCAATTCATATACACACACATGCAAACCATATACATATATATGCAAAGTGTTACTGTCTAAACACTCGCTCATTTGTAGTACATCTATACTATGTTGGGATTGACTCCAAGTCTCCCCACGTTTAAGATGAGTATTGGACTACTGACCTACACAAAAGGATGCTAACATTCTTTTATTTTGTATGCACGTCATATAAAAACTAAAAATTTTTCTTATGTGCACATTTTGTTTGCCTGCATATATATCTGTGCACCACTTGTGTATCTGTTGTTCTGAGAGGCCAGAAGAAGTGGGCACTAGATTCCCTAGGGCTGGAGTTATCGACACTTGTGAGCTGCTATGTGGATGCTGTGATCAAACCCGGGTCCTCAAAAGAGCAGTTAGAGCTCTTAAGCACTGAGCCATCTCTCTATCCTATGACAGCCCACAATTCTGTTCTTTTATTTTTATTTTTATTTTTATTTTTATTTTTATTTTTATTTCATAATTTTTATTATTTTTAATTAAGCTACACATTCCCCCCCCCCATTCCCCTTCCCTCTCCTCCTCTCCGCTTCTACCCTCTCTTCTGTTCCCCACACTCCCAATTTGCTCAGGAGATCTTGTCTTTTTATCCCTCCTATGCATATCCATGTATGTCTCTCTTAGGGTCTTCTTTGTTGTCTAGGTTCTCTGGGATTGAGGACTGTAGGCCAGTTATTCTTTGCTTTATATCTAAATGACACTTATGAATGAGTACATATTATATTTGTTTTTCTGGGTCTGGATTACCTCATTCAGTATGTTTTTTCTAGTTCTGTCCATTTTCCTGCAAATTTCAAGATGTCATTATTTTTTACTGCTGAGTAATACTCCATTGTGTAAATGTGCCACATTTTTGTTATTCATTCTTCAGTTGAGGGGTACCTAGGTTGTATCCAGGTTATGGATATGACAAATAATGCTGCTATGAACGCAGTTGAGCAAATATCCTTGTGGTATGCAAACAAAAACTATGCTTTTGCCTCCCTGCCACATGGACCCAAATAATCACACAGAAACTGTATCAATTACCACACTGTTTAGTCAATGTCTCAGGTATATTTCTAACTAGCTCTTACATCTTTCTTTTTTGTCTTATACATGCAGGTTTGATTTTGGTCATTTTGTTACAAGAGATTGAAAACTCATGTGTGCTAAAAACAGACACTACTCTGAGGTATATCGGCCCTTGCCATTTATTTTTAAACACAAGATCCCATGTTAAAGATAAACTTGTAAACTAGCAATCATATCCAACCCCTCCACTTTAAAAACAAGAGAAAGTGACTAGAACGCAAGGAGATACTGTGTAAAACCCAGACGTGGGGCAGGCAGGATTGCATAGTGGGTAAAGTTCCTTGCACATGGGACTGGCAATCCTAGTTCAATCTTAGGATTCAAAAGAGAACCGACTCCTAAAGTTTATCCTTGTGCTCTGCCCTCCACATAATGTACTGTAGCACATTTGTGCCTGCACTTACACACACACTCACACACACATAAACACAAATTTGGTTGGTTTTTTTTTTAAAGTAATTTTATTAAATTATAAAAGTTTCCATTTCCGCCCCTCTTCCCAACACCCTCCCACTCCCCCCACTCCCTCTCCTCCTCCCTCTTCATCCCTTAGGGCAGTCAGGGTTTCCTGCCCTGTGGGAAGTTCAAGTTCCTCCCCCCTCCCTCCAGGTCCAGGAAGGTGAGTATCCAAACAGACTGGATCCCCAAAATCCAGTATATGCAGAGGAAACAAGTCCCAGTGTCATAGTCAATGGCTTTTCAGAAAGACTTTGGGCCAGCCACATTCAGAGAATCCGGCCAAATTCCGAGAATCTGGTTAGATCACGTCCTCGTTCAGTCCCAGTCCAAATGGCCTTGGTAAACTCTCATTAGATCCGTCCCCTTGTATCAGTGGGTGATAGCATCCCTCGCAGTCCTGATTTCCTTTTTCATGTTCTTCCTCCTTCTGCTCCTCATTTGGACCTTGGGGGGCTCAGTCCGGTGCTCCAATGTGGGTCTCCGTCTGTATCGCCGTCCTTCGACAGATGAAGGATCTATGGTGATAAGCAAAATATTCATCAGTATGGTTATCACCAAGGCTGGTTCAGGCACCCTCTCCTCTGTCCAGAGAACAATCTGGGGATCTCTCCTTGGACCTGGGATCCCATATATAATCAAGTCTCCTGTAAACCCTAAAATGACTCCCTTAGTTGAAATATATTCTTCCCCGATCCCTGGTTTGTTTGGTTTTTTTTGAACGCGAGCTGAGCTCGCGTTCAGCTATCTTTTTTTATTGATTTTTATTGAGCTCTGCATTTTCTTCTGCTCCCCTCCCTGCCTCTCTCCTCTGCCTCCCATCCTCCCCCAAGGTCCCCATGCTCCCAATTTACTCGGGAGATCTTGACTTTTTCTACTTTTTACTTCCCATGTAGATTACATCTATGTAAGTCTCTCTTAGTGTCCTCATTGTTGTCTAAATTCTCTGGGATTGTGGTTTGTAGGCTGGCTTTCTTTGCTTTGTTTAAAAACCACCTATGAGTGAGTACATGTGATAATTGTCTTTCTGTGTCTGGATTACCTCACTCACTCAAAATGATGTTTTCTAGCTCCATCTATTTTCCTGCAAAATTCAAGCTGTTGTTATTTTTTTCTACTGTGTAGTACTCCATTGTGTAAATGTACCACATTTTCCTTATCCATTCTTCGATCGAGGGACATTTAGGTTGTTTCCAGGTTCTGACTATGACAAACAAAGCTGCTATGGACATAGTTGAGCACATGTCCTTGTGGCACGATTGAGCATCCTTTGAATATATACCCAAAAGTGGTATTGCTGGGTCTTGAGGAAGGTTGTTCCCTAACTTTCTGAGAAATCGCCACACTGATACCCAAAGGGGTTTTACCAGCTTGCATTCCGACCAGCAAGGTAGAAGTGTTCCCTTTCCCCCCAACCTCTCCAGCATAAGTTGTCATCAGTGTTTTTGATCTTGGCCATTCTTACAGGTGTAAGATGGAATCTCAGAGTTGTTTTGATTTGCATTTCTCTGATGGCTAAGGATGTTGAATATTTCCTTAAGTGTCTTTCAGCCATTTTAAATTCATCTGTTGAGAGTTCTTTATTTAGGTCTGTACTCCAATTTTATTGGATTATGTATTCTATTGGTGACCAATTTTTTGAATTCTTTGTATATTTTGGAGATCAGACCGCTGCCTGATGTGGAGTTAGTGAAGATCTTTTCCCATTCTGTAGGCTGTTGTTTTGTCTTGTTGACCATGTCCTTTGCTTTACAGAAGCTTTTCAATTTCAGGAGGTCCCATTTACTAATTGTTTCTCTCAGTGCCTGTGCTGCTGAGGTTATTTTTAGGAAGTGCTCCCCTGTGCCAATGCATTCTCTTCTATAAGGTTTAGTGTGGCTGGCTTTATGTTGAGGTCTTTGGTCCATTTGGACTTGAGTTTTGTGCCTGGTGATAGATGTGGGTCTAAATTCATTCTTCTACATGTTGATATCCAGTTATGTCAGCACCACTTGATAAATATGCTTTCTTTTTTTCCGTTTAATATTTTTTGCTTCTTTGTCAAAAATCAGGTGTTCAAAGATGTGTGGATTGATATCTGTGTCTTCTATTTGGTTCCATTGGTCCTTCTGTCTGTTCTTACGCCAATACCAGGCTGTTTTTAGTACTGTAGTTCTGTAGTAGAGTTTGAAGTCAGGGATTGAGATTCCTCCAGAAGTTCTTTTATTGTCCAGGATTGTTTTGGCTATCCTGGGTTTTTTGCTTTTCCATATGAAATTGAGTACCGTTCTTTCGAGGCCTTTGAAGAATTTTTCTGGGATTTTGATGGGCATTGCATTGAATCTGTAGATTGCTTTTGGTAAGATTGCCATTTTTACAATGTTAATTCTGCCTACCCAAGAGCATGGGAGATCTTTCCACTTTCTGGTGTCTTCTTCAATTTCTCTCTTCAAAGATTAAAAATTCTTGTTACACAAGTCTTCCACTTGTTTTGTTAGAGTTACTCTGAGATATCTTATGCTATTTGTGGTTATTGTGAAGGGTGTTGATTCTCTGATTTCTTCCCCAGCCCTTTTATCATCTGTATATAGGAGGGTTACTGATTTTTTTTGAGTTAATCTTGTATCCTGCTACATTGCTAAAAGTGTTTATGAGTTGTAGAAGTTCCTTGGTGTAACATGAAGGGGCTTGCTTGCTTGTGTTTTCTGTCCTGCCCGACTTCCCAGCTGTTTAGCCCCAAAGAAAATCACACATAGATATCTATGAGTTATAAAGCAGATTGGCCCTTTAGCTCATGCTACCTATTTGTTCTTATAGCTTATATTAACCCATTGTTATGATCTATGTTAGCCATGTGGCTCAGTACCTTTATCAGCTGGGGCAGATCACATCCTGCTGCTTCGGTGATCTGGGCAGGAGTGGGAGGAGTCAGCTTCCTCCTTCCCAGAATTCTCCTGCTCTCCTTGCACCATTTCCACTTCCTGTCTGGTTTTCCCAACTACACCTCCTGCCTGGCCAATCAGCATTTATTTAAAACATGATTGACAGAATTCAGACATTTCTCCCACACCACTTTGGTAAATTTTTGGGCTCACTTATGTAAACTATCATATTATCAGCAAACAGTGAGAGTTTGACTTCTTCTTTTCCAATTTGTATCCCCTTATTGTTCTAGCTAGGACCTCAAGAACTATATTGAATAGTTATGGAGAGAGTGGACAACCTTGTCTTGTTGCTAATTTCAGTGGAATCGCTGGGAGTTTCTCTCCGTTTAATTTGATGTTGGCTGTTGGCTTGCTGTATATTGCCTTAATTATTTTTAGGTATGTTCCTTGTATCCCTGCTCTCTACATGACTTTTATCATGAAGGGATGTTGTATTTTGTCAAAAGCTTTTTCGGCACCTAATGAGATGACCATGTAGTTTTTATTTTTCAGCTTCTTTATATGGTGGATTACGAAGACAGGTTTTTATATGTTGAACCATCACTGCATCTGTGGGATGAAACCGACTTGATCATGGTGGATGATGGTTCTGATGTGTGCTCAGATTCAATTTACCAGTATTTTATTTGGTATTTTTGCATCAATGTTCATGAGTGAGATTGGTCTGTAATTCTCTCTCTTTGTAATGTCTTTCTGTGGTTTGGGTATCAGGGTAATGGTAGCTTCATAAAAAGAGTTTGGCAATGTTCCTTCTGTTTCTACTGTGTGGAATAATTTGAGTAGTATTGGTATTAGTTCTTCTTTGAAAGTCTTGTAGAATTCTGAGCTAAAACCATCTGATCCTGGGCTTTTTTTTTTTTTTTGGTTGCAAGACTTTTTATGACTGTTTCTATTTCTTCAACAGTTATAGGTCAGTTTAATTTACTTATCTGGTTTTGATTTAATTTTGGTAAGTGATATTTACTCAGAAAGTTGTCCATTTCCTTTAAGTTTTCCAATTTTGTGGAGTACAGGTTTTCGAAATATGACCTGATGATCCTCTGTATTTCCTCCATGTCTGCTGTTATGTCCCCCTTTTCATTTCTGATTTTGTTAATTTGGATATTCTCTTTCTGCCTTTTGGTTAGTTTGGATAAAGGTTTGTCTATTTTGTTGATTTTCTCAAAGAACCAACTCTTTGTTTCATTGATTCTTTGTATTGTTTTTTTCTTTCTATTTTGCTGATTTCAGCCCTCAATTTGATTATTTCTTTCTGTCTAGTCCTCCTGGTGAGTTTGCTTCTTTTTGTTCCAGAGTTTTCAAGAGTTCTGTTAACTCACTAGTTTGGGATTTTTCCAGCTTGTTTATAAAGGCATTCAGTGCTACGAACTTTCCTTTTAACACTGCTTTCATTGTGTACCATAAATTTGGGTATGTTGTGTGCCATTTTTGTTGAATTTTAGGAAGTCTTTAATTTAATTACCATGGCTGAAAAGGTATGATTTAAGCTTTAGAAGTGTTTCTTTTACATATAAAGGTGCCCTTGTATTTGGGGCATAGATGTTCAGTATTAAAATTTCCTCTTGATGGATTTTTCAGGTCACTAATATGAAATGCACTTCTTTGTCTCTTTTGAATGATATTAACTGGAAGTCTATTTTGTTAGATATTAGGATATCTACACCAGCTTGTTTCTTCGGTCAATTTTATTGGTATATTTTCCCCAACGATGTCTGTTTTTGAGGTTGTGATGTGTTTCTTGTATGCAGAAGAAGAATGGATTCTGTTTTCGTATCCAATCTGTTAGATTGTGCCTTTTTATAGGTGAGTTGAGTCCATTTACATTAAGTGATATTAATGACCAGTGATTGCTATCTCCTGTTAATTTAGTTTTTATCGCTGGTGATGTTAATTTGTGTGTTTTTTTCTTCTTTGGGATTTGCTGTTATGAGATCAATTGTGTGTGTTTTTGTTGGTGTAGCCATCTTTCTTAGGTTGGAGTTTTCATTCTAGTATTTTGTGTAGGGCTGGGTTTGTGACTAGGTATTGGTGAAATCTAGATTTGTTGTGGAATATCTTGTTTTGTCCTTCTATGGTGATTGACAGTTTTGCTGGGTATAGTAGTCTGGGCTGGCATCTGTGGTCTCTTAATGTCTGCATAACTCTTGACCATGACCTTCTGGCTTTCATTGTCTCCAATGAGAAGTCAGGTGTAATTCTGACAGGTCTACCTTTTTATGTTACTTGGCCTTTTTCCTTTGCAGCCCTTAATATTCTTTCTTTACTCTGTATGTTTAGTGTTTTGATTATTATGTGGCTAGAGGACTTTTTTTGGATCCAGTCTACTTGGTGTTCTGTAAGCTTCTTGTATCTTCATAGGCATATCTTTCTTTAGGTAGGGAAAGTTTTCTTCTACAATTTTGTTAAATAATATACCCAAGAGATGCCCTATCATACTACAAAAATATTTGTTCAACTATGTTCATAGCTGCACTATTTGTAATAGCCAGAACATGGAAACAACCTAGGTGCCCCTCAATAGAAGAATGGTTAAAAAAGGTGTAGAACATATACACATTAGAGTTTTACTCAGCAGTAAAAAACAATGACATCTTGAATTTTGCATGCAAATGGATGGAAATAGAAAACGCTTTACTGAGTGAGGTAACCCAGACCCAAAAAGAGGAATATGGTATGTACTCACTCATAAGTGGATTCTAGCCATAGTTAAAGTTCTTTGAGTCTATAATTTGTGATCCTAGAGAAGCTAAATAAGAAGGTGAACCTGAAGAAAATCATATCGTTATCCTCCTGGATATTAGAACTAGGCAAGATTGCCAGACAAACTTGGGTGCACGGGGGGTGGGGAGGTGGAAGTAAGGGGAGATGGTTAGGGAGAGGGGGAGGATTGGGGATGGCTTGGGGGAATGGGGGGGAGGGAGGAAGGATGGTTATGGGAGCAGAAAAGTTTATATCTCAACTAAAGGAGCCATTTTAGGGTTTACAAGAGACTTGATTCTGGAGGGGTTCCCAGGCCCAGGGAGAGGTCCCCAGATTGTACTCTGGGCAGCAGAGGAGAGGGTGCCTGAACTGGCCTTGGCCCATAACCATACTGATGAATATTTTGCATGTCACCACAGAACCTTCATATGGCGATGGATGGAGATAGAGACAGAGACACATATTGGAACACTGGACTTAACTCCCTAGGTCCAAATGAGAAGCAGAGGGAGGGAGATCGTGAGCAAGGAAAGCAAAATCAGAGGGGGCCTTCATCCGACGATGGATGGAGATAGAGACGGAGACCCACATTGGAGCACTGGAAGTCAGGACCGTGAAGGGTGCGTTCACCCACTGATACAAGGGGACTGATCAAATGAGAGCTCACCAAGGCCAGCTGGACTGGGACTGAACGAGCATGTGATCAAACCGGATTCTCTGAATGTGGCTGACATGGGGGCTGACTGAGCCCCCAAGGTCCAAATGAAGACTGAGAAGCCATTGACAATGGCACTGGGTCTTGTTTCATCTGCATGGACTGGCTTTTTTGGGATCCTGGCCTGTTTGGATGCTCACCTTCCTGGACCTGGAGGGAGGGGGGAGGAACTTGGATTTCCCACAGGGCAGGAAACCCTGACTGCTCTTGGGAATGGTGAGGGAGGAGGAGAGGGAGTGGGGGGTGGGTGGGAGGGTATTGGGAGGAGGGGAGGAAGTGGAAAGAGTGTTTTCAGACACTTGAATAAACAAGTCTAACTGAAAAAAAAAAAAGTATTGCCTGCTCTTCCAAAGGTCCAAAGGTTCAATTCCCAGCAACCACAAGGTGGCTCACAACCATCTGTAATGAGGTCTGGTGCCCTCTGGCCTTCAGGCATACACACGGACAGAATTATATATACATAATAAATAAATAAATAGGTAAATATTAAAAATAAAATGAAATAATTCAAGATAAATACATAATAGAGCCCGTACTGCAGAGATGGCTTGTTGGTTGTCTTAAGATGTCTGGTGCTGTGATGAACCACCCTGACCAGAGCAACATGAGAGGAAAGAGCTTATTTGGATTATATATTGATGTGGCATTTCCCTCTGTATTACCATTAATGAACAAAAAAACTGTTTTGGACCTGTAGCAGGGCAGAACTTAATTAGATATGGAAAGCTAAGCTGAATGCTGGGAGAAAGAAGGGCGGAGTCAGAGAGAATCCATGCAGCCCCACCTGAGACAGATGCCAGAACATTAGCCGGTAAGCCACAGCCACATGGCCATACACTGATTCTTAGAAATGGATTAAATTAATATGTAAGAGTTGGCCAATAAGAAGCTAGGGCTAAGGAGCCAAGCAGTCATTTCAATAATACAGTTTCTGTGGGATTATTTTGGGTCTAAACTAGCCCGGCGGCTGGGAAGCAGTAAGTGAGCTCCCTCCAACAATATCTTACAGTCCATTGAGGGAAATCACGGCAGGAACCAAACATGGCAGGAACACAGAGGCAGGAGCTGATGCAGAGGCCGGGGAGGAGTGTGGCATCCTGGTTGGCTCTTCATGACTTGCTCAGCCTGCTTTCTTTTATATATATATATATATATATATATATATATATATATATATATGTATTATGTATACAATATTCTCTCTGTATGCCTGCAGGCCAGAAGAGGGCACCAGACCCCATTACAGATGGTTGTGAGCCACCATGTGGTTGCTGGGAATTGAACTCATGAACTTTGGAAGAGCAGACAATGCTCTTAACCTCTGAGCCATCTCTCCAGCTCCTCAGCCTGCTTTCTTATAGAACCCGGAAGGAAGCACCAGTCCACCAGGCCATGGACTAACCCTCTGAAACTGTGTGTATGTATGCCGCAAATGAAACGCTGTGTCTCATAAGCTGCCTTAGCCATAGCACCTCTTCCCAGCAACAGCACAGTAACTTCGACAGCAGCTTCTACAATGTCAGTACCTGGGCGGCGGAGTTGGAAGAGTCATGAGATCATGGCTAGCTTGAACTAGGAATTGATTATTGAGACCTTCTCGTTAAAAAAGAAAAAGGAAAAAGGTTGAGATGGTAAACGCAGGTACAGTGTACTATAACGAGAGATGTACAGAAAAAGTGATGTTTGTTCAGAATGAGTGCTGGACAAAGCTTTGATGTTGTCCAGTGGACAGGAAGCAGAGGCCTCCAGAGAAAGATGAGGCCGGTGCTGGAGAGTCACAGTACCACACTTTTTGTTTGTTTGTGTGAGTTTGTGATATGTAATATATATATGTTCACATACGTGTGTGTGCACGTATACATTGGAGACCAGAGATGGAGATGTCAGATGTCTTCCTCAATCACTCTCTACCTTATTGTTTTACATTTTTTGTTCAATTTTTTAATTTTTATTGTATGTGAGTGATTGCCTACATGTATGTCTGAGCACCATGTGCATACAGTGCCTGCATAAGTCAAAAAAGGGTGTTAGATCCACTGGAACTGGAGTAGCATGTTTGTGAGTTGACATGCGGGTGCTAGAAATAGAGCGTGGGTTCTCTGGAAAAGCAGCCAATGTGGAGTCACCTTTTCAGTGTCTTCAATTTATTATTACAGTGCTTGCACGCGTGTGCGTGCATGGATGCGTTCGTGTGTGTGTGTGTGTGTGTGTGTGTGTGTGTGTGTGTGTGTGCATTCGTGCATGTGTGTGATGGGGGATGCACATGTACTACTGTTCATGGAAGTCACAGGACAACTTTGAGTAATCGCTTCTCTCCTTTCAATTTTATATAGTCTCCAAGAATTGAACCCACGTCCCCAGACTTCTGGGCCAGCTGTTTTTTACTATCTGAGCCCTCATTCCTTGAGACAGGGTCTCTCACTGAAACTGGTGACTTGCCTAGTATCTGTCCAGCATGCCCTGAGATGTTTCTTGGTGTGCCTCCCCACGAGGTCCCCAGATCTGGGAAGCAGGGTGTGCGCTGCTGTGCTTGGCTTTGGCACGGGTGCTGGGGATCTGAACTCGGGTCCTCAAGCTTACGCAGAAAGCACTTTACTAAGCCACCGCCCAAGCCCCAGGGATGCTACCCTTAGTGCAAGAGTCTTGCATCTCCTGCCATCCTCCTGCAGCATGAGCTCATATCTACTTCTCAGTTCAGCTAATAGCAAGTGACACCAGGCCTGTGTGCCCCTCTGTGCCCAGCAGTATTAGGATGCTGAGACAATCTCTTGCGGTTTGGCTGTGAGCAGGTGAGTCCGCAGAAGTTAAGAAAGCAGGTGAGGAACAGAGGGGCTGCAGTGAGATTCTGGAGGGGGCACGGGCATGGCTGGGCCCTCAGGAAGGATAAGAGAAGAGATGCAGAGCAGAAGGTACCCTTTGACAGGCACTTAGGGTGCCCCCTGCCAGGGGAGCTGCGGACTGCAGCAGTTTCTCTGGAAGAAGTGTCCACCACAAGGTGCCCAGACGGAGACTGCGGCCCTGCCTATGACCTGCCCAGATGACTGCCACCAGCACAAAGGGAGGCGCCAGTCCAAAGTGACCTCCATCTAAATCGGGCCGGCTCCATGGTTCCCCGTCAACACTCTGAACTGCACTTGGCAGTGAGGGCCATCCGAGAGGGGAGGTGCACACTGGACTTCCCAGGAGACAGTGGGCAAAGGTGCAGCCGTAGTCTTAGCTTACTCCAGAAGCCTCGCGGTCAGGCGGGCCTCCTTGTGGGGTGAGGTATGTAGCGTCCTGCATAACTTCAAGCAGGATGCACATCAGCACAGGTTCTTGAAGAGAAAGTCACTTCCTGACGAAATAATAGGAGCATCCAGGAGTGAATAACCGTAGACTTCTGCCAATTGATTCGGAGACTGGGAAAAGGTCCCAAAGTTATTAATAACCTCGGTGTTCTGGGAACTGATTTCATTCTCCAGACAAAGGGATTAAAAGTTGCTGTTGAAAGTGGTTTCGGCCAGAGCCCTGCTTTCTGCTCTCCCAATAAGTGATTGGTCCTTGGCAAATCTGGTGAGTTTCTCTCTCTCTCTCTCTCTCTCTCTCTCTCTCTCTCTCTCTCTCTCTCTCTCTCGTAGATGGTTCTCATGTATTCTAGTATTCTAGGCTGACCTCAAACTCAAACTTGGCAAGTAGCTGAAGATGGCCTTGAACTCCCGATCCTCTGCCCCCACCGACTGTGTGCTGGGATCACAACTGTGATGTCATGCCTCATGCCACTCATGCCAGGTTTGTACGCTGGTGGGGATGGAACCTTGGTCTTCCTGCATGCCAGGTGAACACTCTGAGTGACGCTCCTCAGCGCTTTCTTAAAGACAGGATCTCACTAAAAAGTTTCTGTACCTCGATAAGCCTCTCTGCCAACACAGCAATCCAAATCAGACCAAATCAAACCGAATTAGAAAAATCCCAGGTTTAATGGATTAAAAAAACACTCCTGGATGATTTTCCAGCCCCCCAGAGAGGAGACAGGAAAGGAAAACCAGAAAACCACAAGTCTGTTTTCTGGGGGACAGTTTAAATACCCTGTTGGAGTGGTCTTCAGCATCTCTGAAGGAGGGGTCATCACTTGGTAGGCTTTCTGAGGTGCAGCAGGGTTTGGAGAGAGATGGGGGAGGGGATTGGGGTGGAACGTCCACCAGAACATTCTAGACTCTTTGGATATATGGATACTAGGGGCTAGGGTGAAGCTTCCACCTGAACACTCACTCCACAGCCCTGGCTACCTCAAACTTGTGGCAATCCTCCTGCCTCTGTCTCCTTAGTGCTGGAATCATAGGCACATGCCACCAGCCTGCCTACGATGTACACTCTTTGGGCAGTCTTTGAGCAGACCTCTCTGCCTGCCCTCTTGAAGTCAGAGCAAGCGTGAATAGTCACACAAGACCTTCATGACTTGGGCTGGCTAACACGTTCTCACAGAAGGCTCTGGGAGCTCAGCAAGCAGTGTGGGGGCAGGGGTAACTAACAAGGACCACCCTTTTTGAGGATGTTTGCATAGATAACTATGGGGAGTGATTCTTCTTAGGTGGTATAGGTGTCTGCCAGCTGCTCATGAACCTGTATAGTCTCAATTAAATTTATTGTTCCAGCAAGCTAGACTTGACTAAATTGTCTCTTTGGTCTGTGCTACGTGAACAGAGACCTGACAGATTTATCTAGGAGGACCATTGTCCTTGCTATGGATGACAAGACATGAAACACAAACTAAGCCACCTGAGGGAGCCGTGACAAGATGTGGAAATAAATTGCTCCATTTGAAAATGGAGTGTCTGTGGTCGGAACAGGTCCACCAGCCTCCTCTATATAGGACGCAATGCCTGCCTCCTCGATAAATAAGGTCTCCAGATGAGTACAAGGGTGCCCACAACATACTTGGCAGACTCTTAGGCTATCCAGTGTGGGGTCTGGAGAGATAACTCAGTGGTTGAGGGCACTGGTTGCTCTTCCAGAGGACCCAGGTTTAGTTCCTGGACCCACATGGTGGCTCACAACCTCTGTAACACTATCTTTCAGCCCCTGAAGGTATAAGGCATGTGTTTGACATGAATGCTAACAAAAATAACCATGTACACAAAATAAGAAATAGTTAAGCAGGGTGATGGTGGCTCATGTCTTTAATCTCAATGTTTTGGAGGCAGAGGCATGTGAATCTCTGAGTTTGAGGCTAGCCTGGTCTACAGAGGGAGTTCAGGACAGCCAATTTGTTTGCCTCAAAACAAACAAAGGAATGAACGATCAAAATGGTAAAGAAACCAAGGGGTGGGGGTGGGGTGGGAAGAAGGCGTCCTGAGAGTGAAAGTGAGAGAGTGAACTGAGAAAAGGTCATGAGTCACATGACCCTTCGTAGGTCGTTTACAAAGCACCTGCCCTTTCCCAAGCCAGTACATCACAGGCTTTTCTCATACACGCTCTGATCCTGGCAAGTAGCCCAGGAGGGAAGAAGTTTCCACCCTTTTCTGTCAGGAGCTGCTTTCATATGCTAATTTGTTGTGTTTTGTTTTTGCTGTTTTTGAACTGGACTCACTATGGAACCCTGGCTGGCCTGAAACTTAACTAATAAACCAGGCTGGCCTTGAACTCACAAAGGCATGCCATCAGGCCTGGTTCTCATATGTTAGTTTTTAACATTTATTTGTGTCTGTGTGTGCCCCACGCGCACTTCAAAGTTTACCTGTGGCCATCTGAGGACTACTGGCAGGACTCAGTCCTCCTCATGCACCGCACGTGGGTTCAGGGATTGCGCGCGGGTCCTCCAGTGGTGGCAGGTGCCCTTCCTGCTAAACTATCCCGCCAGCCCCGCAGATGCCAAGGCTCACGCCTCTCTCTCTGCAGCTCTACCCTTCCGCCACAGAGCAGAAAGTGGGCAGAAGGGAGATTCTGGCCCAGCGTTCAGAGAATGCTCTCTCACCAAATCCCAGCTCTGCAGCCTTGTGTGCTTGCTTGGTGTCTGAGCCTCAGTTTGACCGTGTGATGCATGTGGCTCCTGGGAGCTTGAGCATGCTCCAGTGAGAATATGGGCAACACAAATTGGACTTGTGTTTGCTGCTGCTGCTTCCTCTTCCTCCTCCTTTTTTTGGGGGTGGGGTGGGAGGGAGATTACAAGGATGGGGAACAGACTTAGAAGGACTGGGTGCATGATGTGGAATTTCCAAGCAATCAATACAAATATTAAGTTGGAAAAAAATGAATCTAGAAGCTGCACATTAAATTATGGAGGCATGCGGTCTCTAGCATGTGAAGTATATCTGCAGCTGTGAACTACACCCCAATAATTACGTGTATTTTTCATGGGGCCATATATGTGTTGGTTATGTAAAAGTCACTCCTTGTTTCCTGTGGGGTTTTTGTTGGTGTTGTTTTGAGACGGGGTTTCTCTGTGTAACTCTGGCTGTCCCAGATCTCACTCTATAAACCAGGAGGGCCTGGAACTCAGAGAGATCCGTCTGCATGCCTTTGCTTCCCGAGTGCTGGGACTAAAAGGGTGCACCACCACCGCCTGGCATTGAATGTGGTTTGTAGTTTTTGACTCAAGATTCCCAGCAGCAATTTCATGGAAAACATGGCATTAAAGTAATTCTATTTTACTTATTTCGGTTTTGCTTTGAACATTAAAAATGTGTGTGTATGAGCATGTGTGTGTATGAATGTCTTCCCTGCATATATGTCTGCGCCATGTGTGTGCCTGGTGTCTGCAGAAGTCAGAAGAAGGCACTGGCTATCCTGGAACCGGAGTTACAGATGCTGGTGAGACGTCATGATGTCTAGGGTCTTGATTGTGTTAGTTTTCTCTGACAGCTAAAGAATTGGAAGGCAGGGAAGATCTCAAACCTGGCAGGCAGACAGCAGCAGCCAGGATCAGCAGTTAAGAAAGGTGTTTATGGGGTGAGGAAACACACGCACACACACACAGCAGACACCCAGAAAAAGACCCCCTGAGAGTGGGGGTGGGGCAATGTGGGAATGATGACACAGCTCAGGGAGCCGAACAATCCAGGCTCTTCTGGAGCTTTATGGTCTCTGAAGGTCTTCTCCCTCGATTTAGACATGGCCAGTTTGGAGAAAGACATGGTGGCCAATGGGTCCACAGCTGCTGTGTGGACTGGCTCAATCCCTGGGCCTGCTGGTGGGATACAAAAGTCTATAGGGTTTTTGTTTTAAATTACCAGGTTTTGTCTCTGATCAGGAGCATGAGGAAAAAGCCCCCAGCTTTGAAGTGTTGTGGGATATTTGTACACTGTGCGAAGATACATTGCTGCGATTGGTGTTAGAAAGAACTGAATGGCCAATACGTAGGCAGGAGGTATAGGCGTGACTTCCTGACAGTAGAGAGAGCTCTGGGAAGAAGAATGGGGGAGGGGTCACAAACCAGACACAGAGGAAACAGGACATGCAGGGAAGAGGTAAAAGTCATGAGCCACATGGCAGCATGTAGATTAATTAAAGTGTGTCATTTTATTTATTTATTTATTTACTTATTTAGTTTTGTTTTTCAAGATAGGGTTTCGCTGTGTAGCTTTGCTGCCTGTCCTGGAACTAGCTCTTGTAGACCAGGCTGACCTCGAACTCACAGAGATCCGCCTGCCTCTGCCTCCCCAAGTGCTGGAATTAAAGGCATGCGCCACCACCGCCCGGCTAGAAATGGGTTAAATTATAGGAGCTAGTTAGAAAGTACCCTAAGTTAAGGCAGAACTTTCATAATTCATAAGAAGTCTCCATGTCATTATTTGGGAGCTGGCTGGCGGGACTTGTTACATAGAAGTTTGTCCCCTTTATCACCTGGCCAGGGCCCCTCTCTTCCTCTATCTTCCAGGGGCTGTCTAACACCTAGTTTTCAGTGTGGGTGCTGGGGATTGAATCCCTGTCCTCTGTAAGAGCAGCCAGTGATCTTAACTGCTGAACCATCTCTCCAGTCCCATTTTGTTTTTTTGAGACAGGCTGGCCTCGAATCCACTATGTAGCTGTAATGATTAATCTTGGTTTTGATTGGACCTGGGATTAACTAAAGACAAATTACTGAGCACACCTCTGGGAGATTTTTCTTGACTGAACTTGAAGTGGGAAGATCCACTCTAAACATGGGTGACACCATCTGGTGGCAGCCCAGATTAAAGATATCCAAGGACCAGGTGGTGTGGCACAGGCCTTAGGCCCAGCACTCAGGAGGCAGAGGCAGGTGAATCTCTGAGTTTGAGATCAATCTGTTCTACAGAGTGAATTCCTGGATAACCAAGGCTGTTACATAGAGAAAAACAAAAACAAAAAGGAACAGAACAGAGGGCCCAAGGGAGAGGTTTTTCGCTGTTTGCCTGCTTGCTCTCCTATAGCTGGCAAGTTCATCTACTGCGCCGCCGCCGCTGCAGCACTGCTTTCTTTCCCAGGAATCAGAAACCTGCTTCTTCATCCTTCCAGGGTGGGCTGAATCCTCCAGCTTTCCTTACCAGCCTGGGACTGCTGAGGCACTCAGCTTTGTTTACTGAGCAGCTAATGATTCTCAGGTTTTCCAGTGTGACGAGAGGCATCGCTAGATGACCCAGTTCATTTCCTATAAGCCAATCTTAACAGCCCCCTTAGTGATACATATTCCTTCTATTGTTCCCCTAGAGAGCCCAAAATAACACGGTAGCCAGGTCTTGAACCTTGAACTCCAGATCCACCTTCCTCACATTCCAAGTGCTGGGATCGCTGGCCATAGCCCATTTATGCTGAGGATTCAATTCAGGGGTTCATGCATGCTAGACAAGCATTCTACCAACTGAGATACATATTCAGCCCAATTTAATTCTTTATTTTTGCATGGGCATGTATGTAGGCACATGTACATCTGCATATATGTAGGCTTGTGTGTGTGTGCACGCGTGCACACATTTATCAAGTATTTTCTTCAGCCACCCTCCATCTCATCTGTTGAGGCAGGGTCTCTCACTTGAACCCAGAGCTCGCCTGTCTAGCTAGTCTTGCTAGACACTTTGTTCCCGAGATCTCTTCCGTCTGCCTCCTGCTGCTGGGGTTACAGGCAGACGGGCACATCTGCGCAGCGTCTATGTGCTTCTGGAGGCCTGAACTCTGGTCTTTGGGCGGGCACAGCAAGTGCTTTGCCGGCTAAGCCATCTCCCCGTACCTGTCAGGTTTGCTGAGACAGTGCCTTGCTATGCAGCCCACGCTGGCCTCAGACTGGCAGCAATCCTCCTGCTTCACTTTCCCAACTGCTGCCACGACAGGTGTGCACCATGCCCATCTGAACACAAGGATTTCGGAAGAGAAAATAAGAGCATTGCCACTGCGGTCATGGTGTCTGCCTGTAAGAACTGGCCAAGTAGGGGCTGGAGAGATGGCTCAGTGGTTAAGAGCATTGCCTGCTCTTCCAAAGGTCCTGAGTTCAATTCCTGGCAACCACATGGTGGCTCACAACCATCTGTAATGAGGTCTGGTGCCCACTTCTGGCCTGCAGACATACACACAGACAGAATATTGTATACATAATAAATAAATGAATAAATAAATATTAAAAAAAAGAACTGGCCAAGTAAATGTCTGATTTTTTTAACATCAAAGAAAGCCTGCACACCTTGACACCCGCGGCAACCGAAAGGACAATTCACTGCAGTCCGGTACCCACTGCACCCAGGTGGATCCTAAGGGCTGATTCCCTGCTGCTTGATGGGAATTCCTCACTAACGCGTACCTGCATAGTGATTTGTTGCTGCCCCCCACCCCACCCCACACCACCCCTGCTACCAGGCAGCTATGTGGAATGTTTTCCCAGAACAAGAGAGGCTGAACTATGCAAGACATGTTCACTATGCAGGTCAGAGGAAAAACTTCCCCCTAGCTGCACTGGTATGCTGGGCTTCCTTGACAAAACAGGTGCCCACTCCCCACCCCCACCCTACCCCACCCCACTTCAAAAAGTGCTTGCTTTCCTTCTGGAAGTTCTGTTTACAGGCTGCAAGGTTTCCACACCCTGAGTTGGCTAGGATGACTTTCAGAAGGTTCTAGAGTCCCCTGCAGCTTCTGGGCCCACTGCTCTTGAGTCAGTTACCACAGTATCGCTTTCAGGACTGTGTGTTAGGGTCAGACTTCCCATTCTGCAGCCTGCAACCGTCGCAGGTTGGGAAACCTGTAACGTGTGGCTGGGGAGAGGGTTCAGTGAGAAAAGTGCTTGCCACGTGTGCCTAAGCCTACCACGAGGACCTGAGCTCAAATCAGCCACGTGGCTGTACCGTACAACTGCATCCAGCTCCGCCACATGGCTGTACCGTACAACTGCATCCAGCTCCGCAACATGACTGTACCGTACAACTGCATCCAGCTCCAGCGAGGGGGAGGTGGGGGCAGGAGAAACCGTGCCGCTTGGTGACTGCCGGCCGAGCTGGAAACACATGAACTCCAAGTTCAGTAAGACACAGTCTCAAGTGAGAAAGGAGAGAACGACAGAGGACATCTTCCTCCAGATGCACACACTATACATTCTTACATTCCAACACCACACACACACACACGTGGAAGGTGGTTCAGGAAGACCCTGACTCGGTCAGACCTCGGCCTCCACGTGTGTGCAACCCCTGACACAGCCTCCATGTCCCAACCAGAAGTCTAAGGCTATCCTTGTCTCACAGTGTACTGGAGGCCAGCCTGGACTACCCAAGAACCCTGACTCAAATCAAAAACAAAGACAACAAAAACAAACAAAACCAGCATGGTTGCAAAACACCTTTGGCCCCTGGGAGGAAGAGGCAGTTGGGCCTCTGTGAGTTCCAGGATGGTCTGGTCTGCATAGTGAGTTTCTAGCCATTAGGGCTGTACAGTAAGACCCTGCTTCAAAAACAAAACAGGAGGAGTTGCTCCTGTGGTAAGATTTATGTCTGACCAGGGGACCATGCTTAATTCACTGATTTCTCTTGGGTTATTTAGTACTGCCACTGTATCTGGGATCTGTTTTAGGTTTCTTCACGCCTGTTACGGAGTGAGAGCTCCAGCTGCCTTGCCTAGTTTCCTGCTTTATTTTCCACACAACACCCACCACTTTGTGCTGTAGAGTATGTTTGCATTTCTTTTAAAAAAACATTCAGTTTAGGGGCAGGAGGGTTGGCTCAGTGGTTGAAAGCACCTGCTGCTCTTAGTACCTGGGTTCAATTCTCAGCACCCACATTGCCTGTAGCTCCAGTTCAAGGGGATCTGGCGCCCTCTTCTGGCCTCCCCTGGCACAGCAATACAGTGAGCTCACATATATTTAAGCAAAACATTCATACACATACAAATATATAAAATAATCATTTTATTTTTCACTGTGTATGTGTGAGTATACAGAGGACAGAGGACAATTTCGGGAATCGGTTCTCTCCTCTCATTGTGGATTCTGAGGATCAAATCCAGATCGCCAACTTCTGCCACAAACACATAAATATTATTTCAATAGTTGAGTCATCTTGGTGGTTATCCTTTACTTACAGTAGTGAGTTCTAAGCCACGGTTACATAGGGGAATCCTGTTTCAAAACAAAAGCAACCAAAGGCATAATGGTGAACATGTGTGATCCCAGCAGGGGAGGCAAAGGAAAGGAATTAAGAGTTTAAGGTCAGTTTAAGTTTAGACTTCAAGTTTTAAGCAAGCCTGGGCTATAAGGGACCTTGTCTCAAAAGCAAACAAACAAATGGACAACCATCCACACCACTTACCATTTACCAGCAGAAATAGAGGGGAAATGTCATGCTCCTGCAGAAGAAAACAAGTTGCCGATGACCCCGTGGTGCTGCCCCGACATCGCAGTCTCTTGCTGGCTGGTGAACACGAGTTTCTTTTAGTTCTGCCTCCCCGCGGCAGCACCAGCTCTAACCCGAAACCTCCCCCAGACTTCCAGACTGCAGGAGAAGCTGTGAATGTGATGGTTGGAGGACAGCAGGGTTAATACTGGGACGCTTGTACAGAAACCATGTTGGCAAGTATCAAATGTCTTGAGTCTCTTTTTCTGGGCATCAGAGAGCTGACAGCTTTATTTATAACTAGAGATTCTAAAATTGGCACCATCTGGCCAGAGAAGTAAAATCTCGGATGGCACCGAGTCCTGCTTTTCCGTTAGCACAGCAGACACAGTGCAGGCATCCAGACACCTGCTGAGCAGCGTAACTGTAAAACGAGAGAATTTTGCTGGTACCAGTGGGCACCGGAACAGGGTGAGAGAACCCTGACACTGGAAAGACAGGTGGCTATGGTCCGCCAGGTGGGTGTTTGGGATTGAACCCAGGACCTCTGCAAGGACCCATAAGACCTGTTTTTGTTTTTTTTTAAAATATTTATTATGTATACAATATTCTTTCTGTGTGTATGCCCTCAGGCCAGACGAGGGCACCAGACCCTATTACAGATGGTTGTGAGCCACCATGTGGTTGACTAGGAATTGAACTCAGGACCTTTGGAACAGCAGGCAATGCTCTTAACCACTGAGCCATCTCTCTAGCCCCCATAAGACCTGTTTTTATGACAGGGTCTCACTATGTAGCCCTGACTGGCCTGGAATTCTCCATGTAGACCAAGCTGGCTTCATTGATCAGGCTAGCTGCGAACTCACAGAGATCCCCTACCTTTGCTCCTGACAACTGCACCCCTCCACCAAGCCCCGGGAGGCAGGGTCTCAGGCATCTCAAGCTGGCCTCAGGTTTACTATGTAGCTAACCTTGGACTTCTGATTCTCCTGCCTCTGTCTGCCAAGTGCTGGGATTATAGGCATATACAATCACACCTAGTTTCTGTAGAGCTTGGGATAGAATCTAGGGTTTGGGGCATGGTAGATAAGCACATGTAGTTGAGCTACATCCCCAGCCTTAAGTATTCTTTACTGAAAACAATGGAACACTCAAGATGGGTGTAGTGTTGCATGCCTTTAATCCCAGCACTTGGGAGGCAGAGGCGTGTGTGTGTGGGTGGGGGTGGAGGTGGGGGGTGGTGTCTCTGAGTTTGAGGCCAGCTGGATCTATATTGCAAGTTCCAGAACAGTCAGAGCTACATGTGAGATCCTTTGGGGCCGGGGAGGGGGGATGAGGACAAGACAATAATTCCTGGCTTAAGGTAAACTCTAACTTTTCAAATAAAATTTAAAATATTGTTTCTGACAGGAACAAGGCTAGAAATGCAACATGGAGCTATAATTCTAACTGGGTGTAATGTCACAGGTTTGTAATTGTAGGATTGCAGAGGTTGAGGCAGGATTGAGAGTTCAAAGACAGCCTTTTTTTCAGAAAGAAAAAAAAAGAAGACTCTAAAATGCTGAGGTTACTGGGTGAAGCAGAAAAGTGACACAATTCTGGGCAGAGTGTTTATGCATATAAATAGATACAATCGGGTTGAAAATGCATTGTGAAAGGAAGACTGTTTAGGAGCTGGAGAGATGGCTCAGCACTTAAGAGTACTTGTTGCTTTTCCAAAGAATCCAAATTTGAATCTGATATTAATGTTGGTGGCTAGCATGTGTCTGTAATTCCAGCCAATACCTTCTTCTGGCCTCTGCAGGCACCTGTGCGCGCACACACACACACACACACTCACATCTAAAAGAAACAAAACAAAACAAGGCTGTCTTTAGAGTGCCTTTGGTAGCACAACCAAGTTCCCTGCATGGACTTTTAGTTCTAAGTGGAGGCTGGGCCTGGGAATCTAGCTCTGCTGGAGGAATGCTTGCCTGGCATGCTCACCGGCTCAGTCCCCAGCGCATCTGCAACCCCAGCACTCATGAGGTGGAAGCAGGGACAGCCTTAGCTACACAGCAACTTTGAGGCTAATAGGGGATAAAGGGGACTCTGCTCTTGCTGCTTTTTTTTTTTTAAGTTAATAACAGTATAAATCCCCTAATAATCTAGTACTTCTGGAAATCTGTAAAGGGCAGATCTAGTTTATTTTAGGATTAGTATTTAGGCTCGACTGCCACCTAGTGGTATGCTGCTGTTATCTGGAGCGCCTGTCTTGTTAGGGTTTCTAGTGCTGTGATGGAACACCAAGACCACAGCAACTTAGGGAGGAAAGGCTTCATTTCACTTACATTTCCAAATCCCAATTCTTTGAAGGATGTCAGGCCAGCAACTCAAGGCTGGAACCTGGAGGCAGGTGCTGATGTAGAGGTCATGGTAGGGTGTTGCTTACTGGTTTGCTCAGTCTGCTTTCTTACCCAGGACTGCCAGGCTAGGGATAGCACCACCCACAATAGGCTGGGCACTCCCCCATCAATCCCTAAGAATGCCTGACAGGCTTGCCTGCTCACAGCCCTGTCTTATGGACGTTTTCTCCTCTGAAACGGTTTGTGTCAAGTAGACATAAAACTAGCCAGCACAGAATCTAAATAAGAAGTCTTGGCCTCCACGGAGTAACTGCCCCACCACCCCATTTCCGTCCCACCTTCAGTCACCAGATCTCATCCACAAGGCTTTGTGACTTCCCTTTACATTGCTAAGACTAATACAGGAGCCCCGCCTGTCCCGCTGAAACAAGGACTTGAGTTGGTTTAGCCGCGCAACCATTCAGTCCTCAGTTCCCTCCTCTTTGGGACGAGAATAGTAATAGCTGCTTCATTAAGCCAGTTGGGACCTGGGAAGATGGTTCAGTGGGAAAAGCGTTTGCTTTGCAAGCTTGAGAAAGGACTGGAGCGTCCACGTGGAAAGCTAAGAGCGACAGTACATGCTTGAAACCCCAGTGCCAAAGAGCCAAGACGGGTAGTCCTTGGGGGCCCACTGGCAGCCAGGTTAGCGAAAATGGTGAGCTCCGAGTTCAGGAAGAAATCTTGTCTTCAAAGAGATTTAGACCCAGGCAGTAGTGGCACACATCTTTAATCCCAGCACTCAGGAGGCAGAGGCAGGCAGTTCTCTGTAAGTTGAAAGCCAGTCTGTTCTACAGAGTAAGTTGCAAGATAGCCAGGACTACACAGAGAAACCCTGTCTCAAAAAATAAAGCAAAACAAACAAACAAAAGATTTGAGGCTGGAAAGATAGCTCAGCAGGGAGAAGCGCTTATGTTACAAGTCTCAAGAGCTGAGTTCAGCCCCAGAAACCGCTTAGAACGCTGTATGCAGCAGCGTGCATCTGTAATTCCAGCACTCAGTGAAATGGGCAGAGAGAGGAGAATCACCTGTTAGTCTGTGGGCCAGCTAGCCTGGAGTACAGAGCACAGTAGAAACAAGGGAATCATGACTTAGGAAGGACACCACCCCCACCTCCCCCCAGCCAATGCAGAAAGGAAAACCAAGCAGTTAAGATACTTAAAGTGCTCACAACAGTGTCTGACACAAAGAAACATGAAATGGTAGAAAACACTGTAAATTACAATCGCAAGCTTCCCCCCTCCTAAATCAGGGTTTCTCTGTGTAACTCTCTGGAACTCGCTCTCTAGACCAGAGATTTGCTTGCCTCTGCCTCCCAAGTGCTGGGATTAAAGGTGCATGCCACACATAATCTTAATAAATGTAGATGTCCAGGTACTGAGGCCAGAGGACATCACAAGCACATAAAGTACACCAATGTTACTTTGAGCCAAATGTTAGTCATTTGTGGTGGTTTTGAAGAAAGTGGCCCCCAAAGGGAGTGTCACTGCAAAGGTGAGCTTTGAGGATGCATACTTGCTCTAGATACCACTAAATGTCTTAGCTCACTTCCTGTTGCCTGCAAAAGGTACAGAACTCTCAGCTACCTCTCCAGCACCATGTCTACCATAATGGACTAAACCCCTCAAACTGTAAGCCGTCCCAATTTTTCCTTTTATCAAGAGTTGCTGTCATCATGGTGTCTCTTCACAGCAACCCTAACATTACCTAAAAACCACTTCATAGGGTGGTGGGGAAGATGCCAGGTAAGGTGGCACATACCTGGAGATGAATTCAGGAGGTTTGTTAATGAGTCTGGGAGGACCAGAGTACAGAACTTGTCACACAAATGTGAGCACTTCAGTTTGATCCTGAAGAACCAGGCTTGGTGATGCACCACTGGGCAGCAAGAGACAAAAGGATTGCTCTGACTTCCATACCGTGCCATGATGATATGAGCTCCTTCCTCCTCTAACACCAGACATATACACATAAGGTAAAGTGACTGAAGAGAGTTCAGCTTACACCACATACAAATGATGACATTCTGCCTACATTCTAAATTCCATTCATTAGCTCAAACAAACATTAGAAAAGTAGCCAAGTGTCTACTGGTGAATAGCAGAGGCTCTCACACTCACAATGCGTTCACCTAGGTTCTGAACTCACTGCCAGGCCATCCAGGTGCGGTGTTATGGCCTGTTCATTAAGCCAGGTTCATCACGAGTCCTATCTCAAGCTGGGTGATGACACATGCATTTAATCTCCGCAGTTGGGAGGTACAGGCAGGAGGATCTTGGGGCAGAGTTTGAAGCCAGGTTGGTTTACAGAATGAGTTCCAGGACAGCCAGGGCTACACAGAGAAACTCTTGTCTCAAAAATTAAAACAGAAACAGTCCTATCTGAGATGAGTAAGGGCAGTGACAGAAGGCTGGATCTCCCCTTCAGGCTTGCATACTCTCACACACAAGTATGTATGCTCACACCCCACACATGGATGAAAAGAACGCTCAATGGTGATTGACAGGTATATTAACAAACCTGCATGAGCAATACAAAAGCACAGCAACAAACAGATGGTGGACCCCCCCCACCAATACACAAAGCTTTTCTGTTCTCTTGTACACGGATAAATGGTAGAAAAGTTTGGTCACTGTTTGAATCTTGACTACACCTGCTGAAACTGATCTGTCAAACCGAAACTAGCTCACCGTAATTATGTATGAAAACAAGTTATTCCAGATTCTTACAGCACTTGTGCAAATGTGTATTCACACGCGATCTGCCTTCTCGTTCTCTGTATGTGTATTTAATGTCCAGTTTCTGGGGTCTAAGGTTGAAGCCTGCCATATTCTTTGGGGTTTTAAGTCCACAGCACTGGTGGTATTTAAGTCTGTAATGTGATACAGGCAGAGGAAACTAAGGCAGCTGTGAAGCATGAATAAAACTCAGGCCAGAAGAGGGCACAACAGCCAACTTCATGATGGCGTGCCTCACTGGCATGAACATGTGTTTTTCCTCCAATAATCTCGTCAGTGGCTTGCATGTCGCTGCACCAGTAACATATGTAGGCCTTTATAACAAAACCACATCTGCCTGGAGACAACACAGCGTGCTTTCAGGGTCACTGGCTGCTCTTCCTTTTTCTTGGTCTTTTTGTCCCAGAGCGTGCAGGTGTTGGAGTCTTTTCTGCCTCTTCTTTCACTGTGGGCACGGGCTGTTTGAAAATGATTTCATCATCTTTATTGTCATCGATTTCGGTCACTTGTGATTTTCGTCTCTCCAAAAATGTTGGTGTACAAACTGGTGTGGGATCCTGAAATCAACAGGTATATTATTACAGTCCAGGGCTGAGAGCAGGCACTTAGAACGACCACCCACCACCACTGCCTTCCTGGCTTTATCGGGAACAACCACCCACCACCACCATCCTAATTCTAAGTTGTACCATGGGATCTATGTTCAGCCCATTTTTATCTCCTAGTTGCTGTGGGAAGATCTGTGAGTTCGAGGCCAGCCTGGTCTACAGAGCAAGTTCCAGGACAGGCTCCAGAGCTACTGAGAAACCTTGTCTCAAAAAACAAAACAATCCACAACGCAAGGGACCAGCAATAGTGGCAGAAACCTAGAGTCCCAGCACTAGGGATGTGGCAGGCAGGAGGATGAGACATTCATCTTCACAACACAGTAAGTCGGGGGCTCACTTGGGCTACATTAAAATCACTAGGTCTCAAAAAAATCCTAACAACCCCCTCAACTGTTTTTTTTTTTTTGAGACAGGGTTTCCCTGCAGCTTTGGAGCCTGTCCTAGAACTAGCTCTTGTAGATCAGGTTGGCCTTAAATTCAGAGATCCGCCTGTCTCTGCCTCCCAAATGCTGGGATTAAAGGCGTGCACCACCAATGCCCAACTGAAATGTAACAAAAAAAAAATAGATGAAGTAGCAGAAATTAACTTTTTTCAGGTAATGAACCTTAAAATTTTTTAAATTACTCTGTGTGTGCACAGAGTATGTATGGAGGTCAGAGAACAACTTTTAAGAGTCAGCTCTTTCCTTCAAACGATGTGAAACCCCGGGACTGAACTAGGTAGGCCAAGGGCCATCATCCCAAGTCATTTTGCCAACATTTTTGAAAGTATTTCTATAGTAACTGGTGGCCATTATCAAGCCAATCTCACCTGGTTACCCTTGGACTCCTCAGTGCCCTGTGAAGCCCCTTTCTTTGGATTAGGTAAGACCTGCAAAGAAACAATTTGCATATTTATCAGCTATATGAATATGCTGTAGCTGAATGACTATTTTAAGCATCAATGTCCAGCTGCCAAATGGTTCAAATGTAACCAGGGGCAAAGGCTTTGCTATAACCCAGGTGAGTATCCCATGTTTACAATCACAGCACTTGGAAGGCTGAGGCAGAAGGATCGCCAATTTGTGGGGAGCCTAGATCATGTAGGAATACCATGATTTAATAAAATGCTGGTGACTAGAGAGATGATTCAACAATTAAGAGCACTGGCTGCTCTTTCAGAGGACCCAAGTTCAACGCCCAGCACCCATATGATGGTTCACAACTATCTGTAAACTATAGTTTTAGGGGATCCAACGCCTTCTTTTGGCCTCTGAGGTAGCTGGTATTCAATTGGGACACAGGTGGAAAATTATATTGGGGGAACAAAACTGGCAGGGGTCTGGTGACGTAGCTCACATAACGCAGCACACCTAAAGCCCTAGGTTATACCTTCAGGATTGCATAAACCTAGATCCCAGCACTCAGGACACAGAGGTAGAAGACTCCTTGGCTGCATAACATGTTTGATGCCAGCTTGGAACGAAAGACCCAGTCTTAGCAACATCAACAGCAGCAGGTGCCTATGTAGGGCTGGAAGCCCATCTATTTACCCAGGAGCAAACACAGGAGGAGCTATGACAAAGGGGACACAGGGTTTGGGTGGAGGAATGGATGGTGTATGCTCAGTGCTCTGGATTCCATCCTCAGTACCATAAACATTAACAAGAACCCACAATCCGGTGTTTCAAAGTTTCAGTAAAAACCTTAACACACAAAACTGCACAAGTGCTCAGCAACAGACCACCTGCCTCTCCTGGGCAGAGTCTCGCCTGGCTGCCAATCAACCCAAACCTTAGCATGTGAGAAGCACTGGGATAGAGTATCATCATATAGACTTGTGCCAGAACTAGTGAGGTAGAAACTCCACCCCAAAGAGAGAAACCACAGAGAAAGCCTCAGGATAGGAAACCTACCAACGATGGGAAACTATAATCGATCCCCTTCTTAGCTAGTTTCTTCCGGAGTAATTTTTCCTTCTTCTTGAACCGATATTCCATCTTCAACATTTGCAAATGGTCCCGTTTCTGATTATAGCGACTCACTGCCGGAAATAATGGCGGATGAAAGGGAACATTCCACTCTTTAAAAAGGTCCTTATGGACTTTTTCTGGTGGCAAAAATTTACCTATATATAAAGAACAAAACAAACAAACAAAAAAAAAAAAGAAGAAAGGATTTTAACTTTAATTTTATATTTTCCCTAGGGCCCTATATCTTAGAAAAATAACTTTTTAAAACTCAAACAATTATTTCTACCTACGCAAATCCATGTGTGTGGGCTCACATGCCTTGATGCATGTGGAGACCAGAGGACAGCTCTGTGAAGTTGGCTCTCTCCTTCCACCTTTATGTGGGTGATTGAACTTGGACTGCCATACTTTTACAGTATAAGCCTTTACCTGTGAAGCCGACTCTCTGCTCTTTTTTTTTTTTAATGCAGGGTCTCATGTAGTCTAGCTGGCTCTGAACCCGTGTTGCCTAGAATGACCGTCCACATTTAATGCAAATAAGGCATTAAAGGCATGTGTCATCACATACAGTGTGTGAGTCCCTAGGGATGCAATCTAGAGCCTTGTGCATGCTGGGCCAGCATTCTACCAGCCAAGCTAACTCCCAGACCCAGATGATCCCATTCTATCCTCAACAGACAATAGTCTGTAGAATCCAGGGCTAGTCTGTAGCCCTCTCTAATGTTTTCCTCAAAGCAGACAAAGCGCAGCCCCTATACTCTCAAGTTCCTGCCCAGTCAACTGAGCATGGGACCCCCATCAAGCCACAGAGAATGTCTCTCATGGCAAAGGAACTGGGAAAACAATGTTACCAGGAAGCCCTGTGGACCTGTGGACTAGTCCCAGGGTATCGCACACTCTACTATGGATGTACGTAGATGCGGGAATGTAGGCCTGTCTTCCAAGGACAGAGATCTGGACAGCAATGCTACAGGTATCTTGGGATGGACACAGAAATGAGTGGCTGTAATTGAACGTAGCCAATGCATTTGTGTTTGGATGAGTGCATCTGTGCAGGGAGGAAAGCATGTGGTTTTCTGCTCCATCATTCTGCCTTGTTTCCTTCAGATCCTCTCACAGAACCTGGAGCTGTGCTGTAGCTGCATCCAATGTCACTTAGTCTGACTTTGAAACAGGATTCTTTACTTTTGGTATTATCCTGTTTAGACTCCATGAAGGCTGTACCCAGACCTCAGAATAAACTCTAAGTTTTATGGATATCAAGAATCTGACCTATAGCCTATTTTTCCCCTATTCTGGTTCCCTTACATTCCCCAACAAATAAATATAAGTCACTTCTGGTTCGGCATTTACCATTCATGTGGTCAGAGATGACCTCAGTCTATACTTGCACCCCTTTACCTGGCTCATGCCTAGTTCCCCCCCTTTTCTTTTTTTTGAGAACAAATCTGCCTGCTTCTGCCTCCATATCCCATGTGCTGGGATTAAAGGTATGTACCACCATGCTAGGCTTTAACCCGACAGTCTTATGTCTCATATGTCCTCAGCCAAGTCCTTTTCTTTTTTAAGATTCATTTATTATGTATACAGTGTTCTGCCTACATGTACACCTGCAGGCAGAAGAGAGCACCTGATCTACAGATGGTTGTGAGCCACCATGTGGTTGCTGGGAATTGATCTCAAGACCTCTGGAAGAGCGGAGCCATCTCTCCAGCCCACCACGTCCTTGTCAATCCCCCATTAAGCTCTTCTTCCTGAGCACAAGCCCCACACGTAACCGCTTTTCGCTATCTGTGCAGAAGTGGCCCTCAGCTAGGTCAGAGTACTCACACGACAAAAGTCTTGCACCAAAAAGGTAGTTGTCCATTGTTTCTGCAACTATCTTGGCAACATCCTCAGACTCAAACTCCACAAAACCATACCCTCTGCTGTTTCCAGTCTGCAAATGAAAACCCACAGAAAGAACAGTTAAATCTAACACATCACCAAGCTGCTACCACACCCCTGAGGGTGCTCAGGAGACAGCAGTCACAGCTGCCGCTTCAACTCCACTCCACGCACTCTTAAACTGTTATTCAAACAGAAAACAACCAGACAGTCACAACTTGGAACAAACGGATTTTCTAGTATCCTTAAAGTTCCCCTCAGTACGACATGTGAGTATTCTGGCCAATGTAGCCAATAGCAATTGAATAAGTAAGTGGTAAGAAGTCCATCTTTGGGCTCCCACAGCCCTGGACTCATTCGTTGTTTCACTGGTAATCTCCTGTGTCAGAATGTTGTTTCATTAGGAATGCAGCAGTCTGGGCACACCTGTAGTCCTAGTTATATGGGAGGTTGAGGCAGGAGAATCTGTTGGTTCTTGTGAGTCTAATCAGGTCAGTCTGGGCAACTTAGTTAAGACCGTGTCTCAAAAATAAGACAGGAATGTAACCTAGTGCTTACCTCTTACGCCCTGGGTTCCGGCCCTAGTACTAAGGAGGAAAATGCAGGCAGCATAACCTATCTCACAGGCCAAGGGTGAACACTACCAACTCTCCAGTGTCACAAGGCGCAGAGAAACTGACACGGATTCCTACAAGCCAGGCAAAGGAACACACCAATAATGGTCTCTGAAATGCAAGCCTTTGAATTCCTAACCCCCGACACAAATCAATCTCCTTACCCATATTAGTCTTAACTGTAGTGTGGGGTCTGGAGCTCAAATGTCTATGCTTTGATCCTGGAGCTGACACCCGAGTTAAGTAACACATAAGACTCAGACTGTCATTCAGTGGAACGAGGACAACAAAATAAAATAACCCATCACATCTGCTATGAAACCTGATGTGTGTGTTCTACCCCATGCTTACAGCAAACGTCCTCTTACCCATTATGCCATTTCCCTAGCCCCCAAACAGTCTCTCAGTGACCTGGACTTGGGCTAGGCTGGCTCATCAGCAAGCCTCAGGGATACTGTCCTCACCTTCCCAGCATTGGGATTACAGTGTATATAACCACACCTGGCTTCTGCAGATTGAGAGTTATAGACTGAGCCCTCTCCCCAGCCACACGATTCTTTTTCAATCCCTTTCTTTTTGAGACAGGATTCCCCATTATACAGTTGTGGCTGGCCTCAATCTCAGAGACCTGCCTGCCTCTGCCTCTCATGTGTTGGAATTGAAGGAATACCACTATGCCAGGTTTATTTTCCACTGCAACTTGTGAAGTTATTTATGTTTGTTTATTTCTAGTCAGGATATCCTTATGTATCCCTGGCTGTCTTGGAACTCATGATACAAGTGAGGATGGCTTTGCAGTCAACAGAGATATGCTGGTCCCTGCTTTCTAAGTGGTGGGACTAATGGCACGTACCATCATGCCTGGCTTGTGAAACGTTCTTGAGTGTGAACTTTGTAGGTAACAGTGCTGTGTGTATGAATGCAATGGGCGATAACAACTGAAAAACAAACAGACACAGTTGAGTTCACACACGTACTCTTACCCGTTTACTTCTGGACAGTCTGAATCTGCTAATAGTGCCAAACTGGGTAAAGTACTCATAGAGGTGACATTCAGAAAATATTCCTGGCAGGTGGCCCACAAAGATCACTCCAGGATTAAGACTTTTTTCTTTCTTCTTTTGCTGAGAACAAAAACAACACATAAACATTTACAAAATACAAACTCATACTGTACCAAAATGTGTGTGTGTGTGTCTGAGAGTGAGTACCTTCCTGAACAGGGTCTCACTATAGAACATTGGCTGCATGAAATTCACTATGTAGAGCAGGCTGGCCTCTAACTCCTGAATGTTGGGATTAAAGGCCTCCACCACAATGCCCTTTGAGGGATATTAATTCTGAAGTCGCTTTAGGGGTAAGTGGAGATCTGCCTGCCCGTGTGCCCCAGCACTGGGACTGCAGGTATATATCACTCCCCTTGGTCCAGTCACCTATTCACATCTCTAGCACAGCACTAATTAAAGAACTAGGTGTTTGATGTCTCTCTTAAGGAAAACTGTTGGGCTGCCAATGGTTTTCCTGGGGCAGCAGGAATGGCTCAATCCCAGGGAGCCACAGTGCAAGAGACAGACTCCCAAGGGTTGTCTTCTGACACACATCCCATGAGGCACAGCACAGACACACATGTGCACACTCACCCTCCCCACAGAGAGTCTTCTGTCTGTCACCTCAGGACATGTGTTTGAGAGCTAGCTGTACTGAGTCAATGGACAAGCAGGCAATGGCCTGTCATTGTCACTCGGAACCCGAGACTTCGACTCTGAACGCAGACAACAGCTTATTTACACCTAACCCGACTATGTGATTTCCAGTTGTGACCTTCACAGTGCAGACTGTACTTCTCTGTCACCACACTCTAACCTACTTGTTTTCTATCAGGGAGTGACCCAGGCCTGTATCCCGGCATTCAGGACATGGGCTGGACACTCACCTGCACAATACATTTCAGACTAGTCCCGGCTACAGTAGACCCGGTAGTGACATTAAAATAAAAACAGCTGGACGGTGGTGGTGCATGCCTTTAATCCCAGCACTCAGGAGGCAGAGGCAGGTGGATCTCTGTGAGTTTGAGGCCGGCCTGGTCTACAACAGCTAGATCCAGGATAGACACCAAAGCCATAGAGAAACCCTGTCTTGGAAAAAAAAAAAAAGAAAAAGAAAAACCCTCTCCGAAACACCCCCACAAAAAAATTTTTTCCAGTGCATTTCATGCTAAAAACCAAAGGGAATATTAACTTTTGTTAGGGGCTACTGCCTACAACTAGAGCTTGCTTGACATGCCTATTTTCTTTCTTCTTTTTTTTTTTTTTCGAGACGGAGTTTCTCTATGTATCCCAAGCTGTCCTGGAACTATGTAGACCAGGCTGGCCTCGAACTCAAAAAAGATCCGCCTGTCTGTGCCTCCAGGGTGCTCGGATTAAAGGCGTGTGCCACCACCGCTCGGCAAAGTCTCTATTTTTTTTTTCGCTAAACCCTGATCCGAATATGTAATCCAGGCTATTTCTGCCTTTCACTCTTCCTGCGTCCACCTCCCAGGCGTGGGTTTCTGGACGTCAATTCCGCCTCCTAAGCTCTCCAACGGAAGAGGACATACATACCTTCCGAGGGCTGCGGGAGCCCATGAACCCTCACTTTGGGGGTAAAGCGGAGACGTTGCAACTTCAATATATCCTGCGATTTGGATGTGCCATGCTCCTACACACGTGGTACCCCTTTCTCTCCACCTGAGTCCAGAGGGCCTAAAGAGCCAAACCTCACACCGACTCCCGACCTGCCTGTCTCCCGACTTGAACCGCAGTCTCCAACCCCGCCGCCTCCGCTGGGCCAGAACGCCCGGCCGCTCACCTTTTTCGCGAGCTGTTTGGCTTCTGTCAGAATCTTCTGAAACTTCACATCTTCCTGCGGGTTCAGCGCTAGACTCGGCTTTGCGGAAGCCATGTTGAAGGAGTCCTTCCCAGCCGGTCCACGCGGAGATTCCGGAAGTGACGGTCCTTCTCGGAAGCGGAAGTAGAGAGGCGGGTGGAAGCGTAGCAAAAGAACCTCAGGGCCTCGTGTCTGGTATTGGGCGAGCTCCAGCGTCACCTACTGGACAGAAACTGAAAAGCTTTCTAAAGCCGATTAAAAATAAACCCCAAGGCAGAGGTTATGGCTCAGTTGGTGAAGTGCTTGCCTATCTTCCACGAAGCCCTGGGTTGGAAACGGAGACTGGAGTTCCATGTCAGTAATCAGAGCCCGTGAATGAAGCACATCCTGGTTCTGAGACCTGAGTCAGTGAAAGAAATGCTTTAGCCCCGAACCCAGAACCAAAGAAATACACCCTGACCCTGAAACGAGTGCCTAAGAAACACTTTGGCCCTAGAATCAGAGCCAGTGAAAGAAATATGCTCCGGACCCCAAACTAAAGCCAAGAAGCTAAAAAACGCCAGTGAAAGAAACACAGTTTGGCCCTGAAATGAGCCATCTCTGCCACTGACCAGCTAAACTAACAAATCCCTGAGTGGGGAAAACTAACCTATTCCTCCTCTCCCTGGGAAAACGCCACCCCTACGAAGTCCTCTATAAACCCTGTCCCTGTTCTGTTTGCTGCTGCCCCTTTTCCACCCTGGCAGAGGCAGCCACTCGCCTGAATTCTTTCTTCCGACTAAATCTCTTGGATGAGGTTTGGGTGAAAACCTTCTTTCACCAGAATGGAGCGGAGGAGAGAAGTAACAGCTCTTCCCTGGAGCCCGAGTAGATCCTGAGTGGAGCAGGACGGTAACACTTTCATTGGGGAAACCTTCCCTACCGGAGTGGCAGGCGTTACTATACCCTGGAGCTCCAGAACCAAACTGTGACAGCTTCACTAGGGAAGCCCTCTCCTGCCAGAGCAGAGCTTTTACACTGGGAAGCCTTTCCCTACAGCGGCAAACAGCTCTGTTCACTGTGACCTGTACTCCCAGCTGCCAGAATGCTCTTCAACCTGAGCTGTAGCACCTAGTATTCCTTGGCTTTCGACGGCCAGGATCCCTTTCCATCCAAGCTACAATGCTTACTCTCTCTCCAGCTCCACTGTTTGTGTTTTTAATAGCAGATGTGAAGTTATCACAACGGGGTTTTATTATGACATCTACGTATATGTCATATGTATTTTGATCATATTCACCCCCGTTACCCTCTCTTTCTCCCCCCACTCCTGCTGACCCCCTTCCCCTTCCCAACTAGCCCACCTTCCAATCAGTTGTTTATGTGTGTCCCATTAAGTTTTATTAGTGTTGTTTACCGAAACACTGTATTTAAGTTTGCTTTTCAATCCTGCATTTCATTCATTTATTTATTGTGGGGCAGTGTGTGCCATGGAGCACATGTACAGTGAGAAGACAACTTGCCGGAGTCAGTTCTTTCCTTCCATGTAGGCTCTGGGGATCAAAACAGTATGCCAGCTTCGGTGCCAGGCGCTTTACCCGCTGAGCCAGCTCCATGGCCCTTACATTTTTTCAGGAGCCTTTGAGGCTTACACAGCAGCCAGTTTTCAGTCTCATCAGCTCTGCACAAGCATTCCTACTTCTCTACATTTTCCTCTCTCTGTCTGTCTCTATCTGTCTGTCTGTCTCTCTGTCTCTGTGTGTGTGCACTCAGTGGTATTTGGTAGTTTGAGTTGCATTCTCTGGTAACTAGGGACATTATTCAGGTTTTTCACACGTTTAGGAGACATCTGGGCAACTTTTTGAGAAATGTCTATTCAAGGGGCTGGAGAACAGTTAAGAGAATGTGCTGCTCTTCCAGAGGACTGGACTTTGATTCCTGGAACTCATATCAAGTGGCTTACAAGTGCTGTAACTCCAGTTCTAGGGGATCCATCACCCTCTTCCGGCCTTCAGCTGCTCCTGTTCTCATCTGCATATAATACCTATATTAATACACAAATAAAATAAATAAATCTTTTTGTTTGCTTGTTTTGAGACAAGCTCTCACTACGTAGTGCTGGCTGTCCTGAGATACACTACGTAGACCAGGCTCCTGCTTCGGTAGAGCTTCAGGTGGAGACATGGCACAGACTGCTTGCCTTAGGCTGGCACTCTCCACCAACACATGCCCAGTTCTGCCTCTTTTCATAGTACACAAATCACTCCTCTACTCTCTCTCCCCTCTCTCCATCTCACACTTGTTCATGTAGTGACCCCTTCCCTGTGTCCTCTGGTGGCCTTGCACCCCGGCCTGGGCTGGACCTGTCCCAGCTTCTTTAAAAATTTTTATTTGTTGAGATTTTATACACAAATATTGTATTTATGTATTCCCACCATTCCCCTACTCCCTCACCCCCTCCCACTCCTCTCATATCCCTATCACTTGCTCTCCGATTCATGAACTCTTCATATATTTCCTGCTGAGCCCACTTAGTGGGATAGGCTAACCTGTCGGGGGCTCTTTCCTTGAGGTAGATTCTCCCTCTTTCAGTAGCCATTGATTGTCTGTAGCTCTTCATCTAGGGGTAAGGCCTTGTGAAATTCCTCCCATCCATGCTGTCCTTATGCAGGTCTTGTTCAGGCAACCATATTGCTGAGATTTCCCTGGTGCAGCTTCCCTATCGTGTCTAGAAGATACCACCTCTCGACAGGCATCCTGCTAGACCGACTCTTACACTCTGGCCACTCTTCCACAATTGTAGGGATTTCATCGTAGGTTCATCTGTTGCTGCAGGGCACTGACGTGGCCCCTTAGCCTCTGCATTTTGACTAGTTAAGGATCTCAGTAGGTCTTTGAGCTGTACAAAAGCAGCCTTTTTGACTGCTTTTTGACATGCAAGGGGTGTGCATGGTAGTATTTGACAACTTGACACAGATTAGAGTCATTTGGCAAGAGGCCACTTCAATTGAAAAACTGCCTCCGTTAGATTAGCCTGTGAGCATGCTGGTGGGACATTTTCTTGATTAATGTATTAATGCTCATAGTGGATGGTGTCACCTTCGGCAGGTGGTCCTGGGCAGAAGCCAGGGTTTAGGCATAGTGGTGCATACCTTTAATCACAACACTCATGAAGTGGAGACAAGCAGATCTTTGTGAATTTGCCTAGTCTAGGGTCTAGTTAGCAAGTTCCAAGAGAACCAGGGGTCAATAGACTCTGTCTCAAAAAAAAAAAAAAAAAAAAGAAAAGAAAAGAAAAGAAAGAAAGGGGAAAAAAAAGGCAGGTTGAGCTAAGCAATAAGCAAGCCATGGGAACAAGCCAATAAATAGTGGTCCTCCATGGCCTCTGCTTCAATTCCTGCCTCCAGGCTCCTGTCTTGAGTTCTTGTTCTGACTTCTTGAGCAATAACCTGGGAATTATAAGATTAAATGAACCATTTCTTCTCCAAGGTATTTTTAGTCAGTATTTTATCATAGAAGCAGAGAAGAAAACCAATAGGTGAGAGCTATATTTTTCTGTGGATATAAATATTTAGACCATGGTTAAAAAATAATGGATTAAGCTGGGTGGCGGTGGCGCAGACCTTTAATCTCAGCACTTGGGAGACAGAGGCAGGCGGATCTCTGTGAGTTCAAGGCCAGCCTGGTCTACAAGAGTTAGTTCCAGGACAGACTCCAAAGCTACAGAGAAACCCTGTCTCGAAAAACAAAAAAACAAAGAAACAAAAAGGATTAGGTATGAATTTTCCCATCCAAAGGATGCTCAATTGTGCCACAAGGACATGTGCTCAACTATGTTCATAGCAGCTTTGTTTGTCATAGCCAGAACCTGGAAACAACTTAAATGCCCCTCAATCGAAGAATGGATAAGAAAATGTGGTACATTTACACAATGGAGTACTACACAGCAGAAAAAAATAATGGCATCTTGAATTTTGCAGGCAAATGGATGGAGCTAGGAAACATTATTTTGAGTAAGGTAACCCAGACACATGAAGACAATTATCACATATACTCATTCATAGGTGGCTTTTAAACATAAAGCAAAGAAAGCCAGCCTATAAACTACAATCCCAGAGAACTTAGACAACAACGAGGACCCTAAGAGAGACTTACATAGATATAATCTACATGGAAAGTAGAAAGTAGAAAAAGACAAGATCTCTTGAGTAAATTGGAGCATGGGAACCTTGGGGTAGGATTGAAGGTGGAGGGGAGAGGCAGGGAGGGGAGCAGAGAAAAATGTAGAGCTCAATAAATATCAGTTAAAAAAAAAAAGAAGACCCTGACATCAATCCACACATCTTTAATACCGGATCTTTGATAAAGAAGCAAAAAATATCAAATGGAAAAAAGAAAGCATATTTACCAAGTGGTGTTGGCATAACTGGATATCAACATGTAGAAAACTGAAAATAGACCCATATCTATCACCATGCACAAAACTCATGTCCAAATGGATCAAGACCTCAACATAAAGGCAGCCACACTGAACCTTATAGAAGAGAAAGTGGGAAATATACTTGAACACATTGGCACAGGGAATCACTTCCTAAATAGAACCCCAGCATCAAGACACTGAAAAGAAGCAATTAATAAATGGTACCTCCTGAAACTGAAAAACTACTTCCCAACTGTTGCTACTGGAGCTATTTGTCCTCATGTCTGCCACATCCCTGAACTTGGAGCTTTTAGAAGCTTCCTCAGAAGATACTTGCATAAAATGGCAGGCCTGGGAGTTTGGCGAAGTGATGACTTAAAGTTGGGCATTGTGGTCCATGCTTGTCATCCTAGCACTGGGGAGATGAAGCAGATCAGAAGGTTCATGTCTACCTAATGAGCTCAACACCAGCTTAGTTAAGTCCCTGATGAATGACAAATGAGCACGTGACTGCCCCCAAGGTGTTTTTTGTTTTGTTTTTCGAGACAGGGTTCTTCTGTGTAACAGCCCTAGCTGCCCTGAAACTTGCTTTGTAGACCAGGCTGGCCTCGAACTCAAGGAGATCCTCCTGCCTCTGCTTCTGGAGTGCAGGTGTTAAAGGCAGCCACCACGATCCGCTCTTTTAATGTTTTTGCTTAACAAATTACTTCTTTTGACATTCTTTTACACTCAGTTTATGCATGTTGTTTGTTGTGAAGTATGCGAATTATTTTTTCTTCCTTTGGTTTGAAGTAAAATAACATATGCATATGCATAAGCAAACGGCACCATTCGCAGGCCCCGCCCTCTCTGAGCCACGTGCCGCTAAGGCGCTCCACGCCTCACTTCCCACCGCGTTTCCCGAGATGCCTATCTACAAGCCTAGGACTTGTGCCTTCCCTCGGCCCCGCCTCCTCAGTTGGAGCAGCCTATCAGCTGGCCTATGGCCACGTGCCTCCGAGGCCCCTTCGGTAGGGCTGTTTGCGGAGATGCCTATCTGCGGGCGGCAGGCGAGGTCCGTCTTTAGTGCTGCTGCCCGGCACGGGACAATGCGCGCGGCGCCTTAGGCAGCGCGGCGGGCAGCCCCGGCTCCGGCGCGCCGCGGCTGTGGGAAGACCCCGGCGCCCGCGGTGGCGCAGAGCCGGTGGACGCGGCGGTAGCGACAGGGACGGGCTGTACAAGCAAGTTCGCTTCTCGTCCGTGAGACGCGCTTCTTCGGCGGGACTCCGGTGCTGGCTGATTGTTGGGCGGCCGGCGCCATGTCTGTGAGCGAGATCTTCGTGGAGCTGCAGGGCTTTTTGGCTGCCGAGCAGGACATCCGAGAGGCGAGCCTCCCCACCTTTTTCCCTTTTCCCTGCCAGGCTGGACTACTTGGTCCCGCCCTGCTCGGTCTCTTGTTTTCGGGTCGGATGGGTTCAGGTTAGGCCGCCTCTCGGTTCCGCATTCGACTTCTCTTCTTGCCTCTCAGCGTCATCTGCCTCTTTGAGTGTCACTTTTCCTTCCTGCCACTTTGAAATACCACTGTTTCAGCATTCCAGTACCAGGCTTCCTTAACGCCCGGGGCTATCATTCAGTACACCTTTCCTGTACTGGTTGCTGGTATTTTTCTCTTTTAAGTACTTACTATTCTTCCTTAAAAACAAAACCAAAACAAAACTCTCCTATAGCTTCTTATCCCGCATAGAATTAAAACAGAAATCTAGATGCTGCTGTGGCTCTTAAGGTCTCCCCCCCCCCCCCCCCCGATCTCATTTTACACTGTATGTTCAACTTTACTATTTCATTCCTCTAATGCTTCAGATATTGTACTGTCTGCTTTTGCTGGAATTTATCTCCTGCTTTCGCTCTTTCCTTTTGTACCGGAGACCCTGTGTGGCCTCGATCTTGAAGCTCTAACCTTTAGCGTCTTTAGTGCTGATATTACAGAAACGGGCGTCACCACGAGAACAATTTGTAGTTCTCCTCCTGACCTTAAAACGTAAAGGATTGCTTTTCTGCTAGCTTTTAAAATCATGAAAAATTAAAAAAATGTTTACGTGTCCTATTTGTTAAATTGCCAAAAGGGATTGCATGCTTCTTCAATGGTTGCTAATGCCTGTCACTAAATGTGTTTAATGAGTGTGTGTGTATAAATGAATGAATGAAAACCACTCAACAAGTCTTTGTTCAATAGACAACATTCACATTACCGACTCTTCATTTTTAAAGTGTCTCAAATGGATACTTGGGCAGGTGGCTGTTTTTCTCTTCTGGCCCCCTGAGGAATCTAAGGCTTTTCGTGACAAGAAGAAGTCTGAGGAACAGTGTGGGTTCACGCCTGAAGAGGCCTTTCTTGTGAAGGTCCCGAGGGCTGTACCTGCATGTGAGGTTGTGGTAGCTTGTTTATATGTGTCTGTGATAATGATTACACTGACCTTATCTAACTTTTATTTTTAATTCTCTAGGAAATTCGAAAAGTTGTTCAGAGTTTAGAACAAACTGCTCGAGAGATTTTGACCCTGCTTCAAGGGGTCCATCAGGGCACGGGGTTTCAGGACAGTAAGTGCTTTACTTTGCTTTTGAAGGTTTCTGTGCAATCTATCAGTCTCTAAATCACTTCCCATTAAGAAGATATACCCAGTACATCCATGTCATTTTGTTGTGTAAAATATCCATTATGCTTCTTTATAGTAGTAAAAATTGTAGCGTAGTGATTTGATCATTTTATGGATTTGCCATATTCTTGGTATTTTGATTGCTTTTCAACTTGTGCATAGTGTGGTTTAAATAAGGATGTTTGTTGCTGTGACATTCTACTGGCTGTAATTACAGCTGCTTAAAATCTTGTAAATCTAGCTTGGTGGTGGTGGCTCACGCCTTTAATCCCAGCACTTGGGCGGCAGAGGCAGGCGGATCTCTGTTGTAAGATGCAGCCAGTGTAGCTAAGAGCTGAGATGGTTTTCTGGTGGAGTCTTATAGTAACAGCTTGCAGGTTTCTAAGGCAAGTCATTTATGTAGTGATGTAGAGGTTTGTTTGTTTGTTTGTTTGTTTGTTTTTGTTTTTGTTTTTGGAGACAGGTTTCTGTGTAGCTTTGAAGCCTGTCCTGGAACTAGCTCTTGTAGACCAGGCAGGACTCGAACTCACAGAGATCTGCCTGCCTCTGCCTCCCGAGTGCTGGGATTAAAGGTGTGCGCTACCGCCACCTGGCTTGTGATGTAGAGTTTATCAGTCTGAGAATCACCGTGAGGCAGCAAGAGTCGGGTGTCAGAGTACAGGTAGGAGTAGATGCTGATGGATACTAGTCTCTGGTTTTCAGTTGTTTCATGTCCAGGTAGACTATATAGATTATTAAGGAAGGACTGTGTTTGCAGTTCGGTAAGTTTTATTAAACTTGACTATCTTTTCTCACCAGTTCCAAAGAGGTGCTTGAAAGCGCGAGAACATTTTGGTACAGTGAAGACGCACCTGACATCTCTGAAGACCAAGTTCCCCGCAGAGCAGTACTACAGGTCTGTAAGATAACGGGCACTGTTCATAACATCAGGCTCTTAAGGTGCTGGATGATTTCAAAGTCTTGTAGAAGGAACCACAAGGATCATGTTGATAATAATGACAGTGAAACTATCTTTTTTTTTTTTTTGTTTTTTTGTTTTTCGAGATAGGGTTTCCCTGTGTAACAGTTCTAGCTGTCATGGAACTAGCTCTTGAAGACTAGGCTGGCCTCAAACCCACAGAGATCTGCCTGCCTCTGCCTCCCGAGTGCTGGGATTAAAGGCGTGCACCACCACGGCCTGGCTGCATTTTCATATTTTCTAATATTTACTTTCAAACAATTTACAAGGAAACCATTACTTTAAATTTTTTTTTGAGATTGTAATTTAATTGCAACATTCCTCCCCCTCCCCTCCCCTCCCCTTCCCTTCCTTCCTTTCCTTTCTTCTGTTTTAGCCCAGGGGGGCTTCAGCCTTGATATAGTAAGGATGATGGCCTTGAACGTCTCATCCTCCTGCCTTTACCTCCTGAGTGCTGGGATTACAGTGTGCCACCATTCCTGGTTTATACTAGAACCCAGGGCAAACACTCTACCCCCTCAGCCGTCTTCAGTTGTAATTTTTATATTAATAAAAAATTGGATTGTGCTTCTAGTTGATTAAACTTACAAGTAAATATTATAAATCTGAACTTACCAAATTTATACCAAATCTACTTAATGTATCTGAGTGCTGAATGGCTTCTGACTGGTTTATATATTGGGGTTGCACACAGATTTTGTTTGTATACCTGCTGTACCTTTGCTGCAGGTTTCACGAGCACTGGCGGTTTGTGCTCCAGCGCCTTGTCTTCCTGGCGGCATTCGTAGTGTATTTGGAAACAGAGACCCTGGTGACTCGAGAGGCGGTTACGGAGATTCTTGGCAGTAAGTGCCTCCGTGTGATCTGAAGAGTCTTATATATTAGCTTAGGTTTTCGTGTCGGGGGGGACTGTCTTTGTCTGTGTTTGTGAGTGTGTGAGGTCAATAACTGCAGTGAATTATTTGTGTGTGCACAGAACGTGCCGTGTGGAGGTCAGAGGACAGCTTGGGTGTTTGTTCCCAAACAAACAAAACAAACAAAAGTGTCCCGTCAGTCAGTCCCAGTATTGAACCGAGGTCATCAGGCTGGGAGGCCACCATGAGCCGCGTGCTGTAGTATCTGTAGAGTTGGTAAGGGTGGGAACACCCTAAGAAGCTAGAAAGGATTTTCATCTCTTCATTTAATTGTACACGTGTGTATATTTATATTCTTCTGCTTAAATTGCCTTCATATCATAACTGTCTTTTTTTATTCTGATGTGTTTTTTAGTTGAACCAGATCGAGAAAAAGGATTTCATTTGGATGTGGAAGATTATCTCTCAGGAGTTTTAATTCTTGCCAGTGAGCTGGTAAGAAGTGTGGGTGTTGGGTGTGGTCCATCTGTGAATGTCCATGTGGAGGCCCGAGGATAAACTTGCTGTCATTCCTTGTGCTGGCCACCTTTTTTTTTTTTTGAAGGAAAACGTCGTGTTTATTGTGTTTGTATGCGTGCATGTGCTGTGGAGTCTGCATGGAAATCACAAGACGAATTTTAGTGGGTTCTGTGCTTAACATGTACATGAACGCAGAGCACCAGTTCAACATAGGTGTCTAGATTTGAGGTTCTAGCGGTTACTGGGAGGAGGTGCCGAGGGAGAAACCTCACAGTGACGCCCTGATTTCTCCCGTGCAGTCGCGGCTGTCTGTCAACAGTGTAACGGCCGGGGACTACTCTCGGCCCCTTCACATCTCGACTTTCATCAACGAGCTGGATTCAGGCTTCCGCCTTCTCAACCTGAAGAACGACTCCCTGAGGAAGCGCTACGACGGCCTGAAGTATGATGTGAAGAAAGTAGAGGAGGTGGTCTATGACCTTTCCATCCGCGGCTTTAATAAGGAGACAGCGGCGGCTTGTGGTGAAAAATAGAAGCTTCTCCCTGCGGCTGGCCTTGCCGACCTGGCCTTTGCTAGGGAGGGCTAGCACGGTGCCTCTTCTGTAGTTAGCACGCCAGTTGCTAAACACTGCGCTTTATTTTCGTAACCAGCTGTGTGGTGTGAGTATTGAGTATCAGAATTGAGATACTTTTTGGATATATAAAAGCCCTTTTTCCACGGATAGAATTTTTGTTGAAGTTTCAGTGAACTTGCTGTGTACTTTGTTGTATTCCCATTTTGTCGAAAGTGTAAATGTTGGTCTCTTGGTAAAAGTCCTTTTCTTGCTTACCTGACTGTTGATGTACTGATTAACAAGTTTCTTGTCTTGTTTGTGATTCTTCCAGAAGTGACCCATGTTTTCTAGGTCCGAGTTAGTGCTCCATTCCCAGTCCTAGCCTGGATATAGTGTGAGAATGGACAAGGGAACTTTATTTTCCCCTTTAATGTAAGCCTTGTAAATTAGTTAATTTTTTTTTTTTGCCAAGAAAATTAGAGGCCCCAATTCTTTCACTGCCATGAGAATACAGCAGATGAAGCTGTATGGTCCAGCTCAGCAAGTCCAGTTTAGAAAGACCTTCTCTGAAGTGATGTCTCTGTTTGCTTAGAGCACCTTGTTTTCTGAGGTCACCTTACGTCCTGCCTGCCATAGCAGTTGTAGTCTCCACACCTGTCTTGAGCTAACACCTGTGTGCTGTATCCGTAAGCCAGGAGACCTTTTCCCAGCAGGCACTAGACCTGGTCTGGGAGTAGAAAGCCATCCTCGTGCATTCATTCATTAGCTGTATCCGAGGAGCGTCTTCTTACAGAAAATAGTGCTGTTTGGTGTGGAAGAAAGTAAAACTTGACTTTAAAAATACCATGTGATTGGTAGTATTTTTTGGAATAAGAAATTTCAGGTTTTGATGCTATCATTACCTTTTAAATGTGTAGTTCATGGTAGTCATGAAAACCTTGTGAACTTTTCTGACCCTTCTCTTTAGATAGTATAAGAATGCATATCTGGCTATTCTTGGGGCAGGACTAAAATTGTTAAAAGTCACAGCTAGTGATGTAGCTCTGTGGTAGAGCACTTGCCTGGCAGGTGTGAGGCCCTGGGTCCATCGCTGGGACTTAAAAAAGACAAAAAGCCCAAAATCCAATGAACAAAAATACCCTACTTTTTTTTTGTACCCTGTGAAAGGAAGCTGCTGGTATTTCCAGTGTAACAGAAAGTATTTAGGAATGTCCCCTTTCTTGCTTGATAATAGTTTGGGCTTCTTGTTTGTGTAATGGGCTATGTGACACTGGCTTTTATCAGGTGGTGGTTTAAGGCTTGACTGGAAAGTGGGGCCTGAGAGTGCAGGCTTGTACTTCAGTTACTCAGGAGGCTAAGGCAGGAGGATGGCAAATTCAGGCCTCAAGGCTTGCCTGACTAATTGAGTGAGACCTTGTGACATAAACAATCTAGAAGACTAAGGGTGTTTCAGCGACCGCGTCTTCCTAGCGTGTTCGAGGCCTAGGTTCAGCCCCTCATTTTGCAGTGGGGTGAAGCAAGGCCGACCTTAATCTCCTTCACAGGAAAGGAGCAGGGATGAGGTGTGATTGCTCTATATGGTTGGGCAGGTAGACCAGCTTTCTTCAAGGTTCTTTTTGCTGGGTTAGAATAGGTTGTTAGGCAATTTTTTGTTAGTTTGCTCTTTGAGACAGAGATTTGCTAATAGTCCAGGCTGGCCTGGGACTCACACCTCTGTTTCCACCTCCTGAGTACAGGTTTAGGCTCTTGAAAGTGTCCAGGAAGGTTGTTTAAAATGCTCAGTGTTAGCACAGGCTGAACTGAGTAGGTTTTTCAGTTGCACGTTCAGCTAGAGACAGGAGGTTCCACAGGTCCTTGCTTTGTTGTTCAAGTGTGGGTTCTGTTGGATACATTAAAGCTCTTGCCAAATGTTTTAGATTTTCCTATTTAGAGACAGAGGGTGTGATGTCCCACCTGTAGTGTTGTCTAGATTGGGCTCAACCCCCTGGGCTCAAGCTCTCCTCCTGCCTCAGCCTGCCAAGCAGCTGGGACTCTGGCCAGTGCCGTTGCACCTCCCTGACTCTTGAACTTGAGTGCTAACAAGTGCAGTGAAATCTTACCTTCTGGTGTCGTAATTCCCCTGGAGAGTTTAGAAGGTCATTTTGATGATTAGTTGTGTTTGCTGCTGGCTTGTAAAGCAATAAACCTGTTTGTGGTCTCTTTGTTAAGGTAGTGTGTTTCTGTTTGAGCTCTCTGTGGGGAAGGAGCCTAGAGTGGTGAGCACATGCCGCTGTGAGATAGTGACCCTAACCAGGACACCACTGACCACTCCTGGGCTCTAATGTGAAGTACAGGCAATGTCTGGAATCTACCTCCACCAGGACATTAAAGGTATTTGAATTGAAGATGTCAAGAAACTGTGCCTCTGGTTTTAGTTTATGTTTTTGTTTTGATGACCCGTGGATTAAACCAGAGCCTCACATATGCTAAACGTTCATTCTACCACTGAGATACACCGCTCCCAGAATTATTCTTTGTTTTTTTGAGACAGGGTCTCATGGAGCCCAGACTGGCCTTCAGTTTACTGTGTAGCTGAGGATTATTTAGACTTCTGATCTTCCTGCCTCTAGTTCCTGAGTGCCAGGCTTTCAGGTGTGATCCACAGTACTGTCATGCTGGGGATCAAGTCCAGGGCTTTGCACATGCTAGGCAAACACTCTACCGCCTATGGATCGCTTCAGCCTCAACTGTGTTTTAATTTTAGGAAATCAGGGCAGCCAAAGAGATCATGGCTCTTTCAGAGGACCTGCATTGGCTGTCCAGCACCCATGTCAGTCTGGTGGTCAGCTGCCTGTGACTGCAGCTTCAGGGGTGCCAGGAAATGGGATTCTCTCTTTGGGTTTCCTCGGGCAATTGTACACACATTCGTGTACTCCTACATAGTACACATGCATACATATAATTAAAAATAAAACTCAAAAATAACAACAAAACTAAAAAAGAAAACCAGATAGGGCCTGGCAAGATGGTTCACTGGGGAAAGGCTCTTGCCCTCAAACCTTCTGACTTGAGTTTAGTCTTGTGGCCCTCAGGCTCCCACGTGGTGTAAGGAGAGAAAGGACTTCCACAGGTTGTCTTCGAGCCCTCTTCTTACTGAAGTTTCCTTTATTTGGACTGAGCTGTTTTTCTTTCAGCTGGAGCTTCCTAGCCATACCTGACAGGAGGGCTTTTGACAAGCCGGAAGTACTTTGTCTTGGTATCCAGCTGTATTCGGGTCTCTAGAGGAACAGGATTCTTGCAGTGAGGAAATTATAAAAGGGATCTGTTAGATTGGCTTCCTTGTTTAATAGTGGCTGTCTGCACACTGCAGAGGCTGAGGCTTAGCCCCCCAGTGACTTGAGTGAAGGGTGACTGCTGATGGCAGCAGCAGAGCAGATGCTCTCACCAGGGCTTGAAGGCTGGCAGGGTTGCCGCCAGAGCGTTGCCGCTCTGGGAGGGTCTTCCCCCTTCAGTCAGTCTTTCCTGGAAATACCCTCGTAGACCCAACTAGAGAGAGGTGTCTTTTCACTGATCCCAGGTCCAGTCAAATTGACAACCAAGATTAACATTAACTGTCAAGGCCATTATAGTAAGATCTGTACAAATTAAAAAACAACTTCCTCACTGGACAGTGACCCACACCCATGTTGTTGAAGCTGTGTAAACCCCTAGTACTGGATGGTTTGAGGAGGATGGGCTGGGTAACAGACTAAGGTGCAGTTGACTCAGCACTCAGGAGGCAGAGGCAGGCAGATCTCTGAGTTGGAGGCCAGTCTGGTCTACAGAGTGAGTTCTAGGACAGTTTCCAAGCTACGGAGAAACCCTGTTTCGAAAAACCAATAAATAAATGAATAAATATGGATCTTTCGACAATGTCCTACCTGTATGTAGTGCATTGGCCTCTTGTCTCCTCCTACCCCTAATGCCCTGTTCCCACTAGTTCCTGTTCCAGGTCCTGTCTGTTTTGTTTCATAATTCACGCCTGCCCCTCCTCTAGTGTCTTAGGGTTACTATTGCTGTGATGAAACCCTGTGACCAGCAGCAAGTTGGGGAGGAAAAGGTTTATACGATTTACATTTCCACAGGACCGCCAGCCCAGAATTGGTCCCACCCATAATGGACTGGGCCCTTCCTTATCAATCACTAATTAAGAAAATGTCCTACAGGCTTGCCTATAGCTGGATCTTACATAAGAATTTTCTCAGATGATTCTAGAATGTATCAAGTTGACATAAAAACACTAGCCGGCACACCTAGAATCCACCAGTAGCGTATAGTTTGTCAGGGAAGGGTTGGGTCACATGGGCTTAAGGTTAGGGACTGTTGAGAGACCTTCTGTAGGCCCACTGTAGGCAGCTGCTGCCCCTGTGTGATCATGGTCGCATGGACTGTGACATGCCCACTTCACAGCCCTTCTGGCTGTTCCCGTTTTCTTCCTGGTATTTGTGTGCTGCAGTGGAGTCAGAGGACAACTTGCAGGAGCCAATTTTCTCCACTGCTGGATCCTGAGGATCAAGCTCAGGCCGGAAGATTTTTAACACAGCACCTCATGGCCTGGGAACCACGTGACTTTGTAGGATAGGTCGGGTGGGCTGTGTTGTCCTAAGGCTGCCAAAGTCTGCAGGCATTGCCTGTAGGTTGTCTCGTTCCCACGCAGGCCCTGTGCAGTGCGGGATGGCTGGGATTCTGCTTCTATTATTCCCTAGCTGGCAGCTACAAACCTGAACGGCGGTCGCAGGGAGAGGCAAAAACTGCAAGCTCTCGCACCCACACACGCTCTGGTGTGGAGATGACACCTCACCTTTAGAGTCAGTTCCTGTGAACTAGACTTGTCGCCCTGTTAAATTATAAAAAGCCAGGATGTGAAATCGTGTCGTGCAGGACAGGAGTTGGAGCTGGAGAGTAAGTATGAGGGTGGGAGAACGGTTATTCAGTGCGCCTCTCAATACACAAGCTTGGGTCGCAGGCCTGTGGTGACAGGTGGATCTGTTTCCTGCCTGGGAGAGAGATAACAGTTGCTAGCATCAGTGTTGGCTTTGTATGTGTGTTCCATAACTTTTTTTTTTGAGATAAGACCTCATCTATCCAATACTGATCTATCTTCAGCTTGCTGTTTAGCCAAGAATGACCTTGAACTCCTGCATCTTCCTGCTGTGATAGCTAAGGAAAACTACCTACAAAGCATCTGGAATTGGAACCCCGTGGGGGACGCCCTTGCGTCTTGATCTGTATCCTCCCTATTCCCATATATATGGTTAAAAAGGGAAGAAATAGTACTCATCAGCTAAAATCCTCCCCTTGCTTCTGATTGTTACCATAGGGCCCTGTGTCACAAACTGTCTACTTAGAGTAAAAAGGACGGCTTAGACCTGCATAAATGTGAGCCAGTGACTGGGGTCACAGGAGCCACAGACAGCAGGGAACGTAGCAGCTGAGGACTCCATCTTAGAAGTCTGCGGCTCCTGAGACAACACCAGGAAGAATCGCAGGAATGCAAAAGACCCTTGACTTTCTCACTCGCAAGAGTAAATCGTGGCCTTTGGCTTTAATAGCAGCCCTCGCCTTTTAGCTCAATTCCAAAGCCACCCGTGGGAACTGAGGACAGTTGTAGCTTAAATAAAAACTTGGCTAATTACAACTTGATAGAATTCAGGTGCTTTCTGGATGTCTTCTGACTCCTAACACTGCCCCTACTCGCTCAGAGCTGGGATTCTGGGCTTCACCATACCTGGTTTTACTTTGCAGTGCTAGGCTTTGTGTCCGGCAGGCGAGCACTCTGCCCATTGGAGCGCACCTCAGCCAGCATTCAGGGAGCTGTATGTGCTTCGTGGCTTGGAGAGGAATTGCCCTTAACTTCCTAAATTCTAAACTGTGAAGCAAAGCCAATTACCTTTTACGATTATATCGAAATGATTTAAGGAGATGGGCTCCTGGTGTGTTGCCCACGCTAGCCTTGTACTCTGACTCAAGCGATGCTTCAGCTAGAGTCTTTTAATCAGTTGGGTTGTAGTCGTGAGCTGTTGGGCCTGCTTTAACTGTATCTTTCGTGTTCATGTAGACCATTTTACCCTTGATGATTTGTGGGATTACTCCCTAGCCCAAGAAGACCAAGAGGAAATTCTAAAACAGTTGTGAGCTCTCCAGTAACCTAACTTTGATCTGGGTGGAGTTGCCTTTAAAATTAGCATGAAAATAAGGGGGTGATTTGGCTTTTCTTTAAGATGTTAGGGCTTTGTGTCTTATGTTCTTTGTGATTAAATACTCTGACAAGAGCAAACCAAATAGAAACGATTGACTTTGGATTGCAGGTCAAGAGTCCCTGCAGCCCAGTGGGGAACTCCAAGTAGCAGGAGCTTGAGGCACCTGTTCACATCTCATTCTCCGTCTGGAGACAGAAATGAATGCACACTAGTGCTCGGCTGGCTTTCTCCCTTTTATTCAGTCCAATATCAGAGCCCACTGAATGGAACCACTCAAAATGGGTGGGTCTTCCCACCTCATGCCAATCAAAATAACCCCAACAAAGCATGCCAGAAGCCCAACTTCCAGGAGATTCTAGTTTCTGCCAACTTGGTAATTAACATTAGCTGGCACACCTAACAATCTCGAGGACCTGAGTTCATTCTCAACAAATTGAAAAAAATCCAGGCTTGTCAATGTGTCCTTACAGTAGCTAGTGGTGGGGAGGCTAGAACTGGTCATTCACTTTCGCCCCCACCCCTGCCCGCTCCTGGCTCACTGGCTAGCCACTGTAGCTTACTGTTTGGTTGGGAGTGAGACCCCAGCCACCTGACACCCCATATCCAAGGTATTGTTCTTTAAAAAGATAATAGATGTTGGGATGCCCTGAGCGGCCTGAGAGCCAGGCAGAGGCTGCCGCCAGAGCAGTGCAGGTTCCCTGGGCAAGTGGCAGAGTCAGGCGGCTGGATGTGGTGGACGGACGGCAGAGTAAATGGACATAAGGCTATACATAAAGCTCAACATTTATTACTTAAAGAAGAGGGAGACATTTATTATTTAAAAAGAGGGAGACAGAAAGACATGGAGACAGACATAGAGAGAGAGAGACAAAGACATATGTGAACACGCCAAGAGACGGACAGAAGAGAGAGTTAAAACGGCGACCAGGAGGTCAGAAGTGGCTGGGAGTGGGCGTGGTTAGTCCTTAAAGGGACTGCAAAGGAATAACGCAAGGAGTCTGGGATATTTGGTTGGAAGTGTCACCCCAGCCTTGAACATCCATTTCAAGCCTCCGTCCCTGGGAGTTGCCTTGGTCTGGACTCCACCTCCAGGAAAGCCTGCCAAGAGGTAACCCAAGGAGGGTCAAGAAAGCTCACCAGGCAGTGACCCATCCGCAGGGAGGGTCAGGACCACTCTCAAAGGCTATTTAATATTTAGGCTGCCCCCCAGAAAATGAACACGTGGTCTCCAAGTTTCAGATGGCCTCTCTTCTCTCTCTTCCCCTTGCCATGCTTTCCTGGTGCCATCCGGGAGCACTGCATTGAGCATGGGCATCTTTTATTTGGTCTAATTTGGTCTGTTTGGAATTATTTGCATCAGCAGAGAGGCTCGTCTTAAGAAATATTCCTAACACTTAACCTAGTGAATTACAGGTTTGTAAGAGAGTGTCTTTGCCTCAAAAAAGAAAGGGTGCCTAAGAAACAACCCGAGGTTATTCACTGACTTCTGCATATGTAAATGTGCCCACATACATGTGTACCCCACCCCACAAAGGTGTTAGGGGTGCTGAAATAATATGTGAGCAGGTAAGAGATTCAGTATTCAGATAAATATGAGTGCTCCTGTGATGTGTCTGCTGCCTAGACAGGCTAGAGATCTGAGAGGAGGAAGCCCAGTAGAGAGAATATCTCCCTATGACTGAGTAGCAGACACGAATTTTCTTAATTTGTGATTGATGTGGGAGGGCCCAGCCCACTCTGGGTGGTGCCTGAAAAGTTTTTGTGGCCCAGTAAACCTCTCTGCTGACGTAATAACTCAAATCAGACCAAATCAAACCAAATTAGAAAAAGCCCAGGCTTAATGGATACTAGTGCTCTCGGGTGGCCTTCCAGGCCCTCAGAGAGGAGATGGGGAAGGAAGACCGGAAAACCATGTGTTTGTTTTCTAGGGGGCAGTTAAAAAACGCTGTGGGAGTGGCCTTGAGCATCTCTGAGGAGGGGTCACTGTTTGGTGGACTTTCTTGGTGATAGAGTCTAGACTGAGGCTACTCATAGGGAAGGGGGCTCCTAATGGAACTTTCCACCCAAACAGTCCCTTCGCTGGTTGGTTGTCCTGGGTTCTATAAGAAAATAGCTTGAGCAAGCCAAAGGAACAAGTCAGTAAGCAGCACCCCTTGGTGGCTTGTGCATCAGCTCCTGCCTCCTGGTTCCTGCCCTGTTTGAGTTCTTGCCCCAACTTCCTTCAGTGATAGTCTATGATGTAGAAGCATAAGCTAAGTAAACCACTTCCTCTCCTGATTGTTTTTGGTCATGGTGTTTCATCCCAAATCACGACACAAAGACTTCTTACCAGTTATAAATGCTTAGCCTTAGTTTCTGGCTAACTCTTTTAAATTGACCTGTTTTTCTCTATCTACCTTTTGCCTTGGGTTTTTTTTTTCTTTTCTCTTTTTGTATATCTTACTTTTGCTGCGTCTTATGTCTGCTGCCTGGGGACTGCCTGGTTTCTTAGTCTAAGTATATCCCTCAATGTCTTTTTTGTTCTTAAGCCTAGATTTTTCTTCTTTATTTGTTCTCTCTGCCTGCCAGCCCCACCTATCCTTTCTCTGCCTAGCTATTGGCCAATCAGCTCTTTATTAGACCAATCAGGTGCCTTATGCAGGCAAGGTGAAACAAATGCAATACGTCTTTATACAATTAAAATAATATTCTACAAGCACCCAACTTAAATTTCTCTTTCATTCCTCCTCCACCTCCTCCTCCCCAAATGCCATGCTAGCTAACATTGCAGGAGTGACAGACAGTGCCTGGGAGGCCCCTAGAGAGGGAGGGCTGTTCTTGTTGCCTTGGTTTTTGCTGACACAGTAGCCAGCTTTCTCACATACTCAACCCTCTGGAGCATTGTATGGCTGCTCTGGGCCACCGGGAGGGGTCTAGAGAATTGCTGCTTGAAATGAGAGGGTCTAGGGCTGTGGAGAGATGGCTCAGTGGTTAAGAGCACTGGCTGCCCTTCCAGATGGTGGGGTTTGAGTCCCAGCACATGGTGACTTACAATTCCAGTTCTGGGGCATCCAGTGACCTCTTCTGGCTTCTGTATGCTTGCCAGGCATGCCCGTGGTACACAGACATACTTGCAGACCAAATACTCATATACATAAAATAAAAACACATTTGAGGTGGGGGTTGGGAGCTATGAGATGGCATAGTGGGTGTTTGTTGCCAAGTCTGACAACCAAAATTTGATCCCTAGATCTTATATGGTGAAAGGAGAAAACCAGCTTTTAAAAACATTTCCTCTGTTTACATGCATGGTATGGTATACAGCCCCTCCCCACTGAATAATGTAATTCATTTTTCTTTTAACGGGAAGGTCTTGAGCTGGGAGATGGCTTAGATGGTAAAAGTGCCTGTCTCACAAGCATAAGGATCCAAGTGTGATCCCCCAAACCCATGCATAAAATCAGCCACAATGGCTCTCTATCCCAGTAATGAGACAGGAGGCAGTAATAGGTAGATCCTGACACTAATTTGGTGTGGGACAATGATCTGTGTTCTGTCAATTATATTTTAAATAAATGTTGATTGGCCAGTAGCCAGGCAGGAAGTATAAGCGGGGCAACCAGACAGGAAGTAGAGGTGGGTCAATAAGAACAGGAGAATTCTGGGGAGAAGGAAGTCCTATTCTGCAGTCCTGACCTAGCCACAGAAGAAGCACGATGTGACTGCCTCGCCGAATAAGGTACCAAGCCACGTGGCTAACACAGACAAGAATAATGGGCTAATATAAGTTATAAGAGTTAATAAGAGTTAATAATTGGCTATTGGGCCAATCAGTTTATAGTTAATATAGACCTCTGTGTGATTTCTTTGGGACCTAATGACTGCAGGAACCGGGCAGAACAAAAGACTCAGTCAACAAATGGTGCCCATGTGGACAAGTGCATCCACATAAAGCCTGAGAGAGCTTGGGAAGTAATTCTAGACAAAAAAAATAGTTAAGCACAGCTTATTGATAACAGTATTTTCTCAAGTGGTCTCTTTGCTAGAGGCAAATGCGTCTCATTTAAGAGAGGCTTCCTGACTCAGCTTTAACTGTAAAACCTTGCAGCTCATTTAAGAGGTCCTGCCATGAAACACTTAAATGATATTGATGAAAAGCTGATCACATGCTTTTTGGTTTTCAGCCGTAGCAGGAAAAAAGCCATGCCATTTTAAAATGCTGCTTTTTTGGGCCATCCTGCCAGTGCAAACTCTTGACTCTTTCAGGAAGGAGGTCTGGCTACAGAGCATTTGAGTATGCTTTGTGAGTAGACTGCTGCAGCTTGCTTGCTGGCAGGGATCATGAAATGCCATAGGGTTGTGTCAATAAACATGGCTACAGCCGGTACCTCTACCATGAGACTGGAATCTCAGAGAGCTAAGAAATGGACTGGATTCAGCCGTCAAAGCCATGGCTTTAATACTACCCATATTGCTTAGCAAATTAAAGACTCATAGTCAGAAAAAGAGAGAGATATCCAGTAAAGATAGATTCAAAGACAAAAAAAAAAAAAACCTCTAAATGGTTTACTGTGTGTTTATATGTATTTCTGGTAGAAAAAAGAAAAAAGAGTAGTTTGGTGTGGTGGCACACACCTTTAATCCCAGAACTCAGGAGGCTGAGGCAGGTAAATCTCTGTGAGTTCAAGGACAAGCTAGTCTACAGAGAAGTTCCAGGACAGCCAAAGATACACAGAGAACCTGTCTCAAAAAGCCAAAAATTAAAAGTAAAAATAAAAGAAATAGAGGTTAAAATAAAGCCACATAAAGATGAAAAATACACAGAGAGTCTGGATACTGTATGTTATTATGCTGTCTTTGAATAGTTTGAATGCTGAGGAAGGAGCAACAGCTGCTAAAAGATATTTGCTTATAAATGCTGCTGAATTAATTTAAGATAGATATTTTGAGAATACTTTGACTTGACAATTGAAATCAAAAGATATATATTACTTCGGAGATGAGGTTTTGCTTTTGTTTCCACAGAAAATGAGAGGCTATGGATTTATTCTGAGTTAAGAAGAATCATATTTGAGCAAGGAAGACCACCAGAGAAATCTCTGGTAGGATCAGATGGCCCAGATGTCTGAGTTCTACATCCAGAGCAGATTCAAGATGCTGCTTGAGATGATCAACCCTCACAGGATACTCTAGTCAGGACTTGATGATAATTCTAAATTTTCTTTAGGTCCCCATAAGATTATTAGCACCTCCAACTAGCAGGAAAACTATAGCCTGGAAAACTATGCCCACATTCCCCCAAAATGGACCATAAATATTTTCCTTTGTTTAGAATGTTGGTTACAAGTTGTTATGGCTAATGGTCAGGAAAAAAGCTAAACAAAGGATACTAGATTCAGAGTTCTTTTTTTTTTTTTAAAAGGGGGAAGTGGTGTGGGACAATGATCTGTGTTCTGTCAATTATATTTTAAATAAATGCTGATTGGCCAGTATCTAGGCAGGAAGTATAGGCGGGACAACCAGACAGAAAGTAGAGGTGGATCAATGAGAACAGGAGAATTCTGGAAAGAAGGAAGTCCTATTCTGCAGTCCTGACCCAGCCACAGAAGAAACAAGATGTGACTGCCTCACTGAATAAGGTACCGAGCCACGTGGCTAACATAGACAAAAATAATGGGCTAATATAAGTTATAAGAGTTAATAAGAAGCCTGAGCAATTGGGCCAATCACTTTATAACTAATGTAGACCTCTGTGTGATTTCTTTGGGACTTAATGACTTCGGGAACTGGGCAGGACAGAAAACTCAGTCAACACTAATTAGTCTAACTTATTTGGAGACATTATTAGGTCCAGGGTTGACCTAATCTGAAATGAAAAACAGAAGGAGTCTGAGGCATGGTACACCTATGCACATGTATACCTGCATGAACACCCACATACAAACACACACAGAAAAAACAATCTGTATTCTTCATGGACTGTTTCCTGGAGACTCAGCAGTCTCAAGACAAGGTCACACAGGCAGGGGAGTGGGGCAAAGACGCCAGCAGTGACTCTACATAAATAGAGCGAGGTTCTTGCCTCCATCTCTTCTCTCTTCCCACCCCTTCAGAGCCTTTTCACACTGCTAAGGGGGCTCAACAGATGGGGAAGATAGATTGGTAGGATTCACAATTTAAGTGGGCTGGGTTTGAGACCTGCATCCTGTAAAATGAATTCAGTTCCCAAATCGACCATCTCCCCTCTCCCTGGTCTCCTGTTGAGCACCCTATCCAGCTAGTTCTCTCTTACCCTCTTTGTCCCTGGCTCCTCAACCAGCCCCCACTTCTGTGGTTTTTGTTCCTCTAGTTCACATTTGGAAATTTAACCCATATGCAACCACATTGAGAAGTGGAGCTTCTAGGGGGTGATAAGGTAACTTTGCAAATGAATGAATGAACAGTTGTGGGCGTAGGTGATTATGTGGGGGTCCTGATTAAAGGTGCTATTTAGGGATTCAGCTCCTACCCGCCTCTACTTTCCACTGTTGCATGATGCAGCAAGAAGGTCCTCAGCAGACACCCACTCTTGGGTGTCCCAGCCTCCAGAACTGCAAGAAGAGTCTTTTCCTTTTAAATCAGCCAGTGTAGGTATTGTGTTCTAGCCAGAGAAATGTGCTAGACACCTCTGCTGGCTGTCTCACTTCACTCTCACACTCTGGCCAAGAGAAGCCATAAAAGGTGTTCTTGGAAGGCCATTGTGCAAACACTGAGTTGACTGTAGGGTTAGAAAAACAGGCTGGAGAACAGGCAGGAATGAGGGAGAGTGGACAGCAGAAATTGCTGTTGACGTTACAGTGCTAAGAGCCAGGTTGGAAGCAAATTTCGTTGCTCCACAGTCAAGAGGACTGCCCCTGTCAGCACATCTGATGCTTAAAGTCAACTCCCCTGTAGCCCAGTTCCCTTTTCTGTTTTACTTCTATAGAATATGTTATTTTGTGATTTATGGCAGCTCAACCCTGGCTGTGTCCCATTGCGGGTGGGAGTCCATGGAGGGTGGGAGACAGACAGATACACCTTGCTGAGAGAGCTTGGATATAGAGTTTATTTAGTGGGTATTGAGAGAGTATAAGGTGTAAGGGTAAGGGGATTATGGAGAGAGGAGCGAAAGAGAAAGAGAGGAAAGGGGAGGCGGAGGAAGAGAAGGCAGAGGCTGCCTCTTCAGAAGAAGAACAGACACAGAGAAAGTAGAGGAGGGGAGGGAGGAGATCAGCTTGCCTCGCTGGGAAAGGGGAGATTGGGAGCAGGCAGAGCTTGTCTCCTAAAGGGACAGGGTACCCAGGTGACAGGACAGGCCAGCAGAATTACAACAGCTATGATTTATTTATTTATTTTAAGGCTTTTTTTTGGTGATTTTGCATATTTTAAAGATTTATTATATACATAGTGTTCCTTTTGCATGTATGCCTGCATGCCAGAAAAGGGCACCAGATCTTACTTTAGATGGTTGTGAGCCAACATGTGGTTGCTGGAACTTGAACTCAAAAACCACTGGAAGAGCAGCCAGTGTGCTCTTAACCTCTGAGCCACCTCACCAGCTCCTATTTTAAACCTCTTATTAAACCTTTTAGTCTTTTCTCTTTTTTCTTTCTTTCCTTCTTTCCTTCCCTTCTTCCTTCCTCCCTTTCTCTCTTTCTTCCTTCTTTCTTCTTTTCTTTTTTTGAGTCACTATCACAGTGTAGCCAGCAGGTTGGCTTGGAACTGGCTCTGTAGAGCAGGGTAGTCTTGAACTCATAGAAATCTGCCTGTCCCTATCTTCTGAATGCTGGGATTTTTAAAGATTATTTATTATTTGTGTATGCGTGTGTATGTTTAGAGGTCAGAGAACAACTTGCGGGAATCAGTTCTGTCCGTCTACCCTGAGGTTTTGGGAGATTGATCTCAGGTCGTTAGCAAGTGCCTTTACTTACTGAGCAATTGTAAGTAGATTTTTCTGTCCTGCCTGCCAGCTCCCAAATCATGAATTAGAGACTTACTATAAATTATGAAAGCTTGGCCAATAGCTTAAGCTCGTTTCTAATTAGCTCTTATAACTTAAATTAACCCATTTCTATTAATTTATGTGCTGCCATGTGGCTCATGGCTTGTTCCCTCATCTCCTATATGGCATGCTTCCTCTGCACCTGACTGGTGACTCCGCTTTTCCTCTTCCCAGCATCCTCTGTGACTGGAAATCCTGCCTAACAGCAGTTTTACTGGCCCCTGATTATATATATCCATATATGTATATATTTAACAAATTATATATATATATAGTCTATAGATCTCAGACTGGGTAGGGTCTTGTCAGCCTTTCCCTTCAGCAACTGTTAACTGCCCTCTAAGTCTTCAGGGATAGGGAGAGATTTGAGCCCCTCCTCCATGACAACAACAACTTGGTTTTGATCCTTTAGTGGGCCTTCTAGGCCACAAGCCACGGAATCCCAAAGTTACCAGTATATTTTTGTTTTTTAGTGAGGGTGGAGAGGGGGTAGAGCAGAAGCTGTTCTTTCCTTCAATGAAAGATCGAAGCTTAGGTATAAATGGAAGGATGACCCAACAGTCTGGGCAATGACGGTGCGTGGATAGGGAGATTGTTAGTGGCCTTTTATTCTTACTGTTATCTTTGGCACCTTAAACATTCTGTAATTTCTGCTCCACCACTGAAATGCTTGTGTAGAATACACGAAACCTTGGTTCCTCCTCATAAACCAGGCGGCACTTGCTGTAAGTCCAGCACTTGGGAGTGGAAGCTGCAGTAATGGCTGATGGGGAAGAGAGCACTTATTGATTTATGGGTCTCTTATAAAGAGGGCATGAAGTTGGGAGGGAGATGATTTGGGAGGCTTGGAGGGAACTGGAGGGGGAGTTGGGGTGGCTATGGTCAAGATGTATATATGAAACTATCAAAGAATCAGTCAGTAAAAGCTGTCTGTCATATAGCTTGTTCAAGGTCAGCATGGGATACAAAACACTATTTCTCTAAGACCAAACAAACCCCAAAACAATATCCACTCCCCCCAAAACCCCAAAAACATGTTTTGTTTTTGTTTTCTCTAATATTTATTGGTTTTATAATTGAAGAAAACAGAATTCAGAGAGGTTGATTAATTAGAGGAAGGTGGCCCGTACTGTGCATTCACAGAAGGATTTAGTTGGTGCTCAACACAAAAGTCCCCAGGAGGGGAGGCTCAACCATGTGAAGGAGAAGAGATCTGAGCTTGGGAACCACCCTGTTTCTTCCATGTTTGGGATCATAGGCAGGACCCAGCCTCGTGTTTCTTGCTACCTAAGTGTTTAGCTGGAACCTCCAGCTCATTCCTGCTTAATCCAGAAAGCCTATTTATTCCTCTTTCTCCAAACCCCACCCTCTCAGAGAATCTCTGAACAAAGAGAAGGTGCTAAAAAGCCCAGTTCTGTATTCTTAGTGGCTACGATAGCTTCTCCCCTAAAGCTGCCAGCAGCCTAAATCCCTGCCTAAGCATCCCAGCTTTTGACCATACTTTGGCACAAACCCAGCTTGTGGAGGATATGCGTCATCACCCCTTGCCCGTAGGCTGTATAAGCTCCCTGCTTTAGTTCAGTTTTGTGACTTCTCTGGCTTTTCTCTCCGGGACTGGAGGACACAGCTGGGAGTTGCTTTGCTCAAATAAACATGTTCTTTTACTTTTTCAATTTGGCTTGCTCTGGCTTACTGCATTAGCAGAGAAGCCTCTTATCGCGATACAGAAAACCTATTATTACTAAGCAGAGGGGACTATTTCACATGGTAGGTGTGTGCTGTGCTAAGGACTGGCTATCCAGCTGACAGAGCTCAGTGCAAAATGAAAACCCAAAACTACAAAGCATGTAAAGATGGGCTGGAGATGTAGTGCAGTTGGTAGCATGCTGGCATAGCATGCAGGGAGCCTTGGGGTCAATCCTCAGTACCACATGTGGAGGTGGTGGTACATGTATGTCTCATCTCAGCACTCGAGACAGGAGGAGCATATGTTCAAGATTATCCTTGGCTACACAGGACATTGGAAACCAGCCTGAGACTTGAAAACCAAAACTGAAACAAGTAAAAATATTGATGCATTGGCAGTGGTCTTTAAGCCAAGCATAGTGCTGAGTCTTGTGTGCTCAGTGCACGCCTTGGTGATGCTGGTCTTCGCTGGGCCCTGTGCAGTGAAGGGATGCAAAAGAGGGAGCACATGGCAGACTTGAGCCCCAGAGGGGCTTGTTTATGTCTCCGTGCTTCTTTTGTATCCCAGATCTTACAGGAGACATTGATGAATCAGAGTTTGTGCCCAGTTTGCACCTGGGAAAACGTGGATGGAATCTCTTCTCAGGCCTCAGTGTCCTTATTTCTGCATTGAGAAGGATGGCTTTAGTCTCTAGGGGCTTTCAGTTCTAAGAAAATCTTGATTTGGATTCTCCATGCTTGTGTATCCCCAGGGTATTGCATAGCCTCATTGAGCTGGTGTTGCAGGCCAGCACTGTTAGGCTGACATTCCGTTGTGGCCTTGGGAATGGTGGTAGTGGTTCACAGGTGGGTAGAGGCACTGGAAGGTGACTGGCTCAGCTGGTAAAACCCTTGTACAAGCATGAGGACCTGAATAGGTCCCCATTAAATAGCCAGGTGCCGCAGTGCACACTTGGAATGCTTACGCAGGTTGGTTAGAGACAAGACAATCCTTGAGGCTTCCTGGCCCAGAAGCCTAGTCAAGTTGAGCTCCAGGTTCAGTTAGAGACCTTGTCTCAAAAAATACGGTGGGGAGTGATAGAGGAAGACAAAGAGCATTGATGGTCCCCGACCTTCAACACAGGTGTGTGCGCGCACATACCTTCAACACAGGTGTGTGCGCGCACAGACCTTCAACACAGGTGTGTGCGTGCACAGACCTTCAACACAGGTGTGTGTGCGCACAGACATGTATGTACAAGACCAGAGAGGGCTGGGTGTGTGGGCATAGGCTGGTCATCCCAACACTTGGGAGCTGAGGCAGGAGGCTTGAATTCAAGGCCAGACTGGTCCCAGTGGATAGATATACTTGCTGACAACCTTTGCAACCTGAGTTTGATCTCAGGAACCCACGTGGTTGAGGGAAGAGCAGACTCTCAAAGGTTGTTCTCTGAGCTCTGCAAACATGTCATGGCTGATGCATATAAATACATACACGTAAATAAAAATATAAAAATGTGATTTTTTGACAGGGTCTTTACATAGCTCTGGCTGTCCTGGAACACACTATGTAGACCAGGCTACCCTCAAACTCACAGAGATCTGCCTTTCTTTGCCTCTCGAGTGCTGGGATTGAAAGCATGCACCACTGTGCCCAACCAAAAATGTAACTTTTAAAAAGTGATAAGAGAGACAGCACAAGAGAAAGAGGCATCTTAACCTTGAACCCCAATTTGTACATCCCCTTTGACTAGCTATCAAGAGAGTCACACTTTAGATGAAGCTACAGAAGGGGCAGAGCTCCCTAGGAAACATGGAGATGAAGAGCCAGGCTTCTTGGAAGAAGTGACCTCTAGTGTTATAGTCACATATGCCCCTGGCAAGCAGGGATTTTTGAGCTACAGCTCTGGCAGGGCTTCCTGTGGATCTCAGCAAGTAGCATCAAGGGACTCTGATGTTAAAGGAAATTGCAGCCTTGCATAGAGGATGAAGACAAGGGATGTGGTGCACTGTGGCTTGAAGTCTTTGTCAGGGTCCTTAGGTGAGGAGGGTTGAAGTTAATGCCAAGATCCCAAGTCTCTACTTTTGGGATTGTTTCTTAGAGTTCATAAGCATGAGGGTCCTGCTCTGTGCTTAGCCTGTACACTCAGAGGCTGATGCGCTACACACACTGCCCACAGCAGCCTAAGTTGCATCATCTAGAACTGTTTCAGACCTGAGCTAATGGGCTCTTCTGGGTGCTGGTCCAGAGCCATCCTCAGAGCAGCCGGCTGAGATTACAGTGTGGAGAGGGCCAGGGTTCTGGGTGTGATAGGTAGGATGTGAAAATTAAACTTCTGGTACTTTACATGAAGATCAGACAAAGGAAACAATCTTGAGCTGCTGTGGGGGGGCTGGACCTGGTGGTATACAGCAGGAAACTGGAGCTGTGAGAGGGGCTGGGTTGACTGCAAGGGAACCTCACCAACAGGTAGAGTTGTGAATGAAAAGGCTTGGCTTATAATACTTTGAAAATTTCCATATGAAAATGTTTATTTATTTATTGTATGTGTACATGAGTACATGTATGCATTGCATGTATGTCTGTGTGCATGCTACAGCACATGTGGAGGTTAGCAAATGACTTCTGGGAGTTGATTCTTTTCTGCCAACATATAGGTCTTGAGGTCAAACTCGGGTGGTCATGCTCAGCAGCAAAGCCCTTAACCCACTGAGCCATCTTGTCAGCCCCTAAAATCTTCCATTCATGAAAAGTAAGATTTGCTATTGTTTCTGTTGCACACTTGGGCCATGCAGGACCCCTCATAAAGTGATGGCTTATTTTGATTCCTTTCATTTTTTTCTTTTATTCTTCTCTCATACATTATATCCTGACCTCAGTTTCCAGCTCTCCTTGCTACCTTCCGTCTTCCCCAGATCACTTCTTCATTTCCCTTCAAAAAAAGAGCATACCTCCCAGGGATATCAACTGAATGCTGCATAACAAGTTAAAATAAGACTAGTAGTAAACCCTCATACCAAGGCTGGACGAGGCAAGCTAATATGAGGAAAAGGGTCCTAAGAGCAGGCAAAAGAGTCTGAGACACTCCCCAGTGCTCTCAGCTATACAACAATAACATATGTGCGGAGGACCTAGTATAGACCCAGATGGGAACTGTGATTGTCGCTTCGGTCTCTGTGATCCCCTATGAGCCTTGCTTAGTTGCTTCTGTGGGTTGTGTTCTCGTAGTGTCCTTGACCCTTATGGCCCCTTTTCAGGGTTCCCCTGGCTCTGCCTAATGTGGGTTTCTGCATTTGCCCCCATTAGTTTCTGGGATGATACCTCTCTGGTGACAGTTGGGCTAGGCACCAATCTATGAGTAGAGTCATTTTATCACTAGGAATCATTTTATTGAATTTACACTCCCTCCCCCTGCCCAGTCATGTTTGATTCTATCCTGGGTCTCTGGACTGTCTCCCTCTGGTTCCTGGCCATTCAGGCAGTGTCAAGCATGGGCTCCCTCTCGTGTCATGGCCCTCAAGTTGGATTAGTTGGTTGGCCATTCTCACAAATTTTATGCCATCATTACCCTAGCACATCTTGCAGGCAGGACAGATTATAGGTCAAAGGTTTTCTGGGTTGATGTCATAGTCCCTCTGCTGGAGGCCTTACCTGGTTATAGGAGATGGTTGGTTCAGGCTCTGTATCCCATTACTAGAAGTCTTCACTAGGATCACTCTCAAAGATCCAGGAGTTTCCACTACACTAGGTTTCTATGTTGCTCCATACCCAGTGCCCCCTGATTCCAGTTGTCTCTCCCAGTACTTCTCGCTCCACCCACCAACCAATACACCATGTTCCCATCTCCACCCACCCCCAGTTCACAGGCACAATGTAGTCTATTTTCCCTTCCCAGGGGGATCCATGCACCCGCCCCCAGTCTTCCTTGTTACTTAGGTTCTCTGGGTCTGTGGATTGTAGCCTGATTATCCTTTATTTAACAGTTAATTGTAACAGGAGGAACGGGCTGCGTCCTGTTGCCTGGCTAGCTTACACTTGAAATAACCACACAGAAACTGTATTAATTAAGTTACTGCCTGGGCCCATTGTCTCTAGCCTCTTCTTTTTTTTTTTTTTTAAAAGATTTATTTATTTATTATGTATATAATGGTTTGTCTGCATGTGTCCCTGCAGAAAGAAGTTGGCAACATATTTTATTAGTGGTGGGTGTGAACCACCATATGGTTGCTCGGAACTGAACTCAGGATCTCTGGAAGAGCAGTCAATGTTCTTGACCACTGAGCCATCTCTCCAGCCCCTATCTCTAGCCTCTTATTGGCTAACTCTCACATCTTGATTTAACCCATTTCTAATAATCTGTGTTCACTACGAGGTCATGGCTTACAAGGAAAGATTCAGCATGTCTGATTCTGGCAGCTCCATGGCGGTTCTCCCTGTCCGCCTTCTTCCTCCCAGCATTCAGTTCTGTCTTCTCTGCCTACCTAAGTTCTACCCTATTAACTAGGCCAAGTCAGTTTCTTTAATAACCAATAAAAGCAACACAAATACAAAAGTCCTTCTACACCAGTTAATGCCTTCTTGTAAGTGAATAAATACCATGTTTATCTTTCTGGGCCTGGGTTACCTCACTCAGAATGATTTTTTTTTATAGTTCCATCCATTTGCCTGCAAATTTCATGATGTCATTGTTTTTTCTGCTGAGTAATATTCCATTTTTTAAATGTACCATATTTTCTTTATTCATTCTTTGGTTGAGGGGTATCTAGGTTGCTTCCAGATTCTGGCTGTTACAAATAACACTGCTATAAGCATAGTTGGGCAAGTGTCCTTGTGGTATGATTGAGCATCCTTTAGGTATATGCCCAAGAGTGGTTTAGTTGCATCTTGAGGTAGATTGATTCCAGTTTTCTGGGAAATCACTGTATTGATTTCCAAAGTGACTGTACAGGTTTGTGCTCTCACTGGCAGTGGAGGAGTGTTCCTCTTACTCTGCATCCTCTCCAGCATAAGCTGTCATCAGTGTTTTTGATCTTGGCCGTTCTGACAGGTGTAAGATGGTATCTCAGAGTCGTTTTGATTTGCATATCTCGGATGTCTAAGGATGTTGAACAATTCTTTAAGTATATCTCAGCCATTTGAGATTCTTTTGAGAATTCTCTATTTAAATATGTACCCCATTTTAAAATTTGATTATTTGGCATTTTGGTGTCTAGTTTCTTGAGTTCTTTATATATTTTGGAGATCAGCTGTAACATGAAGGGGCCTGCTTGTTGGGGTTTCTGTACCGCCCAGTACCCCACAGTTAGCAAGCCCCAAAGAAAATCACACAGAGTTCTCCATAAGTTATAAAACTGATTGGCCCATTAGCTCAGGCTACTTATTAGCTCTGGTAGCTTATATTAACCCATTATTCTTATCTATGTTAGCCACATGGCTCTGTACCTCTCTCAGCAGGGCAGTTTACACCTTGCCTCTTCGGTGGTCTGGGCAGAACTGTGGAGGGAGCTTCCTGCTTCCCAGAATACTCCTGTTCTTATTGCCCCACCTCTACTTCCTGTCTGGTTGACCCACCTATACTTCCTGCCTGGCCAATCAGCATTTATTTAAAACATGATTGACAGAATACAGACAATTTTCCCACACTACTTCTCCCCCCCTTTTTTTAAACAAAGGAAAATATCTATAGTTCATTTGTTGGGAATGTGGGTGTAGTATTCCAGTCTACTTCTGACTGATTGGGGGTCACTGATAATCTTATGGGGACCTAAAGAAAATTTAGTTATAATCAAGTCTGGAATATCCTGTGAGTCTTGATCATCTCAGGCAGCAGTCTTGAATCCATTCTGGATGTAGAACTCAGACATCCGGGTCATCTGTTCCTATCGGAGATTCCTCAGGTGATCTTCCTTGATCGAACATGATTTTTCTTAACTCAGAATGAATTCATAGCCTTTCATTTCTTGTGGAAATAAAAGCAAAATCTCTTCTCCAAAGTAACATACCTTTTGACTTCAATTTTGAAATCAAGGCATTTTCAAAATACCTATCTTGGATTAATTCAGCAGCAATTTTTAAATAATTTTAAATAATAATTTTTAAATAATTTTAAAACAATTTGCTTTAAATAATCAGATTTTAGCAGCTGTTGCTCCTTCCTCAGCATTCAAACAATTCAATGAGAGCATAATAACATACAGTATCAAGATTTTCTGTGTATTTTCTATCTTTAATGCAGCTTTATTTTAACCTCTCTTTCTTTTATTTTTACTTTTACTTTTTGAGACAGGTTCTCTGTATATCTTTGTCCTGGAATAACTCTGTAGACCAGGCTGTCCTTGAACTCACAGAGGTCCACTTGCCTCTGCCTCCCAAGTGCTCAGATTAAAGGTGTCTACTACCACACCTTGAATTCACAGAGATCTGTCTGTCTCTGCCTCCCAGGCGTTGGGATTAAAGGTGTGTGCTACCACACCTTGAAGTCACAGAGGTCAACGTACCTCTGCCCCTTGAAGTCACAGAGGTCAATCTACCTCTGCCTCCCAGGCATTGGGATTAAAGGTGTGTACCACCACACCCAACTACTCTTTCTTTTTTTTCACTTTAAGAACTTTAACCTTTAGCCTGAATATATTTTTTTTTAGAAAGTAATTTTATTAAATTATAAAAGTGCCGGGCACGGTGGCGCACGCCTGTAGTCCCAGCTACTCGGGAGGCTGAGACAGGAGGATCGCTTGAGTCCAGGAGTTCTGGGCTGTAGTGCGCTAAGCCGATCAGGTGTCCGCACTAAGTTCGGCATCAATATGGTGACCTCCCGGGAGCGGGGGACCACCAGGTTGCCTAAGGAGGGGTGAACCAGCCCAGGTCAGAAACGGAGCAGGTCAAAACTCCCGTGCTGATCAGTAGTGGGATCGTGCCTGCGAATAGCCACTGCACTCCAGCCTGGGCAACATAGCGAGACCCTGTCTCTTAAAAAAAAAAATTATAAAAGTTTCCATTTCCGCCCCTCCTCCCAACACCCTCCCACTCCCCCCATTCCCTCTCCTCCTCCCTCTTCGTCTCTAAGGGCAGTCAGGGTTTCCTGCCCTGTGGGAAGTTCAAGTTCCTCCCCCCTCCCTCCAGGTCCAGGAAGGTGAGTATCCAAACAGACTGGATCCCCAAAATCCAGTATATGCAGAGGAAACAAGTCCCAGTGTCATTGTCAATGGCTTTTCAGAAAGACTCCGGGCCAGCCATAATATATTTTTAACACACTGTAAACCATTTTGAGGTTTTCTTCATCTTTGAATCTCTCTTTACTGTATATCTCTTTTTTTCTGACCACATGAGTCTTTATGGAGAGAATTAAAGTCGTGCCCATTCATTAGCTTTCCAGTCTCGTGGTGTATGGACTGTAGCCATGTTTATTGCCACAACTCTATGGTGTTTCAAGGTCCTTTCCAGCAAGCAAGCTGCAACAGTGTTAAACAACACTCAAAAGCTCTGTAGTCAGGACTGCCTGCTTGAAAGAGTCAGAGTTTGGCCTAGCAGGACTGCCAAGAATGCTGGCATTTTAAAATGGCACAGCTTTTATCCTGCTATGGCTGAGAACTGAAAAGCATGCATTTAGCTTTTCATCAACACCGTTTAAGTGTCTCGTGACAGGACCTCTCAAAAGAGCTGCAGGGTTTTGCAGCTAAAGCTGAGTCAGGAAACCTCTCTTGGATGAGTGCACTTGCTTGCCTCTAGCAAGCAGAGCAGACCCAAGAAATTGCTGCTACCAAGAAAACATGCTTTGCTCTATTTTTTCCCAAGCTCTCTCAGGCTTTCTGTGGATTCAGTTATCCACATTGGATGTCATTCTGTAACATGAAGGGGCCTGCTTGTTGGGGTTTCTGTCTCGCCCAGTACCCCACAGCCAGCAAGCCCCAAAGAAAATCACACAAATATTGATCTCCATAAGTTATAAAACTGATTGGCCCATTAGCTCAGCCTACTTATTAGCTCTTATAACTACAAAAGATCTGATTAACAACACCCCTATACAACAGGAAAAAGTTTGGAGAGAAATAACTGTGCCCATATTCCCAAATATTGTCTATAAATGTTCTTCTACATTTAAAGGGAATATGATATAGATATGAATAATTTGCATTGGTATAAATCTTGGTTTATTGATATAAACTTAAGATCAATCTTGTTATAGGTATATGTATTTCTGATCTTGATTATGGTATTGTGATTGTGTAGTTCATTTAAAAATGTAATGTATAATTAGGAAATATAGGTTGTTAATGGATAATCATCAATAATAATCAAGCTTATAGTCATGTTAGTTAGATTTTCTATATATAGAGAGATATATTTCAGTTAGATAGGCATTCTTCATATCTTTCAAAGACTACAAAATATGGCATTTTAAATGTTTTAATAACTTAGGGTTTTTCATGACAATGAGACATGTCTGCTCCTGGTAGCACCAATCTACTTCAAGAGGAAGATGGGCATCAAAGAGGCTCCTTTGGGCGAGAATCTGCTTTTGCCTGGACTGATGCATAAACTGGACACAAAGAACCCGCAGAGAGAGGACTGCTGAACTTGCCTAAAGGTGAGATGGTCTTTCAGGGTTCCTGATTCATGAAAGAGTCTGCAAGACATTCTGCAGGACACAGCAGATAGTGACTGAACTGCCTTTGAAATTTCCTGCTTCATGGAAAAGTCTGCTGGATACTATGGGCCTGTAGGCTGAAGATGGATGCCCCAACAGTACAAAAGAACTTTGGGTGACTGTACAGGCAGCAAGATGCCTCTGTCATTTCTAGAGTTTGGAAGTTGCTTATTTCTTGTTTACTTAGGTAGTATTATATCCTTCTGGAGTCTTTGATAGAGTTGAAGAATAGATAGATAGTTATAGTTTTCCTTAGTTGTGATAAAAGATAAAATAGATATAAATATTGTAACTGTAATTCTTGCTTTATAACTGTTTTGTTATATGTAATTTTACTATGTTAAAGTTAAAGCCTTCCTTTTTGTTTAACAGAAAAAGGGGAAATGATGTAGGAGAGCCTTCTATATTTCTGTTGCTTTCATTGGTTAATTAATAAAGCAACTGCTTGGCCTGATAGGTCAGAACATAGGTGGGTGGAGTAGACAGAACAGAATGCTGGGAGAAAGAAGCAGGGTCAGGCAGACCCCATGGAGCCGCCTGTCATGAAGCTGCCAGATCAGACATGCTAAATCTTTCCTGGTAAGCCACGAGCTCGTGGTGACATACAGATGATTAGAAATGGGTTGAAACAAGATGTAAGAGTTAGCCAATAAGAGGCTAGAACTAATGGGCCAGGCAGTGTTTAAATGAATACAGCTTCTGTCTAATTATTTCGGGTAAAGCTAGCTGGGACCCGGGCTGCGGGAAGCTGCCCATAGCTCCTTCTACGATCAGCCCTCTGTCAGATGTAGGGTTAGTGAAGATCTTTTCTCATTCTGTAGGCTGCCGTTTTGTCCTATTGATAGTGTCCTTTGCCTTTCAGAAGCTTTTCAGTTTCAGGAGGTCCCATTTATTTATTGTTGATCTTAGTGCCCGTGTGATTGATTTTCTGTTCAGGAAGTTGTCTTCTATGACAATGTGTTCAAAGCTGCTCCCCACTTTCTCTTAGGTTCTGTGTGGTTGGTTTTATATTGAGGTCTTTGATCCACTTGGACTTGAGTTTTCTTCAGGGTGATGGATATGGATCTTTTTGCATTGTTTTATATGCTGACATCCAGTTTGATCAGCACCACTTGTTGAAGATCCTTTCTTTTTTCCATTGTGTATTTCTGGCTTCTTTATAAAAAATCAGGTGTCCATAGGAGTGTGGATTTATGTCTGGGTCTAGTGATGACCTCATTTTCCGGTGTGCCGGTTTCCCATCATCTCCCACAACTCATGTCTGTTTGGTATGTTAATATCTTTTCCTCAGGTCTAATGCAATTAGCCTTCCTGCATGCTGATGTCATGTTTTCCTGTACAAACACTGAAGAAAAAAACACTTCATAATCCCCTTTCTTCCTGAGGAAATGAGTCAAACCAGTCTATATTGACCCTTCCACTTGTCTCATGCCAAGAACAGAATTGTGTGTGTGTTGTGGAATCCTCTCTCCTCACCCCTGAATTACTGCAGAGTCTGGGGATGATGAGCGATTTGGGGACATGGAACTTCTTTCCCAGCCACAGACACCAGGTGGTGACAGGGATGGTACTTGGCCTAGCACACTGCTCAGTGACCACAGTTCGAGGTTCACCCCTGCTTGTCACCCCACTCTGGTGACGACCTTCTCTGCCCTGTTGACACAGATGGTCAGACCCGTGGCGGATTTGTTGTGGTCATGCTCTCCTTCTCTATGGGCCAGTTTCATGAGCATCCATACAGAAAAGCCTTTGACTCCTGGACTGTGAATAACTATTATTAATAAAAGAGTGAGTGGCTTACAGAGGTGTTATTGCATATTTCCATATCAATAATGCCACAAATCCCCTCAGAATGATATCTCAGAATTCAGAGGGTCACATTTTATGAACTCCGGACTTCGGATGGGACTAGTAAGCCCGGGAAGGAGCTGTGCAGAGGGCTGCTGGGAGAGTCTGGGTGCTGGGTCCTGACGCTCCCCGCTTGGCTTTCTGTGTCCTTGTATGTTTGCCACCACAGGGTCTATTGGAAGCCTGATTCCAGGTGGAGGGGGTCAGAACTGTCTGTTCAGTTCATTTGCTTATTTATTGATTGGACAATCTGAGTTCTTTATTGGTTCTGAATATTAACTGTTGGCTGTAAAGGTGGCAGCCCCTCCCCTTTTCCCTTGTCTAGCTGTCACTCCATTCTGTTGATGCCCTCCTTGACTGACAGAACTCTTTAATGTCATACAATCCCATTTACTGCTCTTGCTATCAATCTCTGAGCCTTTGGAGTCCACGCCAGAAAGCTGTTGCCTATTGAAGATGGATGCTAAAAAGAAATCCCACACTAGTTCAGAATCGAGTATGATAAAGGGTTATTTATTTAGGGGTAGACTCACAGATCACAGTCCTCTGCTGGAACTGGGAACAGCAACCGAATCCACCAGCTGGGAGAGGGAATGCACACTTTACATTGGCATTTATATTATAAGAGGCCACACCCAAGTGGGTGGGTAACTTAAAGGCTACTGAAGGATTTCCTACAGCAGCCTATGTTTGTGCCTTGAGGTGTTCTGCCTGTGTTTCCTTCTAGGAGTTTCAGGCCTCATGTAAAAGTCTTTGATCCATTTTGAGTTAATTTGAAGTTTTTTACTATTTTTATTTATGTATATGTGTCTGTGGGAGTGTATGTTGTGTGTGTGAATATAGTTTTGCCAGCATGATTTGTTTTCCTAGTGTGTTTTGATACCTTTATTTAAAATTAGGTGGCCATAGCTCTGTGTATGTGTGTGTGTTTTCTTTTTCGTTTTTTTCTGGCTTCATCTTTGTTTTGAAGCAAAGTCTCCCACTGGCCTATTTGTCTAGACTGGTCAGCCAGTGAGCCCTAGAGAGCTCTTGGGGTCTTCCTTCCACTATTGAAATCACAAGTGAATATTATTGTATTTGGCTATACAAATCAAAAACAAACTGAATTCAGATTGCCGGCTTTGTGCAGCAAGCACTGTGACTTGGTGGGCCACCTCCCAGCTGCACCCAGCCCTACACAGGAGGCAGACCTTCCCTGTCTAAGCTGCAGCCCTCCACCTCCCAGCTGCACCCAGCCCCACACTGGAGACAGACCTTCCCTGTCTAAGCTGCAGCCCTCCACCTCCCAGCTGCACCCAGCCCCACACAGGAGGCAGACCTTCCCTGTCTAAACTGCAGCCCTCCACCTCCCAGCTGCACCCAGCCCCACACAGGAGACAGACCTTCCCTGTCTAAGCTGCAGCCCTCCACCTCCCAGCTGCACCCAGCCCCACACAGGAGGCAGACCTTCCCTGTCTAAACTGCAGCCCTCCACCTCCCAGCTGCACCCAGCCCCACACAGGAGACAGACCTTCCCTGTCTAAACTGCAGCCCTCCACCTCCCAGCTGCACCCAGCCCCACACAGGAGACAGACTATCCCTGTCTAAACTGCAGCCCTCCACCTTGTTCAGAGATCACCTCAGGGAGGGCGCTATGATTAAAACTCAATTGTTCTTTTTAAACTCACAACCCAACTGTAAATCTGGAAGAAATTGCCTAGTAAAACTTCCCAACAGAGAGCATTTTTTTTTTCAGAGAGCATTCTTTATGCAGATTTGATCAGCATTCTATCTGTGCCCACAAAAGGTGGAAGGCAAGTGCTTGCTCTCTCTCTCTCTCTCTCTCTCTCTCTCTCTCTCTCTCTCTCAAAACAAGACCTGTCCCTGTCATCTTCGGTAGGTGACATAATTTTTATGCTGCTTGATTGGCTGCTAGGCAGAGGCCCCGAGTCTCCCTCTTCCTCATCATTTCAACTGTAGCAAACCTACTCTCATCGACTTGAGTGAAAATCTCCCGGGCCACTTAGGACAGGATCAAATACGAATCATTTTTTCCCCTGACATTTAAAACATTTGTTATGTAAAAGCATCTTTTAAATCTCCAGAAGTGTTTATTTTTGTCCTAAGAAGGCATACATCCAACACTCAAAAGAGATAGAGTCTTTTTTAAAAAAATATTTATTTATTTTGTATACAATATTCTGTCTGTGTGTGTATGCCTGCAGGCCAGAAGAGGGCACCAGACCCCATTCCAGATGGTTGTGAGCCACCATGTGGTTGCTGGGAATTGAACTCAGGACCTTTGGAAGAACAGGCAGTGCTCTTAACCTCTGAGCCATCTCTCCAGCCCAAAAGAGATAGAGTCTTGAAAGGCAGAGTTTACAGTATTTAAAGCTTTTCCCCACTTCGCAATCAAATACCTCTGATCTTGGGGTTATTCGGTGTCAGTATTTTGGATTTTCATTCTTCTTGCTCTCATGTGTTCCCTCCTTTCTTCTTTCTGGAAGAGGAGCATCTGGAGGAGAGGCTTTCTCTCTTGAGATATCTATTAGTCAGTGGTCCATCACTATAATGAGATTCCCAAGGCAATTAACATATAAAGAGAAAAGTTCACAGTTCCAATCCAAGATAGAATGGACACATTACTTTTGGTTTGTGCCAAGGGCAGCATATCCGGGCGGGGGGCGGGGAGCGTGTGGTGAGAAAATTCCTTACATGGTGAGCAGGACGCGGAGTGGAACTGGAGATGGGCGCACGGTCCTCTTCAGCCTCCCTTGTGCACTGGGGGCCGTCCGCCAGGCACTGCCGCCACTCTTGTGCATTCTTTCCTGTGCTCTCCTTTCATTTTTTGTGCATGGGCGCTTTACCTGCATGTATGTCTGAGCACACTGCATGTGGTGCCCGAGGAGCCAGAAGGTGTTGGATCCCCTGGGACTGGGGTTTCAGGTGGTTGTGAGCCGCCATGTGGGTGCTGCAGGCGAACCTGGGTCCCGTGGAAAAGCATCTCTACTGTCCGAAGCTCCTATCTCTTTAAGGGTCTGTCATCGCCTGACAGTGCCTCAGGCTGGTTATTGGGACTTTAACACGGGCCTTTGGGGAACACTCATTGGAGCTACAGTTTTGATGGCCTTTTCTAAATGTCTGTATTAAAATTGCTAATAGTTACGCGAGGGTTTAATCCTGGCTACTAACTTGACTGGATCCGGAGTCAACCAGAGCCAAGCTGTGGGGCGTGCCTGTGAGGAGGGACTTTCTTGATGATTAGGTTATCTGAAGTAGGAACTTTCTGGTGAGGCAGTAGCCTCGTGGACTGAGCAGCTACTCGACTCTCAGGGTCTTAGAGTGTAGGCAGTCACTGGGATACCCAGTCTGTGTGGGGTAAGCCAATCTAATACAAAGTACCTTTATTTACTTAGCCATCTTACTGACCTAAAGTTTCATAAATGAAGTCGCAGAAGACTCCCTCACTTCCCCATTTCTTCCTTCCTCACCTCCTTCTCTACCTCCCCCCCCCCCCCCCCCGCCTTTTTTTTTCCTTCCACATTAAGTCTCGGCTGGACTACAAGTAAAGATTTCCTAGCCTTGAAAGCCCGGTGCCTTGGCTCGGTTACATGCAGTTCTCCAAAATGGCCTAAAGAGGGCACCAGACACAAACGAGTGCGCGTATCTCCAGGGCGCTGGCGGCTTTCCGGGGAAACCTCAAAACCCGGATTCTGCCGAGCCTCCTGGCCTGTTCCTAGGCTACTGGAGCTCTTAATCCTCCGCAGAACATGATGTTAACGAGGAAGCCAAAAAACCAGGAAAAGCAACAGAGAATACAAGCCAACAAGCAGAACAATAGGGAAGGGCCAACTCAGTACTTCTTTCGCTGTGTAAAGGGACTGGTTGGCTTCAAGAGCAAAAGCCGAGCCAACAGGCTGCCTGGTCCCAGGTCAGTCCTGCACAGGCATTTGTGGCCTCACGGTGAGTGGGGGTAGCACGTGTTTTCAGTCCGGAGTTCCTAAGCAAAAATGTGCGGTCTCTAGTCCCATATGTACCTTTGTTAGGGCCTGTACTACACCCTCCCTGAGTCTGGCCCTGGTGACCATGTCCTCTTTTTCTGAGGCATCTTCTGTCTCTATTCTAGCTGTCACCTTTGACTTCTGCCCTATAGTCTCACCCTGGGTAGTTCACAATAAGCGAGTAATGGGGATCTTACAGCATACCAGAGTCCTCATTCCTTCCTATGGAAGTGACAGAGATGGGGACAGTGCCACTGGGATTGTCCTTAGCACATCATATGACTTCGTTAAATAAACCGGTGGCAAGTGGGGATGCGAAGAGGGCAAAGGAGCCCTAGAGGCAGGCACAGAAGCCCCCATTTTTCAGGGACCACCGGGCTTGCCTCCCAAGTACGGCTTGTAGGAGGGCCCCCTGCGGAGTTTTGGGTGTGGTTGTGGATCCACTTCAGGAGCCTGTCTTTTATCTTTCTACTTCTTTCTTCCTTTCCCCCCAGCTCCTCTTTACTGCAGTGCGTGGGCAAGGCCATCACTGCTGGGCAGGAGCCGAGCTTTGCCCTCATCATCTGGGAAAACCTCAGCCTTAGGGCTTTCTTCGCAGGTGTGGAGGGGTGTGTGTGTGTGTGTGTGTGTGTGTGTGTTGGGAGGGAGATGGGGTGGGGCAGTTTTCAGCTCATTGGAAGCAATTGAGCAGGAACTCTGATTTGAAAAGGCTGTCCACAGCTGGGCGGTGGTGGCCCACACCTTTAATCCCAGCACTCAGGAAGCAGAGACAGGTGGATCTCCGTGAGTTTGAGGCTAGCCTGGTTTACCAAGTGAGTTCTAGGACAGGCTCCAAAACTACAGAGAAACCCTGTCTCCAAAAAAACCAAAACCAAAACCTAAAACAAAACAAACAAACCAAAACACTGTCTACAGTGGAACACTTTTTTTTAAAAAAAAATTATATTTATTGAGCTCTACATTTTTCTCTGCTTCCCCCCCTCTCTCCCCTCTCCCCTTCAATCCTCCTCCAAGGTCCCCATGCTTCCAATTTACTCAGGAGATCTTGTTTTTTTTTTTCTACTTTCTACTTCCCATGTAGATTATATCTATGTAAGTCTCTCTTAGTGTCCTCATTGTTGTCTAAGTTCTCTGGGATTGTGGTTTGTAGGCTGGCTTTCTTTGCTTTATGTTTAAAACCCACATATGAGTGAGTACATGTGATAATTGTCTTTCTGTGTCTGGGTTACCTCACTCAAAATAATGTTTACTAGTTTCATCCATTTTCTTGCAAAATTCAAGCTGTTGTTATTTTTTCTGCTGTGTAGTATTCCATTGTGTAAATGTACCACTTTTTTTTGTTGTTGTTCATTCTTTGATCAAGGAGCATTTAGGTTGTTTCCAGGTTCTGGCTATGACAAACAAAGCTGCAATGAACATAGTCGAACACATGTCCTTGTGGCACGATTGAGCATCCTTTGGATATATACCAAAAAGTGCTATTACTGGGTCTTGAGGAAGGTTGTTTGCTAATTTTCTGAGAAATCACCACACTGACATCCAAGGGGGTTGTACCAGCTTGCACTCCCACCAGCAATGCAGAAGTGTTCCCTTTTCCCTACAACCTCTCCAGCATAAGTTGTCATCAGTGTTTTTGATCTTGGCCATTCTTACAGGTGTAAGATGGAATCTCAGAGTTGTTTTGATTTGCATTTTTCTGATGACTAAGGATGTTGAACATTTCCTTCAATGTCTTTCAGCCATTTTAGATTCCTCTGTTGAGAGTTCTCTGTTTATGTCTGTACTCCATTTTTTTTATTGGATTATGTGATCTTTTGGTGTCCAATTTCTTGAGTTCTTTGTATATTTTGGAGATCAGACCTCTGTTTGATGTGGGGTTAGTGAAGATCTTTTCCCATTCTGCCTGTAGTCTGTCGTTTTGTCTTGTTGATCATGTCCTTTGCTTTACAGAAGCTTTTCAGTTTCAGGAGGTCCCATTTATTAATTGTTTCTCTCAGTGTCTGTGCTGCTGGGGTTCTATCTAGGAAGTGGTTCTCTGTGTCAATGCGTTCAAGTGTACTTCCCACTTTCTCTTCTTTGAGGTTCAGTGTGGCTGACTTTATGTCGAGGTTTTTGATCCATTTGGACTTGAAGTGGAACACTTTTTTTTCCCTCAAAGTTTATTAAAATACAAAAGTCTCCATTTCCATCCCTCCTCCCAACACCCTCCCACTCCCCCCACTCCCTCCCCTCCTCCCTCTCCATCCCCAATAGCAGTCAGGGTCTCCCGCCCTGTGGGTAGTTCAAGCTCCTCCCCCCTCCCTCCAGGTCCAGGAAGCCAGGAAGGTGAGCATCCAAACAGACTGGATCCCAAAAATCCAGTATATGCAGAGGAAACAAATCCCCGTGTCATTGTCAATGGCTTTTCAGAAAGACTCCGGGCCAGCCACATTCAGAGAATCCGGCCTCATTCAGAGAATCTGGCTGGATTACGTGCTCACTCAGTCCCAGACAACTGGTCTTGGTGAACTCTCATTAGATCAGTCCCCTTGTATCAGTGGGTGATCGCACCCCTTGCGGTCCTGATTTCCTTTTTCATGTTCTTCTTCCTTCTGCTCCTCGTTTGGACCTTTGGGGACTCAGTCCGGTGCTCCAATGTGGGTCTCCGTCTGTATCGCCATCCCTCTTCGGATGAAGATTCCCTCTGATCTTGCCTTCCTTGCTCCCGTTCTCTTTCCTTCTGCTTCTCGTTTGGACCTAGGGAGTTAAGTCCAGTGTTCCAATATGTGTCTCTGTCTCCATCTCCATCCATCGCCAGATGAAGGATCTATGGTGATAAGCAAAATATTCATCAGTATGGTTATGGGCCAAGGCCAGTTCAGGCACCCTCTCCTCTGTCCAGAGAACAATCTGGGGATCTCTCCTTGGACCTGGGATCCCATTTATAGTCAAGTCTCTAGTAAACCCTAAACTGACTCCCTTAGTTGAGATATATTCTTCCCTGATCCCATATCTATCCTTCCCCCCTCCCCCAGTCCCCTGAGCATTCCCCATTCCTCCCCTGCTCCCTTCTCTCTAACCCTCTCCCCTTCCAACAATCCTCCCCCTCCCAAGCACCCGAGGTTACCTGGGACTCTTGTCTATTTCCAATCTCCAGGAGGAAAACTACCTGAATTTTCTTCAGGTTCACCCTCCTATCCAGCTTCTCTAGGATCACGAATAATAGACTCAAAGACCTTTAATTATGGCTAGAATCCACTTATGAGTGAATACATACCATATTCCTCTTTTTGGGTCTGGCTTACCTGACTCAGGAAAGCGTTTTCTTTTTTTTCTTTTTTTTTTATTATTTTTTTAAATTTTTTAAAAATTTTTTAATTTTTTAAAATTTTTTAATTTAATTTTTAGTGGGAACCCCTCCAGAATCAAGTCTCTTGCAAACCCTAAAATGGCTCCCTTAGCTGAGATATAAACCTCCCTGCTCCCACAATCATCCTTCCTCCCTCCCCCCTCCCATTCCCCCAAACCATCCCCAATCCTCCCCCTCTCCCCTCTCCCTAACCATCTTCCCTTACTTCCACCCCCACCCCCACCCCCCATGCACCCGAGTTTGCCTGGCAATCTTGCCTAGTTCGAAGTGGAACACTTTTAAAGTTTGGTTTCTTGTTGCTGTAACAGAACACCCGACAGAAGGAACACAAGGGAGAAAAGGGTGATTTTGCTTAGACTTTATAGGACAGTCCGCCATGGTGCTGATGTCAAGGCAGCAGGAGCTTGGCAGCTGCTCACACCGCAACCCACAATCAGAAACCGAGAGCAATGCACACAAGCTTGTTCATGCTGTTTCTCTACTTCTTACAGTGCAGGGTGCCTGGTCCAGAGATGGCCCCATCTACAATTAAGATGATCAAAGTAATCAATCCCCCATGTCCAGAGATTCAGCTCCCAGAAATTCTAGATTCCATCAAGCTGATAATTACCACTAGCTTCAACACACACACACGAATGCACACTCCCCCCCACACACATGCACACACACACACACACTCACACACACACACTCACACATACATGCACGCACATTCACACTCTCACACACGCATGCTCCCCCACACACGCGTGCACGCACGCACACACACACGCGTGCACACACACACTCACACATACACACATGCACACACACTCACACTCTCACACACGCAAGCTCCCCCCCACACGCATGCACGCACGCACACACACACACACTCACGCACGCACTCTCACACACACACACTCATACACACAAACACACATACACACACACACACACACACACACACACTCTCTCTCTCTCTCTCTACTGTCATCTGCTGGAAAGGGAAGATGAATGGGATGGGATGAGGTTTAGGTGATGGTCTTGGCTTAGTGGAACTTACTGGAGCCCAGAGTGGGCTCCCCTTCCTCTGCATCATCCTTGGCACCTCACACACCGCTGTACACGCTCTTCCTCAGTGATCTTTTCTTATTTTATTAGATGGTTCCTAGCATCTCTCAGGGCTGTGTGTGTGCTGCCTGGTGCGGGGCAAAGGCTTGAGTGACAGGCTGTTTATGACAGCCAGTACCAGGTGCGCAGTGCAGGGAGGTGAAGCCGCCAGCAGTCTTTACCTGAGTCCAGCGTGGGCCAAGGCGAGGAATATGAAGTCGCGGAGGAGGAGAGCAAAGCAATAAAGAAAATGGAAATCTTTAGGGTGTTGATGCTGAGGGAATAGATGGGAGAGTGGCTCCGAGTCCAGCTTTCAAAGGCCAGAAACTTCCTCCGGGAAGAGAAAGGGGCAGGAGAGCGCAGAGCTGGCCTATGCAACTCAGGGAAGAGAAAGGGGCAGGAGAGCGCAGAGCTGGCCTATGCAGCTCAGGGAAGAGAAAGGGGCAGGAGAGGGCAGAGCTGACCTATGCAGCAATCCTTTCCTTACTTTCTTTTCTTTTGCAGATGCCCGGAATATTAGCTAAGAGGATGAGAAAGCAGTCTGCTTTCACAGCGTTTCCCCAACAGTCCAGCCTTGCTCCCTGCCACCCGCAGTTTTGTTAGCACATGAGAGATTGGGTGGGACTTTTAAAAAACAAAACAAAAACCCCCACCAAGGCCTCACTGTGTAACTCTGGTTGGCCTAGAGCTCGCTGTGTAGACCAGGCAAGCCTTGAACTCAGAGTCCACTTGCCTCTGCCTCCTGAGAGTTGGGATTAAAGGTGTGCACCAGGCCTGGCTGAGGAACTTTTTTTTTTCTTTTTTTTTAGAGTTTCATAGTTATATAGTGAAATGTCATATCCACCCCCTATTTTCCTCTCCAATTCCTTCCATACTGCCCCCAACAAATCCTCTTTCTAATTCAACTTCATATCTTCTCTTTTAAAATAATCTTGCCTCTCTGAGTTTGAGGCTAGGGTAGTCTATACTCTATTCCCTCTTCTACCATATGGGCCCTAGGGAATGAATTCAGGTCATCAGGCTTGGTGGCCAAGCACCTTACCTGTCAAGCCATCTTGCAAGCTTGTAACTTATTATGTACCCTACTAATTCTATAAACTCCGTTATCAATTTAGGAAAAATAATCTTGCCAATAATTCACCATCAGGGGTTGGGGCTGGGGCATTTTGCCAGTTTATGCTGGGATTGTGACTGGCTTGACCCTGCCCATTTCACAGCAACTCCTCCCACCTTCTTTCTGCTCCTCCTCCTGGATTTCTCAGCTGGGGGGCGGGGAGCGGAGGGTGCGCGTGCGCATTGATGTCTTTTTTTTTTTTAATGTCTGCGCACTGTCTCAGTCTTAGCACCGTGGGCGGTTTTGCATCTTTCTGTTGACTGCTGCCCACTGCGAGAAGAAGCGGCTCTCACCAACGCTGAGAGCTTTCCAGGTCTGTGGGTACAGACGTAAATATTTAGAGGTCAATTTGATGACATGACCACTTAGCAAATAACAATAGTAGCTTCTACGCTAGGGCCTATGGCTTTCAATGGGGGCTCCCTGTAATGAACATGCCAGCTGTTTAATAGCCACATGGTCAATACTAGTTTTTGTGTTCAGGTTTGAATCTTCATCTCTTCATTGAGAGTCATGTGCACCCTGGGAGCTGAATTCTGCTGTCTACTGGGCTGACAGACTACGGAAACTTTTTGAGGTGTGTGGTTGTTTTAGGGTTTCCACTGCTATGATAAAACACCATAACCAAAAGCTTGGGAAGGGGAGTGTTTATTTCATTGTACAGCTCACAGTCCATTATCCAAGAAAGTCAGGGCAGGATTTTTTTTTTTTTTTTTTCCTGAGACAGGCTTTCTCTGTAGCTTTGGAGCCGGTGCTGGAACTAGCTCTTCTAGACCAGGCTGGCCTCAGACTCACAGAGATCCATCCGCCTCTGCCTCCCGAATGCTGGGATTAAAGGCGTGTGCCACCACCGCCTGGCCAGGGCAGGATCTTGAGGCAGGAGCTGAAGCACAGGCCATGGTTTGCTCCCCATAGCTCCCCATAGCTCCCCATAGCTTGCTTGCTCTATCGTACCCAGAGTCAATAGCCCAGAGATGGCACTGCCCACATGAACTGGGCCTTCCTACATCAACTATTAATCAAGAAAGTGTACTGCCAGCTTGCCTGTGTGTGTTTGTGCTCAAACCCAAGGGTCCTTACTTCACAGGGAAGAGGGCTGGGGAAGGTGCATTGCCTCCCCCCACTGCTCTGTCCTCTGCAGCCTCCTGTCTTCTGACACGCCCACTTGTCTTCCTGGAGCAGATGGCATGCCCTTTTATAAGTGCAGGGGAATGGAGAGGCATACTTCGGCTGGGAGGAGGAATTGCCTTCTCTCTTTTGGGGTGCATGGGTCCCTTGTTGCAGCCTGACTCCTCACAGAAGGGAAGGAAAAGTGAGTAGGTATTTATCTGTCCTAGCAGTACATGCAGCCACGATGCCCTGGATTTACCTCGACAATACTGGGAACTGGGGAGAGAAGCGCTCTCTCTTCTCCAGCGCTCGGCTCCTCTTGGAAGCAGGAGGCATGCAGAGAGGCATATGACCTAGAGAACTGTCCCATTCATTCTGGGAAAGTGGATGTGCTTGGTGGGTTCTTCCTTGGGGTCCTGTACATGGGTTTCAGTGCTGAGGCCTCAGCTCACAGGAAGCTACAAGAGCTTCCTCATCAGGATGGGCAGGTGCTGAGCCTTCTTTGCTGCTTGGGTGGCGTGAGTGTGAGCCTTGGCTAGGAGAGAGCTTTATCTAGGCAAGAGCTTGTGGTCAGCTTTTCCTTCCATCTAGGGAAGCAGCAGAGAGGCAGGCAGTGGTCAGATTGGGGGCTGGCCTCTCTGCAGCGGAGAGTGCTGAAACCCCAACAGGCTTGGTGAGGGGTAGGACCAGAGTTCAGCGGCTTGGTCACGGAAGCAGAAGGGCTTCGCTGTTCTCTCCAGTGTGGACCTCTTCATGGAGCTCCCTCCCCTGCATCCACGTGGGGATTGTATAAGAGCACATACGGTGTAGGGAACAGAAAGGCGATCCTGGGTTGCTTGGGCTCCCATGTGGTGTGGCGGGGCCCAGGACCTGAGTTTCCATGGGAGGGCAGCTGAGCAGTACAGGCTCCTGTCTGCTTGCAGCACGGTGGCCTTCTTGCATATCCCACTGGAGTTTGGACTTGTTTGCTGGTTCGGCTCCCGGCCTCTGAATCCCATAGCCAGGCAAGAGTCGCTTGGCAGTGTTTTTGGGACAGCCTTCCAGCTCCCATTCCGCCCCAACACTCACAAATTAATAAGAGGATGCTCTCCTAGGCTGGTCACTAGGACTGGAGCCAGAACTTCCGTCTCTGGCACCGTCTCTGGGGATGCCCTGGAGGAGGGCATGGCTGGTCTCCACAACTCCAGCCTTCAAGAGGCGGGCTGCACCTTAAGTACCGGCTATGGATTGCCTGTGGATTTATTTAAGCCCTTCCCGCACCTGTTTATGTTTCATTAAACTCTTTTATTGATCCTCTTAATTCTCCCGTAGCGGATTTACTTCTAGGCCCTGCCTTCGCCCCCTTCTCCGGGGCTCGTTTTCAAGGCACGCGTCTGTAGCCCAGTGCCTGTAAGCGCTGCAGCCCACAGAGCAGGCCACAGCAGTCACGCATCCACTCTTGCATCCCTCGACCTCCTTTCCGAAGCTGGAGGAAGGCCGTCCCATCCCTGTCCCCCTTCCCATTCTGTTCTGAACTTGCTCTTTTCAGTCCCTCCCCCACCTCCTCCTCATCCATCCTCCTCTATTTCTTTTCAGAAAAGGTCAGGCCTCCCAGGTGTATCAGCCAGCTATGGCATAGCAAGCTGCGGTGAGTCTGGGCACCTCCTCTTCTATTAGGGCCGGGCAAGCAACCCAGTGCCAAGAGTAGGTTCCCAAAAGCAGGCAACAGACTCAGAGACAGGCCCTGCTCCTCTACGAGGTGACTCACAGGAAGACCAGGCTACCTAACTGTTACATGTATGCAGAGAGCCTAGGTTAGTCCCATGCAGGCTCCCTGGTTAGCAGTTCAGTCCCCGTGAGCCCCTACAAGCCCAGGCTACTATACTTCCCTTTAATGCTCAAAATAAGCAATAAATCTTTTATTTATTTTTTCGATGTATGTGTGTGTGTGTGTGTGTGTGTGTGTGTGCATGCGTGTGTGCGTGTACATGTATGTGTGTGAAGTCAGTAGGCCAGATATTAGTGCCTGGTGACATTCCTCAGGAGTTGCACACCTTGTCTTTCAAACTTTTTAAAAACATATTATTTGTATATGTACATATACATGTTACAGCATGTGTGTGTGGATCAGAGGACAACTTGTGGGAATCAGTTCTCACATGTGGATCCTAGGGATTATCAGGCTTGGCGGCAGGTACCTTTAACAGTTGAACCATTTCCTGCCTCCCACCCTGCTTTTTGAGATAGAATCTCTACTGGCCTGAAAGTTGCCAGGTTGACGAGGTTGGCCAGTGATCCCCAGAGAGCTACCTGTATCTGCTTTCTACCTGTGCGATTATAAGCGTATTATCACACTTGGCTTTTCTACCCCATGGGTTCTGGGAGATTGAACTCAGGTCCTCATGCTTGCAAGGCAGACATTTTACTGACAGCCATCTTACTGACCCAGCAATGAGCCCTTGATAGCACAATTTCAAGCCTCTGTTTTCCTAGCGGTGGAGAGACTTTTGAGTCTTGTTTTAGCCAGGGTTTCTGTTGCTGTGTTTCCATTTCCTTACAAAAGAAAACATTTAACTGTGGCAGTTTGCTTGCAGTTCAGAAGTTTCATCCATTATTGTCATGGTGGGGAGCACTGTGGTGTGCAGGCAGACATGGTGCTGGAGAGGGAGCCGAGAGTCCTCCTTTGTGACTCACAGGCAACAGGAAATGGTCTGAGATAGTGGGTGTGACTTGAGCATATATGAGCCCTCAAAGCCCGCCTCCGCAGTGACACGCTTCCTCCAACAAAGCCACTATTAGCGCCACTGCCCTTGAGGGCCATTTTCTTCCAAACTACCGCAAATAAGGCCTTTGGACTCCACTTTCGGTCTGGCTCTGTGTTTTATTTGGAGTGGGAGACAGTCTGTGACATGCATGACACTCACAATCTGTTGTGAGGGCTGAGAAGGGGGCAGTTTGCAGAACATAGGCTGGACTGGATTGGAAAATTTATAGATGATCTTTCAATCCATTCTTTATTGTTATCCCAAATTGGGGATTCTGTTAGAAATATGGTGAGTCTTATATTAATTTTTTTTTTTTGAGGCAGGGCCTCACTATGTCGCCTTGGCTGGCCTCAGACTCATGAAGATCTACTTCCCTCTGCAAAGCTGGGTTCTGCTTAGACTCGGCACTTAAAAGTAGCTGCACTGTCTAGCTGCCCTGGCAGAATGGAGCGGGGCCCTGGTTGTTTGTCTTGTTCGCATGGCTCATGTTTTCTCTCTGTCCTTTAGACCAAGGTCTCGTTTTCCTGGCCTGATCCTCCAGAGATCTGCTCGTCTCTCCTTGTCATATCCTGCCAGGCACCCCTGAGAATAGGTCTTCTCATTACAGTTTATCCGAATTATGGAAAAATTTAATTGCTTAATTTTTTTTTTTTTGGTTTTAATCTCTTTACAAGATCTCCCATCCAGGCTGTTCTCAACTGTTTGTGTAGCCAAGGATGACTTTGAATTCCCTCTTCCCTCCACATTCCCTACGGGCTGGGATTACCTACCCTGTGTGTGCCTGTTACATACTGGGGACAGAGCCCAGAGCTTGGTACATATGAGGCAAATCCCCTATCAGCTGAGACACACCCAGTCCTCTGCTTCTGTTTTTCTAAGGAGAGAAGCAATAAGCATTTGCTGAGGAAATTCTCAGTATTTGCAGTGATTGCCTGTATTGCCAGTTTTCTTCCCCTCTAATGTTGTATAGCCACATGGAAAAAGACAGAATCTTTTTAAAGAGCTGAATTGACTTTTGGAGAGGTACTCATCTCAACACTCCTCTCTGCTTTCTCTTTCCAGCCCAGTGGATGGCCATGTGACTTTCCTCTGTGGGCTCTGGGCTGCAGCTGAGCTCCCTTGGGAGGCTATGAGTCTTCATCCGGACGGTGAACTCTTTTCCCGTGGTCCCTCATAGCCTGTATGTGTGCCCTATTCTGCAAGCCTCTGGGGCTGCTCTGGAAGTCCCCTCATTAGTAGGTCTGGGAGTCATGTGACAGTCTTTTGGCAAGTGGAAGCTTGTTTTGTGGGACCCCGTTTCTAATTTGCAGAAAGTACCCTTCTGGGATAGTGGTGGGATTGCTCAAGTCTTTCTTTAAGTGTGATCTTTTCTGATTGCGGTTGAGGTTTGGTTCTTTCGGATGTGCTGGTAAACTGCTCATACTTGGTGGCAGCAGCAATGATGATAATTGAACTAATAATTCCTACTCCTGGACAGGCATTGTGTTAGATGCTTGTGAAATACACTGGGTCTTCTATTGAAAATTACACACACACACATACACACGCACACACGCACACACAGGCACACACACATTTTGAGACAGAAGTTTCATGTATCTCAGGCTGGCCTCAGACTTGCTGCATGGCTGAGGATGGTCTCGAACTCCTGTTTTCCTCACCCTCATCTCTGGAGTATAGATGTGCACCACCATGCCCAGCTTTATGTAGTACTTGGGACTGAATTTAGGGCTTCATGCACACCCAGTAAACTTCCTACCGGCCGAGCTACACCAACAGCCCTCCCTGAGACAATATCAGTGTGAGGTGCATTCTGTCCTTGTAGAACTAAGGCTTGGAGAGGAGACTGAACCCTGCCTTTCCCGGCCACAGTACTAGGGGCTACGCCGAGATTAACCTGTGATCCATTCAAGAACGGGCATCCTCGAATGACTCTTCCCTAACAGGAGCAGTGGGCTCTGGGTAGAGAGAAAGCTACAGCAGCTATGAGTCCCAGAGAGGTTTGCAGAAGTAGGTTCCTTATTAATCTGGGACTGGTGTGTGTGTGTGTGTGTGTGTGTGTGTGTGTGTGTGTGTGTGTGTGTGACATCATCTCACTGTGTAGCCATGACTGGCCTGAGCTCCATCCACCTCTGCCTTCTGAGTGCTGGGGTCAAAGCTCTATGCCACCATGCCTGGCACTGGCTCTCTTTCCCAGAGCTCTGGGGTCTTTAGTCTCCCCTATGACCTCTGTCCCTAGATATGATCCTTGTTCAACATGGTTTGAAGCTGAGAGATTACACTCATTTCAGCACGACAAAGTGACAGATACCCAAGTTGAAAAACAAGCTCTTCCTTTGATAGGAAATAGACAGCAGTGTCAGAATGACAATTTTTGTGTGTGTATGTGTGTGTTTGCATGTATCAACATCAGGTGTTCTCCTTAATTGATCTCTACCCTATCTATTAATTGTAAACGTTTAAACATTTATTTATTTATTGTGCGTATAGGGCATACCGCAGCATGCATTGGGAGGTCAGCACACCTTGTGGGATTTGGTTCTCTCCTTCTATCACGTGATTTCTGGGGATCGAACTCAGGCAGTCAGACTTGGCAGCAAGCACTCCACTGAGCCATTTTACTAGCCCTCCACCTTATTTTTTTGAGACAAGGTGTCTTCCTGGGCCTGGAGCTTGCTGATTGGCTCTTCTGATTGGCAGGTGAGCCTGTTTCTTAGCGCTGGAACCACAGGTTTGTGAGCAGTGTCTGGCTTCTTTACGTGGTTCTGGGAAATGACCCAGGCCCTGCAGCTCGCTTGGCAAGCACTTTCCTGTCTGGACCATCTTCCTGGCCTTGTTTGTTGAGTATTTATCGGCAGCCTTCTGGGAGTCAGGTACTCAGTGTTCACACTGGCTCTGGGGCAGGCATCCCTGCTCTTCCCTCTGACGTCAGCTGAGCTTGTCAGCACATGTCCATCACCAAACTGTAACTTCCTTCCATGAAAGCCCAGATGTGGTTAAAATATATATTTTTGGATACAACTAGAGAGGTGATTCAACTTCTAATCGAGGAGAATTTAGAAATTGCCTTTGGTCCCATTGTGTTGTACACTGAATTTTAAGTAACTGTAAGGGAAGGAGAGAGCCACAGGCTGGCTCATTCTCACCATCAGTGGGAAAATTATCGTACAAGAGAAAGAGTTGGCCATCAGTGAACTCTGCCATCAAAGAGCAGCGTGGCTCCATCCACTGACTTGGTGTCTCTCTGGAGGGCCAACCATGATGGAGCTGGGGCCTCCCCCAAGGTAGTGATGACATTCTGGGCGGTGATGGGGTAGGGTACTGCAGAGGCCAGGGGAGAAACAGATTGGGGATCTCCCCCCAACCCCCGCCTCTCCCTACCTCCTTCCCCGCTCCATACTCCCCCTCCTCCATCCCTGTGTCTTTCTCTCTTTGTGTTTGGCACTGGGGCAGTGAGCATGCTAGAAAAGTGCTTTCAATCGAGCTGAATCTTTAGCACACGTGCGTGTGTGTGTGTGTGTGTGTGAGATTTGGTATATGTATGTTGTACTTGCCTATACCTACATCTACATCTATTGCACTCCATTTATTTTGATTTATTTATTTTTGGACAGGGTCTTTCCTTGGACCTGCTGCACACTTATCTGTTGCACTGTCAGCCCACTTGTATTTATTTAGTCCTTACATTCTTGTGTGTGTGTGCGTGTGTGCATGCGTGCGTGCGCATCACATGGTGTGTGAGTACAGGTGTACACAGGCCACAGCATGCACACTGAGATAATATGACAACCTTGAGTGTCAGCCCTCACCCTCCGTCTTGTTTGAGACAGGCCTCATTGCTCCCCAGTGTGCACACCAGGCTAGTTAGCCCACAGACTTCTGGGGATTCTCTCGCTTCCGCCTCCTATCTCCCCATAAGAGTGCCTGAGTTACAGATGGTTTTAGTCAACGTGAAGCAAACCGAGACATACCTGGCACGAGGGAGTCTCAGCTGAGGAACTTCCTCTATCAGACTGGCTGTGGTTATGCATTTTCTTGATGACTGATTGACACAAAAGGGCCCAGTCCTCTGTGGGTGGTACCATCTGTGAGTGGGGGGTGATCCTGGGCTGGGTAAGAAAGGTAGCTTAGCAAGCCAGGGGAGCAAGCCAGGGGAGCAAGCCAGGGGAGCAAGCCAGGGGAGCAAGCCAGGGGAGCAAGCCAGAGGAGCAAGCCAGGAAGCAGCAGTCCTCTGTGGCTTCTGTCTCAGTTCCTGCCTTGACTTCTCTGCTGATGGACTATAACCTGTTAGCCAAATAAATCCTCTGCCCCAGTTAGGGTTGCTATTGCTGCGGTGAAATAACATGGCCAAAGGTGGCTTGAGTAGGAAAGTATTTATTTTGCTTACACTTCATCTCCACTGTTCATCCTTGACAGCAGTCAGGGCAGGAGCCTGGAGCCAGGCGCTGGTGCAGAGGCCGTGGAGGAGCTGGTGCGGAGGCTGTGGAGGAGTGCTGTTTGTTGGCTCGCTCAGTCAGCTTTCTCATAGAACCCAAGACCACCAGCCAAGCGGTGGCACCACCCACAGTGGGTTGGGTCCTCTCCCATTGGTCACTAATTAAGAAAATACAACAGGCTTGCCCACAGCCATATCCTAAAGAGGCATTTTCTCAGTTGAGGCTCCCTCCTATCAGACTGTGTCAAGTTGACACCAGCTAGCCAGGAAACCTTTCCTCCCTCAGTTGTTTTTATCAGTGTCTTATCGCAGCAGCAGAGAACCTAATTAGGACACAGATGCATGCTACCTTGTCTGCTTTACATGGGTGGTGTGGGACAATGGTCTGTATTCTGTCAATAATATTTTAAATAAACGCCAATTGGCCAGTAGCCAGGCAGAAAGTATAGGGGGGACAACCAGACAGGAAGTAGAGGTGGGTCAATGAGAACAGGAGAATTCTGGAAAGAAGGAAGTCCTATTCTGGAGTCCTGACCCAGCCACAGAAGAAGCAAGATGTGACTGCCTCGCTGAAAAAGGCACCGAGCCACGTGGCTAACACAGACAAGAATAATGGGTTAATATAAGTTATAAGAGTTAATAAGAAGCCTGAGATAATGGGCCAATCAGTTTATAACTAATGCAGACCTCTGTGTGATTTCTTTGGGACTTAACGACTGTGGGAACCAGGCAGGACAGAAACCCAGACAACACGTGGGTTCTGGAGATTCAAACTCAGGGCTCATGTACTCATGGCAAGACTGCTGTACTCCGAGTCGTCTCTCCAGACCTTGGTTTCCTTTGGAGTTTGAATGGCCCTTATACCTACATAGTCTGTATAAGACGTCCAGTGTCTGCGGAACAGGTGTGGTAAGAGTGCACATCTTCGTGTTTGCTCATGATCTCAGTGGAGATGTTCAGTCAATGTTCCTGTCTCTTGTTGGCAGTGTTTTGTCATGTGGACCCTTTCTTGTGATTGCTTGTATTCCTCCAATACCTGATTTGTTGTGTGTTTTTTATTTTCATGGAAGAGTGTTGAGATTTACCAGATGATTTTTCTACAAGATAACCTATTGGTGTGTGCTATCTCACATATTTCTTTTGTGGTTTTGTGTGCATTGAATCATCCTTAAATACCTAGGACAAATTACATGACCAGGGTATATAGTTTTTCTAGTGTGCTGTTAGATTATTTAGATGTATGTATGTATGTGTGTATATGTATATATGTATATACACAAACATATATGTATGTATATGCACAGACAGACAGACAGACAGACAGACAGACACACACACACACACACACACACACATACACACACACTCTTTTCCTTTTTTTTTCCCAAGAAAGAGTATTAGTATATAAGAGTATTAGTCTATAGCTCTGGTTGTCCTTGAACTCACAGAGATTCACCTGCCTCTTCCTCCTGAGTGCTGAGATTAAAGGTGTTCACCACTATGCTTGGCTTTATTTTGTTGAGAATTTTTGTTTTTATTTGTTTGTTTGTTTTGATATAGGGTTTCTCTGTATAGCTCTGGCTGTCCTGGAACTTGCTCTGTTGCCTACTTCCGCCTCCCAAGTGTTAGGATTAAAGGTGACCACTGGTTTGAGAATTTTTACGTCTGTGTTTATTAGGGGCATTTGTTGATCATTTTCCTTTTTAAAGATTTTATGTGTGTGTATGTGTGTGTGTGCGCATGCACACACGTGTGCACATACAAGTGTGCAGATGCCACAGATGAAAGCCAGAAGAAGGTCATGGACCTTTGGCACTAAAGTTATAGGTGATTATGAGCTGCCTAGCGTGGATGCTGGGACCAAACTCAGGTCCTGTGCAACAGCAGCAAGTGCTCTAACTGCTGAGCCAACCCTCCAGGCCCACGGTTCAGTTTCTGCTACGTTGCCCTCTGTCTTTGTGATCATAGTAACACCAGCCTGGTCAGGCAGTTTTGGAAGTTCCCCCTTCTCAGATTTTTGGAATAGTAGGAGAAGGATTGGCCTTGTTTCTTCTGCAAATGTCTTGTAGAACTCTGCAGTGAAGCCGTCCTGCCCTGGGCTGCTCCTCGCTGGGAGGCTTCATTACTGAGGCGGTCTGGCTGCTCACTGTTCTTCAGTGCTTTTGTTTTCTTGGTTCAGTTTGGTCGACCACACATGTGCAGAAATTGGTCTGTTTCTTAGGTTTTCCAGTTTGCTGCTGTATGTCTGTCCGCAATTGTCCCTAATGACAATTTGTATTTGTATTTGTATTTGTATTTCTGTGCTCTCTCTTTCTTTGTCCCCCCGCCCAGGTTAGCTAGGGTAAAGATTTTCAATTATGTTTATTAGTAAATATAAAAACCCAGCCATTTTTTCATTGATCTTTTGTTTCTAGTTTATTTCTGCTTTCATTTTTATATTTTACTTACTAATTTTAATTTTGGTTTGTATTTTTTTTTAGTTCACTGAATTGTAATACTGTTTATTTGAAATCTATTCAGGGTTTGCTACTTTGTTTATATATTTGCATGTGTGTCTGTGTCTTTGTGCACTTGCATGCCTTCACAAGGGTGTGGCAGCCAGAGGAGGATTTACAGGAGTTAGTTCTTGCTTTTCTCCACGTAGCTCACTGGGGCTGAGCTGAGTTCATCAGACTTGATGACATGTGCTTTACTCTTTTTTTTAAAATTAATTAATTAATTATTTCATTTGTTTGTTTATAAAAATTTCCACTTCCTCCCCTCCTCCCCATATCCTCCCATTCCCCCCACTCCCTCTCCTCCTCCCTCTCCCGTCCTAAAAGCAGTCAGGGTTTCCTGTTCTGTGGGAAGTTCAAGTTCCTCCCCCCTCCCTCCAGGTCTAGGAAGGTGAGCATCCAAACAGACTAGGATCCCGAAAAGCCAGTACATGCAGACGAAACAAGACCCAGTGCCCTTGTAAATGGCTTCTCAGTCAGCCCCCATGTCAGCCACATTCAGAGAATTCGGTTTGATCACATGCTCGTTCAGTCCCAGTCCAGCTGGCCTTGGTGAGCTCTCATTCGATCAATCCCCTTGTATCGGAGGGTGAACGCACCCCTTGCAGTGCTGATTTCCTTTTTCATGTTCTCCCTCCTTCTGCTCCTCATTTGGACCTTGGGGGCTCAGTCCAGTGCTCCAATGTGGGTCTCCGTCTCTATCGCCATCCATCGTCGGATGAAGGTTCCCTCTGGTCCTGCCTATCTTGTTCACGTTCTCCCTCCTTCTGCTCCTCATTTGGACCTTGGGAGCTAAGTCGAGTGCTCCAATATGTGTCTCTGTCTCTATCTCCATCCATCGCCAGATGAAGGTTCTATGGTGATAAGCAAAATATTCATCAGTATGGTTATGGGCCAAGGCCAGTTCAGGCACCCTCTCCTCTGCTGCCCAGGGAAGAATCTGGGGACCTCTCCTTGGGCCTGAGAACCCCTCCAGAAACAAGTCTCTTGACAACCCTAAAATGACTCCCTTAGTTGAGATATATACTTACCTGCTCCCATAGCCATCCTTCCTCCCCCTCTCTGAACAGAGAATTCACAACAGATGAACTTCGAATGGCCAAAAGACACTTAAGGTCATGCTCAACCTCCTTAGTGATCAGGGAAATGCAAATCAAAACAACTTTGAGATACCATCTTACACCTGTCATAATAGCTAAACTTATAAACACCAATGATAGACTATGCTGGAGAGGATGTGGAGTGAGGGGAACACTCATCCATTGTTGGTGGGAATGCAAACTTGTGCAGCCACTGTGGAAATCAGTGTGGCTGTTTCTCAGGAAACTGGGAGTCAACCTCCCTCAGGACCCAGCAATTCCACTCTTAGGAATATACCCAAGAGATGCCCTATCATACTACAAAAGCATTTGTTCTACTATGTTCATAGCAGCACTATTTGTAATAGCCAGAACATGGAAACAACCTAGGTGCCCCTCAATAGAAGAATGGTTAAAGAAGGTTTGGAACATATACACATTAGAGTTTTACTCAGCGGTAAAAAACAATGACGTCTTGAATTTTGCATGCAAATGGATGGAAATAGAAAACGCTTTACTGAGTGAGGTAAGCCAGACCCAAAAAGAGGAATATAGTATGTACTCACTCATAAGTGGTTTCTAGCCATAGTTAAAGGTCTTTGAGCCTCTAATTCGTGTTCCTAGAGAAGCTGAATAAGAAGGTGAACCTGAAGAAAATCATATAGTTATCCTCCTGGATATTGGAAGTAGTTAAGATTGCAAGGTAAACTTGGGTGCACGGGGGGGGGGGCGGGTAGGGGGTGTGGAAGTAAGCGCTTTACTCTTTGGGCCGTCTTGACAGCCCCTTCTTCACACTTCTGTTTACTGTACCCCAAACGGCTTTGCCATGACACTTCCCCACACACATCCACACCACTCCTCCTCCTGCCCTCTTCCCAGATCACTGGTCCCTTTATGTCCTCAGACAGTTTGCTCAGAGAGCACTCAGTACATGTGTGTAGAGGAGAGGACAACTTACAGGGGTGGGGTTGAACTCAGGTTATCGGGCTTGGCAGTGAGCAGCTTTACCTGCTGAGTCATCTTACTTGCTACCCTCTGACTCCTAATTAAAGCTGTATTCTGTCAGTGGGAGAAAACCTGTGATGTTTTCTGCTTTCTCCCCCATTACTACCTTTTGTCCCCTTCGTCCCCTTTGAGCTCCTTCCTCCCGCTGCAAAGCTTCCCTTCCATTTTTTTCATACACACTCTGTATTTCAATCCATACTCCCCATCCAGGAGAAAACATGCTGTAGTTATTTTTCATAGTCTGACTTACTTCCCTTAACATGATCTCCAGCCTCATCTACTTCCTTGCATATAATATAATTTAATTATTTCATGTAGGTTAAAAATCCATTGTGTGTATTTTCCATATTTTCTTTATCCACCCATTCATTCAGAGCAGCTGTAAACATGGGTATGTAACTATCCCTGAAGTTTGCCTATTTGGATTCCTTTGGGTATTGTTCTAGTTAGGTTTCTGTTGCCATGCTAAACCCCTGACCAAAGTCAGCTTGGGGAGGAGAGGGTTCAGTTCACACTTTATAGCCCATTACATGGGAGGCCAGGGCAGGAACTAAGGCAGGACTGGGAGGCAGGAATGAAAACAGAGACCACAGAAGAATGTTACTTCCTGGCTGGGTCCGCTACCTTTCCTGTACACCCCAGGACCACCTGCCCAAGGATGGCATCACCCAGAGTGGGCTGGCCCTCCCACAGCAATCATGAATCAAGAGAACTCCCCATGGGCCAATCTGATTGTGGTAACATTCAGCACAAATGTTTACCCAAGGATGGTGTGGATGGGGCAGACAGTAGTCAAGTTCCTGGAGGAGCCTCAATGTGAATTTGCTCTGTGGTTGGTTAGACTGCCGGGTCAGTGAGTTCCCAGGATCACTGTCCCTTCAGTGTCGGGGTTACAGGTATATGCCACCACACTTGCTTTCCGTGGGTGTTGGGATCTGAATCCAGGTCCTCATGCTTGCCGTGTCTCTAGCCCCTAGCTGGGACTTTGATAGTTTTGTGGGTGTCTGTGGCCGGGCACAGGGAATGCAGGGCTTCTGTCCTTTAAGGCACTGCTTTTTCCAGTAGCAGCTTCTTTCTCGGGACATCACTGTGCTCTAGCAGCCTAGTGTCTAGGAACTGGGTGAGTAATGGTGGGTCTTCCTTCTCGGAAACAGAACTCTTGTCTGAACCCAAGGCTGTTGCCACAACTGGGTTCTAATCTCGTGGTCACGGTGGGACTTTGTAGGAAGCAGGAATGCCTGGGTTTGCGGTGATCAAATCTTCTAGGTGTCTCCAGTCTAATCTTTTGCCTGGAACAAGGAGGTAAATCTCCTTGGCCAGGGAGGCAGGGTCACAGTTGCCAGTGGGCTGTGCTCTTTCTGTACTGTCAGCCTAGGCCTCTGTGCATTGCTGGGCCTCTTAGTTGTCCCTTGGCCATCCTTGAAGCAAGGGAGTACAGTCGTCTTTCTTTACGTGGGTACTTCTATTTGGCTACCTTGTAATTTTGCTTTTTGAGCTTTTTTTTTTTTTTGGCTCTCTTGCATTTACATTAAAATCTTTTTATTTATAGATTTATTTATTCTATTGTAAGTATATGAATCGTTTGTCTACATGTATATATGTATACTGTTTGCATGCCTGGTGCCAAAGGAGATGTTGGGTCCCTTAACATCTAAACTAAAGTTGTACATGGTTGTGAGGCATCATGTGGTTGCCGGGAACTGAACCTGGATCCTCTGCAAGAGAATCACGTGCTTTTAACCACTGAGCCATCTCTCCAGCCACTTCTTGCATTTATCTTTAGAATTCTATTTATCTATTTGTGTTTATTTATGTGCATACATATGCATCCGTGGAGGTCAGAGGCCAATTCTGGGGAGCCACTTGTCTCCTGTAACCTTGTGGGATGGAGGCAATGACCTCAGGTTGTTAGGCACTGGTTTCCAGGAAAACGCTTGCTAGGCTTTTGATGGGATTTGTTGACTCTGTGAATCTATTTGGAAAGGACAGATTTGTTTGTAATATTATATCTTCGTAGAATGTAGCCAGCTCCGGAGTGTTGACTTTGGTCAAGTCCCTTGGGACATCATTAGTCGAGAACCAAGTTGCGTGTTGTTTCTTTTTACCTTGGGGTTTCCCAGACCAACTTGGATTATATAAACTTGAGCCTAAAATCTGTGTGAAGGCAGGTTTGTGGTTATGAATTCCCAGGGAAGTGTCTGTTTATCTATCAATAGAGTTATTTACTTTCCCTCTAAAGTGAAAGCTAAGTTTTCTTTCTTTTTTATTATCAGCTTGGTTGGTGAGAGATTTCCCTTTCCAAGTTCATACTTTCTTTGTCAGAGTTCCCTGTGTGAGCATTGAGTCCCAGGTCTCATAGGCTTACAAATTCTCCAGCCCTCTGACCAAGTTGTTGCAGTGAAAGCTAATAAGAGTTTTCTGGTTTCTGGGGGGAGGGGTACCATGGACTTCTGTAGGACTCCATTGTGATCCAAAGGGGGTGTTTATGTACTTATCTAGCATTTCTTGGTGTCCAACCTTTTAAAATTCTTTCATTTTATTTGTGTGTGTGTGTGTGTGTGTGTGTGTGTGTGTGTGAGCACACAACCATATGCATGGGGGTTCAGGATAGTCGATTGAATCCCCTAGAGCTGGAGTTACAGGTCCTTGTGAGCTGTTCCATGTGTGTGTGGGAGCTGAATTCTGATGCTCTAAAACAGCAGCAAGTGCCTCTAGTCACTCAACCAACTCTCCAGGCCTCCCTCTCTCCCTCCCTTCCTTCTTTGAGACAAGGTTTCACTTTGTATCCCTGGCTAGCCTGGAAGATCCGCCTGCCTCTGCCTCCATTTGTTTACTGTAAGGTCAACGGTGTTCTTGGGTGCTCCTACATGTAGGCCCCACTTTTCCTGAGCAGTGGTAACACAGACAGAGCGGGTTTTCATCTTGGGCTATTCTTTCTTTTTCTTAGCTTACCTGAACATTCCTACTTCTTAAAAAAAAAAACACCTTACAGTTTATTCCATTTGTCCTCTGATGATGTCATAGATGTATAGAGTGCGTTCTGCTTCCTTCTGTCCTGCCTTATCTTCCTCTACTCATGGCATTCCCTCCCTCCCTTTCCCACAGCATGCTTTTTTCTTTTTCTTTTTCTTTTTGACCCACAGGCTTGAACCAGGATGACCACAGGTTTGGAACTATCACCAGAGTCAGATAGACTCACTGTTTAGGACACCGAATGGATTCCTTATCCCAGAATCCATTAGTTGTCAATAGTTTAGGGATGGGTAGGGCTCTATGAACTGCTCCTTGATCCATGATTGGCTACTGACAACAGACCCAGTTGCACAGGAATTTTTAAAAATAAATTATTTATTTTTAGTGTATTGGTGTTTTGCCTGCCTGCATGCCTGTGTGAGGTGTTGGATCCTAGAGTTATAGACAGTTGTGAGCTGCTATGTGGGTGCTGGGAGTTGAACCCAAGACCTTTGGAACAACAGTCAATGCTCTTGATCACTGAGTGATCTCTCCAGCCCTAGTTAGGAGGATTCTTACTAACAGTAGACACAGAAGCCCAAGGGAATACCTAGTAAGCAGAAGGCTCTGAGTTCATGGAGGTTCACGCTAACGAAATGTGCAAGATGGTACCAGCACCCACCGTGAAAGTCCTGCTAGTGTGGTGTCCGCTGTGCCCCAACACCTGGGTTATTACTGTTGGGCACTTTGCTTTATTCTGTGGTCTGCTCTTAGTGTCATGGGCTGTACAGGGATCCCTCTACTTACGAAGGTGGAGGTGATGGCTACTATTAGGTGTCAGCTTGAGAGGATCTAGAATCTCTTGGAGTCAAGTATCTGCATGCATCTCTGAGAGATTCTTTACCCCCTCCTCGCTTTATTTATCTCTCTTTTAGTGAGTGGTTCCTGGTGGCCCTTTCTAAGAAAGAGTGACTCATTTCTTTATGCCAAGCAGGTGCAGGACCACATTCCCTAGGAAGAATGTTCAGCCCTAAATGTAGTTTTGTTTAATGAGGGATGAGTCTTGCTAAGTAGAGATGGCTACATTTTAAAGTCAACCCCTCCCCCCACCCCTACTCTGGCCCTGTGATACCTGTGATGCTTGCTGGGAGCTTGCCGCGCTACTGTTTCTAATGCAAACCTGGAGCAAGTTTCTGAGATTTGTATGAATTCACATGAGTTCACATGAATTCACATGGGGGCTGATGTCAGGAAGCTGTGGGTTCTTTCTGGATGCCATGGAAGTGTGAGTCTCTGTCTAGATGTCAGGAAGCTGTGGGCTCTCTCTGGATGTCAGGAAGCTGTGGGGCTCTCTCTGAATGTCCGAAAGATGTGGGGTTCTCTCTCTGGATGTCAGGAAGCTGTGGGGCTCACTCTGTGTTTTTTTTTTTTTTCTGTGATGGGAATTGCCTTCCCAGTTTCCCTGCAGCTCACAGCTTCAGGAGATGATTGCCTTGTGGAAAGGATGTCCCTTGAGCTGTCAAATCATTCTCATTACTGTGACAAAGCACCCAACCTAAGCAGCTATTTCTGTTTGGATTACCATATGACCCATCTCTACCACTCCTGGGGAGATACCTGAAGGAATGTGTTGGCAGAACACAGAGATGCTTGCACGCCCATAATCATTACTGCATTTTTCATAATAGCCACACACAAAGCCAGGCTGGACAGATGCCCGTGGGTGAGCAAATCAATAAGCCCACACTGAAGCCCCACTACTTTGCTTTTCTATTACTTGAGAAATGTCATGGCCAGAAGCGTCTTCGAAAGATACAGGCACATTTCAGCTCATAGTTTATAGTCCTTCACTGAAGGAGACGGGGCAGGAAGTCAAGGCAGGAACCTGGGGCAGAAACTGAGGTAGAGACCATGGGAAAACACTGCTTTCTGGCTTGCCCCCATGGCTTGCTCTGCTTGGTTTCTTACACACCTCAGGACCATCTGCCCATGGGGAGCCCTGTTCACAGTGGTTATACAGTTCCTAGCCTTTTAAATGTGTGTGTGTGTGTGTGTGTGTGTGTGTGTGTTCATGTATGTGTATGTGGGTGAATGTTCATGTGTGTGGAAGCCAGAGGGCAGCCTCAGGTATCATTCTTTAAGTGTCTACTTTTTCTTTTCTTTTTTTTGAGACAAGGTCTTTTACTCTGAACTAACCATTTTTGTTACGCTGGCTGCTCAGCAAGTCCCAGAGCTGTGCTTGCTTCTGCTTCTCCAGTTTGGAGACCACAAGCATGCACTGCCATGTCTCCATTTTTATGTAAGTTTTGGAGCTTGAGGTCAGGTCCTCATGCATGTGTGGCAAACACCCTATCAACTGAACCATTTTCCCATAATTCCTAGATTTTTATTGGTCTATTTACTCTCCTATTTTTTTTTTTAAAAAAGGCTTTAAATAAAATGTTTTTTTTTGTGTGTGTGGTTTTGCAGAGCACATGAGTGCATCTGTTTTTCTTTAAAGTTTTACATTTTAATTAAAAAATTTTTTTACTAATTATGTATGTATGTATACGTGTGTGTGTGTATGTGTGTGTGTGTGTGTGTGTGTGTGTGTGCACATGTGTGCTAGGGGTGTGTGGAGGCCAGAGGTGTCAGAGTCCCCTGGAGCTGGAGCTACAGCAGTAGTGAGCCACATGACACAGGTGTTAGGAACTGAACTCAGGTCCTCTGCAGGAGTAGGATACGCTCTTCCCCATCACGCTGCTTCTGCAAACCCATCTACCTGAGCACAGCAGCTTTCGCGCGAGGTGTTTGGACAGCTCCGCTGCAGACAGTAGACCTGGGGGACCTTAGGCAATGCCCCTGAGAATGACTCAGGGCGAGAGCGGCCCATGCTATTGCTGCTCCTCAGCTGGCTCAGATTGGAGACCTTCATGTTCAGGCCCGCTCCATGAATTTGTGCCTCCAGTGTCCTCAGATACCCCATGAACATGCTGGAGCAGGCTCAGGCTAGCCCATGAGTGCTGACTAGTAAGAGTTCAGCTCTGAGCGTGGTGGTGTATGTCTTTAATCTCAGCACTTGGGAAGCAGAGGCAGACTGATCTCCCTGAGTTCTAGGCCAGCCTGGTCTACATAGACAGTTGTTATGCTTGACAATTATCAAAAGTTAAGTGGCATAGCCAGGTGAGAGCTCTAGACTATTTTGGGATGGCTCCACGGTGAGACACTGCGTGATGGTTAATATCATCATCAATGTGCCATGACCTAGATGTACTTTGGAACAAACATCTTGTCACACCTGTGAAGGAATTTCTAGCTGGGGTTAATTGAAGTGTATAAACCCATCCTGTATCTGGGTAGCACAATCCCTGGGCATTCCGATTCTGCTCCCTAACTGTGGATGGAATTGACCAGTGGTCTTGTACTCCCACTGCCATGCCTTCCGCCATGATGGGATGGATCTTCAAGCTGTGAGCCAGAACAAACCCTCCCTTCCTTAAGCTGCTTTCGTTGCCACAGTGGTGAGGAATAACGAGACGACCGACTCAACGAGAAAAACAGCTAGGTCTATCCAGGTCTGTCCGAGGCTCTGAATTCCGTGTGTGTGTGTGTGTGTGTGTGTGTGTGTGTGCTGGGGGTGTGTGTATACATACATATATATCCCATATGGTGGTTTGAGAGAAAGTGGTCCCCAAAAGGAGTGGCACTATTAGAGGGTGTGGCCCTGTTGGAGGACGGTCATCACTGTGGGCGGGGCTTTGAGGTCTCTTGTTCAAGCTTTGCTCAATGTGACAGTTCTACCTGTTGTCTGCAGTAGGACTCTTGGTATTCCTCCAGCACCATGTCTGCCTGCATGCTGCATTCTCCCTGCCATGATGATAATGGACTGAACCTCTAAAACTGTAAGCGAGCTCCTCCAATGAAATGTGTTTCTTATAAAAGTTGCATGGTCATGGTGTCTCTTTACAGCAATTAAAAACCCCAAGACACACACACACACACACACACACACACACACACACACACACACAGGTGTGTGTCTTATATATGTCATATAAAAATGCATAGATATAAACTTCAATTATACATAACTACATTTAAAAAAGGTCATAAACACTCAAGCCCTTCATAATTATTTTTAATATTAGGGATGCTCTGTAGCTGTGACTCTGGTAGAAATACCGCTCATGCTAGCCATTATGTAAGTGTGTGAGTGTATGCATGCCCATGCGTGTGGAGGCCACAGTTCCACCCTGGATGCTGTTTCTCAGGCCTCTCACTGTCCTGGACCTTGGGCGTTCAGATAGGCTTCGCGGTCAGTGAGCCCCTGGGAGCGCCCCATCTGTTTCCCCAGGTCTGTGAATACACAATGTCTGGCTTTTATTCAGATCCTAGGGTTCTAACCCAGGCAAGCACTTTACTAACTGAGCCATCTCCCCAGCTTTCAGGTCTCTATTGTTACTTGTATCGCTGAGACCAAACACCTAACAGAAACAGCGTAATGGAGGCATTTGGGGTCAAGGTTTCAGAAGATTCAGAGGAAGGCCGCTCCCTTCACAGCTGATCAGACAACAGAGGAGGGGGAAGCAGGCACCCCTAGAGCACCCCCCTTTCCCTCCTTTCATTGTGCTCAGCCTCCCCCACCCAGCATGGGATGGTGTTGCCCACATTTAGGGCAGGTCTTTCTCCTTTAGCTAATTCTCTCTGGAGATGTCCTCAGACACAGTCTCGCCAGCCTCCTTGGGGAGCTCAAAGTGCAGTCAAAATAATGGAGAAGGTTAAACATTGCAGAACGGCAAACAGAAATATCAGGGCGTTCTCTACTATCAGCACTTAGAAGACAAACAGGGTCACCTGATTTCTTTCTCAGTTATTTCCAATGTGCATTGATTACATCACCTTTTCCTGTTTTTCACACATAAAAAAGTTGTGTCTCTCCCTCTCTGGTCTCAAAAGCCCACTTGTAAAGTATTACCAGCCCACCACTGTGTACAATGGTGCGGCGTGTGGAGGAGCACCTGAGGGTATAGTCCTGAGGGTGACTCTCAATATCAGCCTTTCTAGGAAGCCAAAAGGGCATCACTATCTGTAGCCAACATAAAAACTGTAAAAACTGCATATTTCATAGACTTTTTCTAGAATGACTGATAAAAATCTATAGCCATGAACTCATGTGATTTCTAGCAGTGATTAGCCACAGTTTCTCATTAGTTACTCTTCTTGTTTCTGTGACAAAATGCCTGACAAGAAGCCACTCACGGGCCACAGAGATGGGCCGCGGCAGATGCCTCGGGCGTGAGTATGGTGTGCTGTGGCATAGCACTGGCTGGAGCGGTGATTCGGACATTTGGGATGGTACAACATTGATAGAAGTTTTTCATAAAGCTGTGGCTTCCTTTAAAAATGCTCTAAAGAAAGGTGACATTTGTGAAACCAAATAAACCAAACGGCACAGCCAGAAGAAAACCTGCTAAGAAGAGTAAAAACCCAGAGAAGAATGTCCCAACTCCCTTGAAAACAGTGGGAAGTGGGGATAGATGTGCTGCCGTTCGGTCAGAAGGCGGCTGCGTTCACCCAGCTGATTTAAGAGAGGAACCCGTGTTGTGATTTATACTGGATTTGGAGTCAGCAGAGAGAGATCTGTCTGATCTACTTTTCCCAGCCTGTGAAGTAGGTACTAAGACAGAAGTGGACACTCAGGAGGATGAAAATGAACGTCAAGCTTCCTTTGGATCTCCTGGAAGTAAACCACATGAATCAAACTGCTTCGTGGAACTCCTTTCTCCCTCCTTCACTCCCAATGCCAAGGGCAAGACTGGTACCGGGAAAGCCAGGTCTGAGATTCAGTGGCTCACCCCTGCCACCACCTCCATTTCCTGCTATGTTGGAATGCCTCCATTCCCTTTGGGACCACCAATAATTCTCCCACCCCTCTCACATCTCCAGATTGTCTGGATGGCACCAGTGCTTATAGTTTGAGGTCACAGTCCATTGCTGTGGGAAATCACGGCGGCAGGAGCAGGAGGCAGCCGCTTATGTTGTACCTGCAGTCAGGAAGCAGAGAGCGATAAACCCCGGTGCTCAGCCCGGGACTCCAGCCTACTGAATGCTGCCGCCTACATTTAGAGTGGTGGTTCCCGTTTCAGATAACCCAGTCCAGGAACTCCCTCACAGACAAGTGCAGAGATGTGTGATTCTAGATCCCACGAAGTGGACAGGACTAACGTTGCCATTTCTGAGGGCCGGGGTCTGCTCTGTCGTTGCTGTCCAGACTCCTTGCTTAAGTTGCTGTGGTTTATTTTACTGCCATAGAAAACGATCCGCTCTGGGTGTGGAGAGATGGCTGAGCAGTTCAGATGTTCTTGCGGTGGATCTGAACTTGGTTCCCAGCACGCACGTGGGTGGCTCACAACCACCTGTAACTTCAGCTCCAGGGGATCCAACGCCCCCTTCTGGTCTCTGCAGGCACCTGTACTCATGTAGTCAAATACAATTAAAATTAAGTAAAATCATACGAATCTGATCTCTCTGGCTGTGTGATCTGTTGGTGGGGGGCTTGGCTAAAACAGTGGCAGTCGTAATGGAAAAGGGAGGTTGGGAAGCAATTCAGAGAGTTAGACAGACATGGCTTAGATGATGGATTGGCCATGCAAGGTGAAAAATTAAAGATGAACATTAATTTCATAATTTTAATTGCAGATTTTTACACATACGATAATGAGACTGGCAAGGAGGAATCCATCACTCCAACTTAAGAATCATTAGCATTCTTCTGTGTTTGCCTCATCTGCTTTATTGAAGCATTTAGAGTAAATTACAATCATTGTGACATTTCAACCCTAAATAATTAAGCACACATCTCCAGCAGATTATCTAGTGCACCCAACATGAGTTCATAGCAACATCTTCAAAATTACCACCAAAATGTTTTACTAACGTTCAAATCTGGGTCAGACAAAGACTCTTTACCATTTATATTTTATTGTTTTTTTTGTTTTGGTGTGTTTGTGTGTGTGTGCACATGCATGCATGTATTTATGTGTGTGGACCTACATGTAGAGGCCAAAGGTTGATGTCAGATGTCTTCCTCAATTCCTGTCTTATTTTTATTTAATTTAAAAATGTCATTTATCATTATTATTAGAGCGTGTGTGTGCAGGTATTTGTATGCCAGGCACATGAGGAGGTCAGAGAGTAATTCTGGGGAGTTGGTTCTTTTCTTTTACAGTAGATTCTGGGGCTTGAACTCAGGTCGTCAGGCTTTCTCGGCAAACGTTTTTCCTCACTGAAGAGCCTACTAGCTCCTCCACCTTATTTTTGAGACGGGGCTTCATTGAATCTGGAATGTTCTAGACTGGCTTGCGGCGAAGCACCAGGGGTACTCCTGTCTCTACCCCACCCCCAGCACTGGAATTACATACCTATGTCACTGCGCAGACTTCTGATGTGGGTTCTGGGCAATCAAACCCAAGTCCTTATATTTGTGTGACAAACGTCTATTGACTAATTTATCCTAGTTTGTTGCTCAGGGTTTCTACTAGAAAAAGGCCAGGGAGCAACTATTTTAAGCTTTGCAGTCAACATTCAAAACTAAAGAAGGTTTTGGATTGTTTTTGGGAGGGGGCAGTGTACAAGATTTCATTGTGTACGTCTGGCTGGCCTGGAACTTTTTCCCCCAGATTATTTTTTTATTACTTTATAAATAATACCAATCAAAATTTCTACTTCCTCCCCTCCTCCCACTTCCCTCCTGCTTCCCCACTCACCCTTTCCTCCTCCCCTTCCAGTCCTAAGAAAGGGCAGGGTATCCTGCCCTGTGGGAAGTCCAAGGCCCTCCCTGCTCCATCCAGGCTTAGGAAGGTATGCATCCAAATAGAATAGGATCCCAAAAAGCCAATACATGCAGTAGAGACAAATCCCAGTGCCATTATCATTGGTTTCTCAAGTCAGCCCCCATTGTCAGCCATATTCGGAGGGTCCAGTTTGATCCAGTGCTCATTCAGTTCCAGTCCAGCTGGCTTTGGTGAGCTTCCATTAGTTCAGGCACACTGTCTCAGTGGGTGGACGCACCCCTCATGCTCCTGACTTCCTTGCTCATATTCTCCTTCCTTCTGCCCTTCAACTGGACCTTGGGAGCTCAGTCCAGTGCTACAATGTGGGTCTCTGTCTTTATTTCCACCCATCGCCGGATGAAGGGTCTATGGTGATATTCAAGATATTCATCAGTGTGGCTATGGGACAAGGGCCAGTTCTGGCCTGGAACTTTCTATGCAGAACAAGCAACTTAGAGAATTCACCTGCTTCCTCATTCTGAATGCGGAGATTAAGAGTGTTCAGCACCACACATGGTTAGATTTTAAAATATAATACATATTATTTTCAATGAAACATGTTAAGTTTGATTAATATTATATATATCTAACTATATATATATAATATGTTTCACACACATATATTATTTGTAAAAATCAGAAAGTTACTTTTAGCTTATGGGCTATACAAGAGCAGGAAAGTGGTTGGCTTTGGTTCCCTAAGTCCTGGTTTTCTGGATGACACTGGATCTGTCCATGATTTTGTCTGTATCCTTCTTTGTCTTTCCCACCCCATAACAGGTGCATCTTCTTTATAATGCTCTTGCTCAGAAATCTTCAGCAAATCTTGTCTGGGAACTCAGCTCATGACAGTGACTGACACTGCGGATTATTGAGCTGGGAACTTGGTGACTTCCTTCTTTTTCCTCTGCCAGGACCCAGCACAAGGGGCACTGCCTCCTGTGTTCAGGACGCCCCTCTAGCTGGTTTTTCTGGAAACGCCCTCAGATGCGCACTGGTGGGGTTCATCTCCGCCAACTCCCGACAAGTGACAATGAAGAATAACCACCACAGCATCTTTCCCCAGCCGTGTGTGGCCAGATGTCACATGGATAAGCTGGGGTAGCATAAATGGGCACATAGAAATTGGGTAGCAGCTGATGGAACTCGGCTGCTGTCTGAGCCCCAGCACGACAAGGGAACTGGATCCTGCTTGTGTTCATAGGTCCCATGGGTACTGATGGGATGGGCCCAGGATGTCAGTCTGAAGGATAAGTGGGAGGGTTGTCATGGAATTTGAAGGACTATCCACAGCTGGAGTTTATCTGGAAGGTTTGGTGTTTGTCAGGAGAGTTCAACTCCTCACTAAAATAGCATGAGGCCAGTAAAGGCCTTTGCCCGTAGCTCACACAAAGGTAGTTCCCTTGCCTCCCATCCCAACCCTAGAGAGACAAACACTGGGGATGATCAGGAGCAGTTTAGCATGTGTGGTGTGAATAGAAATGTTCTAGGCTCAGATAGTTGGACACTTGTCTCCATCGGGTGGTGCTGTTGAGGAGTGGCTTGCTGCGGAACACATGCCACTGTGCGTGGATTTGGAGATTAAAAGCCTCATGCCCTTTCTAGTGGGTTTACTTCTGCTTCCTGTTTGCTATTGAAGATGTGGGTTATTAGCTTCCCGATCCTGTAGCCACACCTGCTGGGTGCTGTTATGTCCTCCCACCATGAGGACTCTTTATAAACATTTATTTTATTATTTTACATGTGTGTGTTTTGCCTGCATGTATGCCTGTGTAACATGTGTGCAGTGTCCTGAGAAGCCAGAACACGTTATTGAATCCCCTAGAACTAGAGTGACAAGCAGTTGTGGGCTTCTATATAGGTGCTAGAAATTGAATTCTAGTCTCCTGGAAGAGCAGTCAGTGCTCTCAACCACCAAACCATTGCTCCAGCTTCCCCACAATGGACTCTTATCCATATGGAACCATAAGGCAAAACATAATCCTTCTTCCAGAAGTTGCTCAGTCATGATGTTTCCTCATAGCAACAGAAAAATAATCCAGCACTCAGTTCTGCCTGCCTTTCCCCAAGGCTCATGAACTTGCCCTATGCTGAGAGTGAGCTGTACCTTGAATTAAAAATTAGATTGAAGTTATAAAATGAGTAGCAATGAGCCTTTAGAAGTAGTATGGGATTGCCTTAATTAGCTAAAAATGATCACAAAAGTATGGATCCAACTGTGATGTCATTAAAAGAGCTGGCTCGCAGCAGGAGATGGGAGGAGGGTTGTGAGTGAGCCTGGCACATACTGGGGAAATGAAAGATTCATGTTTACTCCCAATGTGCTTAGGTTGCACACCAAGCCAGTTACAAAGAGATTGGGGAAGCTCTTACCAGAGTTTCAGAATGCTTTCCACCGTGGAGGACAAGTTGGAGCCTTCATAATCACCTAAGAAATATCAAAGCACATTGCATTGACAACTCTATGAGGGTTGTCAGATCAAAGGAGGGACACCTGGCACATTGGAATTCAACAAATAAATAGCATAAGTATTTCCTATGCAAACTGAAATGCAATTGGGCCTCTGATGTTTGTGTGTGTGCAGGCCAGAGGTCAACCATGGGTGTGTTCCTCAGGTAACACCCACCTTTTTTTTTGAAAATATTGTATATTTATGTATTTGTTTGTTTGTGTGTGTAACTGTGAAGGTCAGAGGACAACTTGCAGGAGATCATTTGTTTCCACCATGTGGGTTCCAGGGATCGAGCTCAGATCATCAGGCTTACAAACAAGATTTCTTACTAAACCAAACACGTTAGGGTGCCTGGCTAGTGAGCTCTAGGGATCAGCTTGTCTCCACTCCCTAGTGCTGGAATTACAAGTACACACCACCACATCTGGCTTTAAAAAAGGCTTTATGTGATTGAGCGGTATGTGTGTCACAAGAGGGCCTTGTGCTCACAGAGGTCAGAAGACGATGATGGATCCCCTGTAACTGGGTTGCAGATGGTTGTAAATCACCACGTGGGTCTTGGGAACCAAGCCTGCGTCCACTGCAAGGGCAACAAGTGCTCTTGATCACTGAGCTATTCTCTAGTATCCCTTCTTAAAAACAGGTTGTGCTGCATAGGTTTCTGTCAACTCAATACAAACTAGAGTCACCTGGGAGAGGGTCTCTCAATGGAGAAAATACCTCCGTAAGAAAGTAAAGTGGAGAACACTTGAGGAAGACATCCAGCATCAACCTCTGGCCTCCACATGTGCACACACACAGTCTCACATGTGCACACACATGAGCCCAGCAGAGAAGACGGAGATGTGGAAGCATGAAACAGAAAATGGAACATCTGTTGAAAACAGATGATAGAAGGAAGCAGATGCTGCTGGGAAGGGAAGTCTCCTTGAGACGTGATGGTTTCCCTGGGCCCTGGCAGGAGGAGGAGAGAGTGTAGTTTAGGAACTGACAGAGACAGAGGTGGCGGGTGAAAACTTAGTCATACATCATTCCTGTGCAGCGCAGAATCCCACTTCCTTAAACCATTTTATTAATGAGCCAGGAGGGAGAGGCCAATGGTGTCTTCATGTAATCACAAATGGTCCTGAGCTGGGAGGTGTCACTGACAAATGAATATCCAATCTGGGGTTGTGCAAATACATGACTAGCAGGCAGGAGGCACTTTCTTGGGCTGAGAAAGCCTGGTAGAGATTCAGTGACAGACCTGGTGCCTGGGAAGAAACCCCCTTGGCTGGATCCAGTTCTTTAGAAAGTTTATACAGTTTTGAAAGCTGTTATTAATTTTTTCTGGAATTGATTTTCGCCAAAAATCAATTGAATGTTGTTTTCTTTCTCTTCTCAGTCAGTGTGTAGAGACAAACTCGGCACACACAATAGTGGTGAAGGGCATTATTAACAATGACCTGAGTTCCAAGTCTTATAAAATCACAGACTGGAACTAGTGCATTTTAGATATGGAGAGGCCCTGGAGATTATAAGCCTCAATTCTTTACCATTCATATCAGGCCCAGAGGCAGGGAGCTGTGCCTAACATGGGACATGGCCCCACCAGGCCAGGTGTGACTCAGTCCTCTGACTGAAGGCAGGCAGCTTGCTCTCACTTAGCACCACTCAAGATCACGTGTATTGGGAGGCCATTAGAGGAGGCTCAAAGAATAGTTTCTCAAGCCACACAAAATGGAACAGTTCCACTTCTGATACCAAATGGGTTTTGTCAACATTCACTTTATAGTTCTCCAGGACCACTGGGATGCCTAATGGGTAAACTTATTACCTAAAAATTTGGGAAACATTATTTATTTTTGTGCAAGTGCACGTATGGTACATGTGTGGAGGTCAGAGGATTTTTTTGTGGAAGTTGATCATTTTGTTTCACCATGTGGATTCTGGAGATTGAACTGCTTTGTCATCTCCCTCAGTTGAAAGCTTTTTAAAATTGAAACAAAAGTATCAATTTAATTGTATTGTGTTGGAGTCAACAAAACTGAAAGGAATTTGAGATCTGAGGAGAGCTTTGACATCAGACATGAAGATGCAGAGTTTGGAGTTTCCCCAGCTGGTTTTCAATCATGTTTGAACCAGAATTTCCTAACTATGTTCCCTTCCCTATGTTTTGGAATGGTAATGTCTATCTTGTGCCATTGTATGTTGGAAGTATGCGATATGCTTTTTGATTTTGATTTTATAGGGTATTACAGTTAAGAGATTTCATGACTCTCAGAAAATACTTTGTACTTTGAGCTTTTAAACATTGTTGAGACTGTGATAGACTATGGGGACTTTTGAGGTTCAAGTAAATGCATTTTGCATCATGATATCGTTACAAGCTAATGGGGGACAGGGAGTAGAATGTATTAGTTTGAATGTAATTGGCCCCCATAAGCTCACAGGGTGTGTCATTGTTAGAAAGTGTAGCCATGTTGGTGGAAGTGCACCATTGTGGGATCGGGCTTTGAGGCATCCTATGCTCAAGCTACTCTCAAGTGACACAGTTCACTTCCTGTTGCCTTTGGATCAAGATGCAGAATTCTTGGCTTCTTCCCCAGCACCATGTCTGCCTGCATGCTGCCATATCCCACAGTGATGATAATGGATTAAACCTCTGAACTGAAGGCACCCCAATTAAATGTTTTCCTTTATAGGAGTTGCCATGGTCATGGTGTCTCCTCACAACAACAGAAACCCTAACTAAGACAATAATTGATGCTTTCTCCTAATCTCCACAAGAATGCACAGATCCACACACCTGCACATATATAGTGCATACACACACTCTCATGAACATGCATAAATAAATAAACCTCCAAGATATATTATTTACTTTGCTGACTTCTTTAACATGTAGAAAACCAAATGCTGTAAGCTAGGACTGCTTTGTCCTTTATATACACAAAAATAAAAACAATAAACTGGTTCCTTTGCCTTGCTGTGAGCACATTGGCTTGGCACTCTTGGCATTTCCTTCTCTTGTGGGTCAGGCACAAACACAATCTGTGACAATGTGGAGAGCTCAGCCATTCCCATCAAAATAACAGTCCATGTGACAAAATAACAGAAAGGTTAACAAAAAGGTGCTTAATGTTATTTTTACTACTTCTAAAATTTGCCAGACACTTCAGAGCATCTAGAAAGAACAGACATTTCAAAAAGTATTTAGCATTGTCAACTGTAGGTATAATACTGAGAGGTAAAATAATTACACACACACACAGTACAATGGTTATAATACAAATGGAGGACAAAAGTCTTCTCCATGACCAGTCTGCTTTAGGCCCTCCCCCTCTTTGTTTTTTCTTCCATCTCCCCAATCCACAGCAAAATGGTGACAAATTTCATTCCTGGTGTGGAATGAAATGTGTCCTATTCATTTCATTAAAAAAAAATCACTTCCAGAAGGTGTGTCTATGACTTAAGAAAAAAACAAACTGAGTATACTGAGCATAGATCCAATTGTTTTAGCTCTTTCTTGAAAAAAGTTTTAATTTTTATTTGTTTGCATGTGTTTGTATATGTGCATGCGAGCATGTTTTCTGTGGAGGCCAGAAGAGGTTGTCAGATCCCCTTGAACTAAGCCATAGAGTTGGGACCTGCCATCAGGGTGCTGGAAATTGATCCCAGATCCCCTGCAAGAGCTCGTGTGTTTAACAGCTGAACCATCTCTCCAGTCCCAACTTTGAACTTTTGATTTTTCTGCGTCTGCCTCCAGACCGCATGCTCCATCATGCCTAGTTTATATGGTTCTGAGAACGGAGTCCAGGGCTTCAGGTATGCTTGGTAGGTACTCTTAAACCAAGCCCCTGCCCCAGCCCCAGTTCTAGCCTCTGCCCCTCCCCAGTCCCAGCTCCTATTCTGGAAACTGGATGGGAAAAAATTATTTTCCCCTTCAGAACTAAAGGTCTCCCTTTTTTCAAGGGGTAGGAGTTAGCTCTCCTTGGAAGGAAATAACTCCTGGCTCTGATTCCTTACTCCAGCCCAGAGTGGAACCCCTATTTAAGATGTAGTAGCCAGTCTTAGTCTTTAGAAGCAGCTGGGGTGGCTGAGGAAGCCTGAATCAATCTTGATGTTATTGACCAGGTCTCCAGTGATCTAATTACAGGGGAAGATAGACCAAGTGCCAGACCAAGGGAAAGGGAGGCACTGCGGCATTTATTACCTTTGCCACTGGGGTTTGCAGCCCACCTAGTTAATATTGACTCCTAATTCTACATCCAGTGCAGGGCCTTCTTACTTCTGGACCAGGGTCAGCTTTGGCTGATCTGTGATCATGCAGGACTAAAGACGTGTGTCCCTCCTGTTCTGAGTTGGGCTGCAGCCTTCATCAACAATGTCTCTAAAAACTGTCCTGTGGACCAAAGTGATGGGGAGGAAGGGCTTAGTCTGTGGGCTGGGTTCAGGCTGCTAGCACGAGGCAGCTTCTGTGTCAGGAGGCCGTGGGTACTGGGGAAACGAGCACCAAATCTGGGGTCCACCAGGGAGGGTCACCACCCGGCTTGAAACAGATGGAATTTTAAAAGAGAGAAGAGAGAAGAAAAAAGGCCATTTCCCTAACTGGTAAGACATACATGGGTTTGATGTGAACAAAAACATAGATAGGAGATTAGCCATGGTTTTGAAACTCTGTTCTGGAACTGGGCATAAGCCAACCTCAATTACTTTAGCACTATATGTGTATAGGTGAGTCTCTTTCAGTTTCTAGGTCAGAAAGACAGCCCAGATAGACTGTAGTCTGTCCAGGGAGAGGAGAGTCAGAGAACACGAGTGACAGGCTAGTCCAGGGAGGAGTTACTGCCTCCTCATCCAGCCTATGTGTTTTTTTTTTCCTGAGCACTTTTGCCTAGTTTGCATGCTTGTGTATATGTATGCATTTTTATTATTTGAGACAAAGTCTCCATTTGTAGCCCACACTGGTCTGGAACTCCCTATGTGGTCAAGGTAGCCTCAGACTTGTAGCCACTCTCTTGTATCAGCTTCCTGAGGCTGGGGTCACAGGCATGTACCACTATGTCCAACTAGACTACTTTTGGAAGTAATATAATTCCTGGTCTGTTGTGGCTCTTGTTTGGCCCTAAATGGATGAGGTGATCGCTTGGCATCTGAATTCAGTCATTAGTGAATATTTTTATCTGGGCATAGTGTGAATGACTAAGGGAACACAGTGGACTACTTTCTTAGGAGGCTACTGTCAGTGGGGGAAGACAGAAAAACGGTGAGAAAAATAAAATATTAAAGATTATCGTCATGCCCTTCCTACTAGGTTGTGAGAGCCCCAAAGGCAAGGATTCATGTTTCCAATTCATCTCTCTCTTCCATGCTCTGATCAACAGCTTCAGTAAGTGAAAAATGATGACCTAGAAGCGGACCTTGTCATGTGGCTGTTTCTTCAGCCAGAAGAGACTTAGGAAAGAAAAGAATTGAGATGGCCATGGATGTGTGAGCAATGGCTGATGTCACTAAGGACTAACACAGTAGTGACAGATCTCTTCTAGTAAGAGATGTTGATGCCAGCTATAGTTCAGACAATGGTTAATGTCTAGAATACGCAAAGAACTACAAAAAATTAAACACACACAGACACACACATACACAGACACACAATACATAGTCACACACAGACACATACATATACAGACACATACACACACACACACACACACACACACACACACACACACACACTCCTTACCCCAAACTACCAATCAATAAGTGGACCAATGAGCCAAACATATTGTTCTTGAAAGGAGAGACACAAATATTTTTAATTTACATATTTTAATTTACTTTAAAACTGCACTGAAATTTTATGTTAGCCCTGTCAGAATAGCTATTATCAAGAAAATAAATGACTGAACTGGAGAGATGATTCAGCAGTTAAAAGTGCTTGTCGCTCTTGCTTGTCAGTTCAGTTCCCAGCACCCACGTCAGGTGGCTCACAGTTGCCTGTAGCTTTGACTCTAGAGGATCTGGCGCCACCTTCTGGCCTCCTCACATATCTGCACTCATGTGCACAACCCCTGCCTCCACATATACATAATTCAAATAAATAAATACATGAAGAAGAAAGTAAATGACAAATGGGGGAGTCCGTGGGGGAAAGAAGCAGCTACGTTCTGATGTTGGGAATGAAACTGGCACCCCCTTTCAGAGACCAGAGTGAGGCATCCCAAAAGAGTAACACTGGAACTACCACAACTTTGCTCTCCTCCTGGGCATGTGCCCGAAGGATGCGGAGCCTACCAGAGACATTTGTATGTCTGTGTTCACTGATGTTCTTTTTGTAATAGTGAGCGGAGTCAGCCTAGATGTCCATCTAGGAAATCTAGTAAGTGGACAATTCAAATGTGGTATGTACATAGTGGAGTTTTATTCTGGCAGTAGAGAAAACAAGGAAGTTATGGAAATTTCAGTAAAATGGATGGAACTGGGGATGTAGAAGACAACAGTGGAAGCGGGATGCTGGGGCCCAAAGGGTACATTGGGGAAAGCAGGGGCAGGGAAGAGAGGGGTGAGTGGGGTGTGGGCGGGGAAATCAGTCAAAAGGAAATAGGCATGTCTTGGTTCCTTTCCTGCTGCTGTGGTAAAAACAACTCAAGAAGCTAAGGGTTTCTCTAGGCTCGCAGTTGTAGCAACAGTCTACAGGAACAGTTCATTATGGTGGGGAAGGAGGGGCAGAGCAACCTGAAGTAGTTGCTCACAGCAGGTCCACCACCAGAAAGCAGAGACAGGCTGGTGCTCAGCCCACCTTCCATCATGCTCACCAGCAGGAACAGTGCAGGCTGGTCACATCGTGTCCACCATCAGGGAGCAATGCAGGCTGATCAGATCACGTCCACCATCGGGAAGCAGTGCAGGCTGGTCACATCATGTCCTCCATCAGGAAGCAGTGAGACTGGTCACATCAAGTCCACCATCGGGGAGCAGTGCAGGCTGGTCACATCACGTCCTCCATCAGGGAGCAATGCAGGCTGATCAGATCACATCCACCATCGGGAAGCAGTGCAGGTTGGTCACATCACGTCCACCATCGGGGAGCAGTGCAGGCTGGTCACATCATGTCCACCATCAGGGAGCAATGCAGGCTGATCAGATCACATCCACCATCAGGGAGCAATGCAGGCTGATCAGATCACATCCACCATCGGGGAGCAGTGCAGGCTGGTCACATCATGTCCTCCATCAGGAAGCAGTGAAACTGGTCACATCACGTCCACCATCGGGGAGCAGTGGCAGGCTAGTGCTAAAGCCCTCTTGTTTACACAGTCCAGGATTCATCTCAGGGAATGACACTACCCCGTGGGCAGGTCTTCTCATCTTAATTAACCTAGTTAAGACAATCCTTCACAGGTATTCCTGTCTCTCAGCTGATTCTAGATCTCATCAACCTGGCAACTGAGATTAACCACCACAATGACAGTTATTCTTAGAAACGAAAGTCTCATAGAGAAACATGTCATTTTTCAAGCTAATTAAAACCGAGGTGTTTGCATCTGTTGAGACTGAGCAGGGTTCCATCTAGACTCTCCAGCATGGCTTCAGACACCCAGATAAGCATCAAGGCCCCCGATCAGTCATCCCTTCGTCCCTGCCAATTCTTAGACCTCATCAGCATCAGCGCTACTGTGAGAGCCTGCAGGCAGCAGCACAGTGTCCGGATGCTCCAGAGGCTGTGGCACAGATGTGTGATGCTGTGTAAAGCTCTTGTTGTCCTACTGTGTTCTGGGATCCCACAAGCAAGAGAGAGATCTGAAGAGGGCACCGCAAAGACAGCTGAGCAGACTCAGACGATTGGGATCTGGAATCATCTGGAAGTTTTCCTTGGAGCCTGGCCTGAGATGTCTTAAGGTCTGTTCAGCGTGGATCAATGCCTGGAGCATCTGTGTGAAGATTCAGGAGCATCAGGGCAGTGGGCTTTACATTCATTTTATCTTACTTTAGTGTGTGTATGAGTGTGTGAGTGTGTGTGAGAGTGTGTGAGAGCGTGTGTGCGAGGGTGTGTGTATGAGAGAGTGCATGTGAATGTCTGTGAGAGTGTGTGTATATGAGTGTGTGTGCGTGTGAGAGTGTATCTGAGTGTATGAGTGTGTTCTTGAGAGAGTTTGAGTGTGTGAATGTGTGTGAGTATGTATCTGAGAGTGTGTGAGTGTGTATGAGAGTGTGTTTGAGAGCCTGTGTGAGTGTATGTGTGTGTGTGAGAGACAGCGTGCTTGAGAGCGTGTGCGAGAGTGTGTGTGTATGTGAGAACATTTGAGAGCGTGAGTGTGTGTGTGTATGTGAGTGTGTTTGAGAGTGTTTGTGTGTGTGTGTGTGTGTGTGAGAGAGAGAGAGAGAGAGAGAGAGAGGAAACCAGAGGATACTGTGAGGTGTCTTTCTCAGTAACTCTCCACCTCTTTTTGAGGCGAGGTGTCAATTCGGCTCGGGAGCGCCGGGAATTCATCTATTTCCGTGTCCCCATGATGGGATTACAAACATGTGCCACCGTACCCAGATTTTTTTTTTAAAGCAAAGGCGCTGGTGATCAAATTCAGGGCCTCATGCTTGCAGGCTCCCCAACGGCTTCATCTCTCTAGCCCGTTACCGGCATCTGCGTGAACAACTGTTTCCATTTGCTCTGTAGCTGTACCCGGGGCAGAACTGCCGGGCCGTATACTGGATTCTTTTTTGTGGGGGGCTGTCAGACTGGTTTCTGAAATGATGGTGCTGCTCTGAGGGTCTCATGATTTGAATGATATTTAAATTCTACTCTTTGCTAAATATATGCTTTTGTAAAATGAATATAATTTCGAGAGGCTTCTATTGTTCCTTTTAGAAGCAGAACTTTTTGAATAGAATTTAATCAAAGAAGTTGAATGGCCTACCCCTCAGTGAGGCTGAGTTAACTCACAGCCAGAAGCAGGGAACCTATGTTGGTTGGGAAGGTGGGGATGGGGGTGGGGCGCCTTCAGTAGGGAAGGCCTTTCAGCTTCAGCATACTTATTATGACGATGCCAGAGGAACAGAACGCTGCCCTCTGGGAGACTGGGTTTTCCACGGAGGGAAGGATTTGAGTTCTCATGTTCTTTTTAAAAATGCTCGTGCTCAGAGAGCTGACTTCAAAGTGGCCGTGACAGCAGTGTCTTTGTTTTCTGCTGCCTTGTGGCAGGGATTCTGTATCCACAGTGTTCAGTTTAAATTCCTGGTTACCGGGAATCCACTGCCACTGATGTGATAAGCCTATCAAACCGAATCAATAAATCCAGGATTATTCTGAGCACAGCATTGCTGGGTGGCCTCACAGGAAGTTGAGGAGACCACGTCTTGCGTTTGTTCCCTGGGGGGCAGTTTAAGCACCCTGTGGGGGCAGTCTTGAACATCTCTAGGGAAGGGGCATCTTAGGCAGACTTACTCAGGGGCAGAGTCTGGACTGAGGCAACTCCAGGGGAGGGGGTTTGGGGTGGAGCTTCCATCCGAACATTTCAGACTCTTGGATACCAGGGGCTGGGGTGATGCTTTCATTCAAACACAGAATCCTTGGAGTAGAGACGGCATCATGATGTCCCAGTGTCTACGGAGGCAGACTTCCCCAGACACAGCTAGCTGGAAGGAGTGGGGCTTTGAACTTAGGGAAACTGCATGTGCAAAGGGGCCAGTGACATCCATAGAGGCCATGGGGAGCCAGGCAAGGACCCTACTGGATCCAATTCGTTCAAATTTGTTATGCAGTAAAACTGCAAATCATATGACCACATATTTGATATAAACTTCAAATTGGCACAAATATACAATGAAGGGTGATAATGTCCTTTTGTCCTTTCTATGGAGCAAGAGGGTAGGTTTTATTTATTTATTTATTTATTTTTTTAGGCAGGGTTTCTCTGTGTAGCCCTGGCTGTCCTGGCACTTGTTTTATAGACTAGACTGGCCTTGAACTCAGAGATCCACCTGTTTCTGCCTCCCAAGTGCTGGGATTCAAGGGGTGGTTGTTATTTTAAATCTCCAGTATCGGAGGGGAGTGCATATAGTCTATTGACTGAAATAATGCTGTATTGTTATCACAGGTTTCCTAAAGTATTCAAGTCCAGAGATGACCCCAAGTTCTTTCTTAGGAGTGTGCCTACTGGGGTGGTGTATGTGTCTGTGTGTCTCTGTGACACAGAGACAGAGACAGACAGAAATAGGTGCTGTCCTCAGGAGTTGTCTGCCTTGTTTTGTGTTTTTGAGACAAGGTCTCTCAACAAGGTTGGAGCTTGCCAAGTAGGCTAGGCTGACTGGCCATAATTTCAGGCCTTTGCCTATCTCTGTTTCCTCAGAGCTGGAATTACAAGAATGGTTCCTTCCTTCTTTCCTTCTTTCCTTCTTTCCTTCCTTCCTTCCTTCCTTCCTTCCTTCCTTCCTTCCTTCTCTCTCTCTCCATCTTTCTTCCTTTCTTATCAGTGTGAGTCTTTCAGGTGAACAAATTTAAGGCACACATGTTGGTTAAACTTTGTCAACTAGAGTCATCTGGGAAGAGGGACACACAGCTGAGGAACTGACTTCATCAGGTTGGCTCGTTGGCAGGTTATGGAACATTTTCTTGATTAGCGATTGATGTGAGAAGGATTAAGGACTGTATAAGAAAGTATAAGAAAGCAAGTCAAGAGCTGGAGGGATGGTTCAGAGGTTAAGAGCACTGGCTGCTCTCCCAGAGGTCCTCCCAAGTTTAATTCCCAGCAACCACATGGTGGTTCACAACCATCTATAATGAGACCTGGTGCCCTCTTCTGTCATACAGGTATATATGCAGGTAGAACACTGTATACATAATAAATACATAAATCTTAAAAACAATCAAACTAAACGAGTCAGGGGAAGGGAGCCAGCAGTAGTGTCTTCGGCAGTCTCTCCTTACATATGGGGAGGTGCAATATGAGATAAAATCTTTCCTTCTCCAAGTTGGCTTTAGTTAGTGTTTGTCACAGCAACATAGATGTCAACTGGGATAGTACATGGACTTTTTTTTTTTTTAGTCTGAGAAGCTTCTATACACAAATAATGTGTTTTGATCAAATTCATTTTCCATTCCTTCTCCTCCAAACCCCCATCTCCCGACTTCTTTTCTTTCTCAATTGTATGCACTCTGCTGAAGAACCAGCCTGTCTCAATTTAAGGTTTAAGCATATCTTATAGTAAAGACAAACTAGGTTCATTCCTATTTATGATCAAACTTCGGTGTCTCAAGGATTGGGATATGTTTTACCTGTACTCTTAACTTCACATGGTTCTGTGCTACATGCCTCAGGAATGGAAATCATGTCTTTATTTCAAAAATTTTTTTATAAACATCTTGCAACCTTACCTTTGTTTCAAAAGGTTATATGACTACCTTGTTATGCCTACTTGTTGCTATGACTTCCTTCTTATGCCTACTTGTTGTTATGATCCCCTTGTTATACCTACTTGTTGCTATGACTCCTTTGTTATACCTACTTGTTGCTATGACTCCCTTGCTATGCCTACCTTATCGCCATGTCTGTTTCAGGAGGTCGTTAAGACTAACTTGTTAAACTTATGCATTGCTCCTGTAACCCTGCCTATTCTGACCACCAAATCCCCCATCTGGAAACCCCCTACCCCAGATCTATAAAAGCCTTGTCTCTCTCACATCCTATGCTGACCTCTCAAACTCTGCCTTAGGGGGAGGCAGCCCATGTACATGAATAAAAAAGCCTGCTTTAATTAATTCGGCCATGATGATTTGGGTTGGTGGTCTTTCTTCTTCCCATCTTTGAGATTAACATTTGGAATGCCTCAGAGAGATCAAGACCCCAACTCAAATTCAGAAATTGAGAAGCCAGACTCTTCCCTATGGCCCTGTGGAATGAGAACCCTGCTCTACAGGGTGCTAGTTCTGCTTGGTCATGGAAGCTTTTTAACTTCTCTGATATCTGGTTTCTGATTCTCTGGTTCTATGGGATCCTGATGTGGGGACTTATGGGTCCGAGGAGGCCTGGCATTCCTCTGAGAATGTCCCACAGCCCACTGGTTATTTCTGATTAGTTGGGAGTTTATCTAGAACCACCAGTTCTTTCTCTGACCTGCCTTGGGACCCTGAGTTTGCTCTGGTGATACTGGGGGCTGGAAAATTCATAGAGGCTGGGCACCTTAGTACCCATTGGCAGGGTTTCAATGTCTCGGCTACACAACAGAGCAGAGAAACCATAAGGGTATCCCATGACACTGAGGGTCAAGCCCAGGTTTTGGAGAGGCCCATCACAGTATGTCAGGAGCTGAGATGGAACTCAGAATGGCCTGGCCTAATTGAACCAGGGAATCCCAACTCATAGGAAGCCTTCGATGGGTTCCCAGAATCTGTGTTGTATGGGTAGGTAACTGAAAAAGGCTTCCTATTTGTTATGAAAAATCCTTTGGTCAAATTGGTGAAGCTCTGAGTGACCCCAGTTGTCATTGTCCCTGATGTTATTCTGCTTGGTGTATTGTCTCATGTTTCACTTGTCTTTGTGCATCATGCCTGGGGCGAGATCTATGTATTAGCTGCATTTTCACTTTCTCCTTCTCTTGTGTGTGTTTCTGTGCCAGTTACAGGTGGACTTGGGAGCTGGACCAAGCTCTAGCTGCCTCCACTCCCATGCCCCCAGGCTGAGGCGATGCGGACAACCCTCCTACTCCAGTATGCCACCCTCTGTGCACCCTTTGTGCCCTCCCCCTTCAGCTCCAGATCCATTGCTGCCATTTCCCATGGCTACTTTGATAGCAAAGCCTCTGAATCTCCCATCTCTGAGCTTTCTGGCTATTGAATTCAGTTTAGCAGGGATTCAAATGACTTTTGGGTATGGGTAATGTGAAAATATTGTTTTACATTGCTCTGGAGTGGGAAAGTTCCTACCCCATGTCAGGTGAGCCACCTGACTTTATGACAAGAAAGGAAACTGAGCAAGACAGAGCAGCTAAGAAATTTAGAACATTGGTTTAATTGCCTAAAACTTTTGCTAAGACGTACGTCTTATCTTTGTAAGACTGTGATATGAGTTTTCTGTACCTCAGGATTTATGTTTATTGGATATGATTAAAAATCTGTAGAATCTGAAATAAAAGTTAACTTAAAACTTGTAATAAAAGGTTAGTAATAAGAAGAATACATAGGTAATTTTAAAACAAAGACCCAATCTATCCATGTTTCTGGTTCTGGGCAAATATTTGAATGACCTAACATTGTTTCTTTTTTATCCCCTGTAGTTCTGCTTCTGATTAACTGTTTTTTGTTAACTGAAATATGTCAACCCCAAAACTTTTTTTTTTTAATGCTTAAAGGCTTAGCCTGAGAAAGGCTCAATGCTACACTGGAATCCCAAACACCCATTGTAGTTGTTGGCTAACTAAAATTTGGGCCACAACTACTAATATCCCACAGAAACTGGGATAGCTTATGATACAGAAGGAAATGACCTAAGCAGTCTGATCGCATCTATATGTTTCTCCTTACCTAAGGTCTATTCAGGCTAAAGAGACTAACTTAAGAATGAATGTCTAGGCCTATCCATTCAGACATGGTTCAACTGGCAGGGATCCTCAAGGTCCCGGCTGGTAGGAAGACAGTCTTGTGCTTGCCTGACACTTAGGCATGTGGGCCTTATTACAATTAAGAGACATTTGTGGAGAAATGGGAGAGATAGAGAAACAGGATGTTTCATGTGCTACGGAGAGACACCAAAAGGAAGAAATGAAGGTGGTACGGAGTAGACTGAGGTTGGAGGTCTGCTTGTCACTCCGGGTCATGGTGACATCTGGACTGGGTGGCTGTCAAAGGCCATGTCTGGGTCCCTGGGCCTCCAGCAGGTCCTAGATGGGGTAGATGTTAGGGTGGGTCAACCCAAGGTCCAGTTGTGTCTTGGGTAGTAGCCAAGCTGGTCAGTCCAGCCACTGGGACCACATGCCTTGGGTGACAGGGTGAAGTCAGATCACCTACAGGCATGCCCTCAGGGTTGTTCAACCTTGCCTGTGGTTAGGGGTGGGGGCCATCTCTCCAGAGTTCAGGGGCCAGTTCCCTTGCTGTAGTGTCCAGTGAGAGGCAAGGTTAGCTTTCCTAGGGCCAGCAAAGGGCGGAGCTGGCTCAGTATAGCCCTTTGATTTCATCTCCCATGGTTTCTAAGGCCTCTAACTCATTGCAATAAATATTTGCAAGTAAAACTGTTTGGACAAAAGGGTCCAATGTGTGACACACTGCAGCTTCCAATGCCACTATGATGAATGAGCATGGGATGGAGAGGCAGCAAAGACGGAGGGGTGGAGGGTTATAGTGAATCAGAGACTCAACAACTCTGATTGGTATGAGAGAAGGCAGCAATTGACAGAAGAGCAAGTCATTGCCCAGAGGGGTTGGTGAGAAGATTTATCTGTTTTTTCTACTTTCTGAGGGAGGCTATAAGGGTAGAGGGCAGATATAGAAGGACTGGGAAATGAGTGGGATTGAGCCACAAGATGTAAAATCCCCAAAGAATTAAAAAAAAAAAGACATTCTGCTGTGGGACAATGGTCTTGTACCCTGTCATTTGTATTATTTTAATAAAATGCTGATTGGCCAGTAGCTAGGCAGGAAGTATAGATAGGGTGACGAGAGCAGGAGAATTCTGAGAAGAGGAAATGTCAGCCTGCAATCGTCACCCAGACACAGAGGAAGCAAGATGAAAAGGCCTCATTGGTAAAAGGTACCAAGCCATGTGGCTAACACAGACAAGAATTATTGGGCTAATTTAAGTTGTAATAATTAGTTAATAAGAAGCCTGAGCTAATAGGCCAATCAATTTATAATTAATGTACACCTCTATGTGTTTCTTTGGGACTGAATGGTTGCAGGACCGGGTGGGACAAAAACATCTGTTAACAACATTCAGATTAATAATCACTTTATAAATGACCAAATTCTCTGTAAATGTATTTTAGTTTACAGGAACAAGCTTTATTTAGCCTCCTGTATATGTTTTCAAGGTTAAACCTAGAACAAGTAACTAAAAACAAGTAAAGCTTATTTAAAATCAGGTATACTTAATAGACAGTCCTCAAGAATTTTGGAGATCTGCTGAATATGGCTTTTAAAATGTTTAATGAAGAATACTTACTATGATAGACAGAGGTTCCAACTCCTGGCAGCAGCTCTAAGGTCTCCAGAGAAGATAGATGGGCATGATAGCTCCACCTCGATTGTGGTTATGCTAACCACTGGGCAGAACTGTCCCATGCCTCATCTGCTTCCAGGACTCTGCACAAACTGTTGGGCTGATTGCTCTACTCTGTAGTGAGGGGCTGCAGGGCAGGCCTGCTTTTCATCCCACACGGCTCCTGCATGGCTAGCTTAGCCCCAGAAATAATAACACACAAGTTATATTCATTTAAACACTGCCTGGCCCATTATCTCTAGAGAGTTAGTTACTGACTAACTCTCATATCTTGATATTAACCCATTTCTAATAATCTCGTGGTAGTACCACGAGGTCGTGGCTTACCGGGAGAGATTTAGCATGTCTGACCTGGTGGCTGACTCCATGGCGTCTGCCTCACTTCCCTTCTTCCCAGCATTCTATTCTGTTTACTCCGCCTATCTAATTTTCTGTCCTATCAAAGGGCCAAGGCAGTCTCTTTATTGACCAATGAAAATAACACAATAGACAGATAACCCTCCTCCATCATTTCCCCTTTTTCTGTTTAAACAAAAAAGAAAGGCTTTCATTTTAACATTGTAAAATTACATATAACAAAACAGTTATCAAACAAGAATTACAGTCACAATATTTATAACTATATCTTTATCATAATAATGGAAAACTATAACTATGACTATCCATTCTTCAACTCCATCAAAGACTCCAGAAGGATATATTACCTAAGTAAACAAGAAATAAGCAACTTCCAAAACTCTAGAAATGACAGAGACATCTCGCTGCCTGGACAGTCACCCAAAGTTCCTCTGTATCTTTGGGGCACCCATCTTTGGCCTTCAGGCCCATAATATCCAGAGACATTTCCATGAAGCAGGAAATTTCAAAGGCAGTTCAGTCACTATCTGCTGTGTCCTGCAGAATATCTCGCAGACTCTTTCATGAATCAGGAACCCCGAAAGATCATCTCACCTTTAGGCAAGTTCAGCAGTCCTCTCTCTGTGGGTACTCTGTGTCCAGTTTATACAACAGTCCAGGCAAGAGCAGTTTCTTGCCCAAAATGGCTATCAAACTCCATAAGGAGCCTCTTCAATGCCTATCTTCCTCTTGAAGTAGATTGGTGCTGCCAGGAGCAGATGTGTCTCATTGTCATGAAAAGTCCTAAGTTATTAAAACATTAAATGCCTTGTTTTGTAGTCTTTGAAAGATATGAAGAATGCATATCTGAAATATATCTATGTACATCTAGAAAATCAAACTAACATTACTACAAGCTTAACTATTATCAATGATTATCCATTAACAACCTATATTTTTAATTATACATAATATTTTTAAATGAACTACACAATCACAATACCTCAATCAAGATCAGAAATATATATATACATATAAAAAATTGACCTTAAAATCCATGCAATGCAAATTATTCATATCTATATCATATCCTCCTTTAAATGTAAAAGAACATTTATAAACAATATTTGGGAATATGGACGTAGTTATTTCTCTCTAAACTTCTTCCTGCTGTATAGGGGCGCAGTTAATCAGGTCTTTCATAGTATAACCTGTCTGCCAGGTTCATCTCAGTCGGCAGTTGAGTGAAAAAATTTTTTGAGGGTGTTCACAGAAACCTTTCAGGAGGGCGTGGTCTATCATACCATATTGGGATAGAAGCAATCCACAGGGTCTCATCCTCTGTGAAAACAAAAGAAGAACCTCCTTTCCAAAGTATCATATCCTTAGATCCAAATTCAGAAGTCAAGGTATTTTCAACATATCTATCTTGGATTAGTTCAGCAGCATTTATAAACAAATATCTTTTAGCAGCTGTTGCTCCTTCCTCAGCATTCAAACAATTCAAAGAGAGCATAATAGCATACAGTATCAAGATTCTCTGTGTATTTTCCATCTTTATGCAGCTTTATTTTTAACCTCTATTTCTTTATTTTTACTTTTACTTTTTGACACAGGTTCTCTGTATATCTTTGTCCTGAAATAACTCTGTAGACCAGGCTGTCCTTGAACTCACAGAGATCTGTCTGTCTCTGCTCCCCAGTGCTGGGATTAAAGGCGTGTGCTACCACACCTTGAACTCAAAGATCCTTCTGTCTCTGCCTCCCAGGCATTGGGATTAAAGGTGTGTGCTACCACACCTTGAATTCACAGAGGTCAATCTACCTCTACCCCTTGAAGTCACAGAGGTCAATATGCCTCTACCTCCCGGGCATTGGGATTAAAGGTGAGTACCACCACACCTAACTACTCTCTTTTTACTTTAAGAACTTTAACTTTTATCCTGCATTTATTTGTAACACACTATAAACAATTTAGAGGTTTTCTTCGTCTTTGAATCTCTCTTTACTGTATATCTCTCTTTTTCTGACCACATGAGTCTTTAATTTAGCAAGCAATATCGGTAGGACTAAAGCCGTGGCTTTGACAGCTAGATCCAGCCCATTATTTTGCTTTCCATCATAATGGCTGAGGTACCAACCAGAGCTGTGTTCACTGCCACAACTCTATGGTGTTTCAAGGTCCTTGCTAGCAAGCAAGCTGCAGCATTCTGCTCACAGACCACACTTAGTCGGACTGCCTGCCTGAAAGAGTCAGAGATTGCCCTGGCAGGACAGTCCAGAAAGCCGGCATTTTAAAACAGCACAGCTTTTTTCCTGCTACGGCTGAAAACTGAAAAGCATGCATTCAGCTTTTGATCAACACCGTAAGTGTTTCGTGGCAGGACCTCTTAATGAGCTGCAGGGTTTTGTAGCTAAAGCTGAGTCAGGAAGCCTCTCTTAGATGAGAGCATTTGCTTGCCTCTAGCAAGCAGACCCAAGAAATTGCTGCTACCAAGAAAACATGCTTTACTCTATTCTTTCCCAAGCTTTCTCAAGCTTTCTGTGGATTCAGTTATCCACGTGGGCTCCATCTGTAGTGAGGGGCTGCAGGGCAGGCCTGCTTTTCATCCCACACGGCTCCTGCATGGCTAGCTTAGCCCCAGAAATAATAACACACAAGTTATATTCATTTAAACACTGCCTGGCCCATTATCTCTAGAGAGTTAGTTATTGACTAACTCTCATATCTTGATATTAACCCATTTCTAATAATCTCGTGGTAGCACCACGAGGTTGTGGCTTACCGGGAGAGATTTAGCATGTCTGACCTGGTGGCTGGCTCCATGGCGTCTGCCTCACTTCCCTTCTTCCCAGCATTCTATTCTGTTTACTCCGCCTATCTAATTTTCTGTCCTATCAAAGGGCCAAGGCAGTCTCTTTATTGACCAATGAAAATAACACAATAGACAGATAACCCTCCTCCATCACTACTCTGCCCTGTCACAGTAAGGACAGTCCCTCAGGTTCCTTCCCTACAGGGCAATCTCTCAGACTTGTGTCTGGCAGCCCAAGGTCAATGAAGCCACTGAGACCATAGGCTCCTAGGGCAACTGTCTAGGTAATGGCTAAATTTCTGTCATTTTATTGATGCAGAGGCCATTTGGATAATATGTCCTGCTATAATCTATCTTTCTTAGGCCTCTGATGGTGTTGAGTGCTAACTGTAGCATCATCAATTAAGTAGCAGCTGCCTGGTCAATGCATTTTACGTATGAAAACCCTAGTCTGTATCTGTCTTGTGAGAGTTCCACTCAACTAGTAGACACCAACCAGAAGTCAGCTGTAGGCTACAAACTGTTCCAAAGGTGATCTGTACCATGCCAGCCCTGTGTAGTCCTACAGAACCCGAAAGCCGATGTAAACCAAGATGTGACTGCTTCCTGACTCTTTAGCTGAGTCATCAAACCAGGTGCCTCCTATGAACATTATTGCCTTAATCACCTTCTGGAACTTGGGTAATATTCCAACCTTCTTGGGCTCTGACCATGGTGCCCTAATTTCAACAGGAAGTAGTTACAGAGGAGAATGTGTTGCTGCTTGTCCTCAACAAATGGCTGGAATATTAGGTTCAAGGAAACTTCCTGGCAAAGGAGATAAAATGCCTATCTATAGTAGCCATTAGCATACTAAAATTAAATGATCTTAAAATATTTGTTCTGTTTATGCTAACTAAATAGGTATAATTTATGAATGAGCAATGTATTTTTTGATGCATGACAAATTTTGTTTCCCTCTGAGAAAGAATGCTAAGAACCTGTCAAGGATTTGATAGGGACATACAAGACAAGGGGGAATAAAGAATCTGCCTGCCTCCAAATTAGGCTTACAAGCCATTTTATAGTAAAGACAAACTAGGTTCATTCCTTTTTATGATCAAACCACTTTTTTCCCCCCAAGGATTGGGCTATGCTCCGTTTGTAACCTTAACTGCAAATTGTTTTGTATTACCTGTTCCAGGAATGGAAATCCTGTCTTTATTTCAAAAAATTGTTTATAAACATCTTGTAACCCTACCTTTGTTTCAAAAGGTTATATGACTACCTTGATATGTCTACTTGTTGTTATGACTTCCTTGCTATGCCACCTTACAACTATGTCTGTTTCAGGAGGTTGTTAGGGCTGACTTGTTAAGCTTATGCTCTGCTCCTGTAACCCTGCCTATTTTGACCACCAAAAGAAATAGGGGCTGATGAAATGGCTCAGTTATTAAGAGCACTGGCTGCTCTTCCAGAGGACCTGGGTTTAATTCCCAGCACCCACATGGCAGCGCACAACTGTCTGTAACTGCAGTTCCAGGGAATCTGATACCTCCACACCCAAAACCATACATCCACACAAAAACCAAAACTAAAATAAATAATAATAAAAAATAGTGTTGCATAGTAATTTTCTCTGTGTTGAAACATTCCCTTTAGGAAGCAGCGAGAGGCTCACCAGACAAACTTCACATTTGAGAGAGCTCCAAGTTACAAAGTTCATGAGGCCCTCTCCCGCCACAAGATTATAGAAGCAGAAAACAACTGCTCTGTGAGGAGACCGACTTGGCTGAGAGCTACTGTCTGCTCCGCAGGGCTGCATGGCCTGTGGGCACTGCAGGGGTGCAGCTTTCATGATGTCACTTGTGCTTGTGAAGGGGGTTCCCTTTCCCACGAAGAAACTCTCAGCACTCGGAGACAAAAGGAAAAACCTCTTTAATTAGCACACAGCTGTAGCCTCTGAGCTATCGCCCAAAGAGGCCCAGCCCCATAAGAAAGAGTTCATAGCTTGTATAGAGGAAGGCATTGTCGCAATCTTGTCTGGACCATTGATCATACTCGAGTGGTCTTTTTATCTCTGTCCCTAAGCAGATTCTTTTTGCCTCAGAGTTAAGCAATTTTTTCAGGAGCTGAGATTTGCAGCTAGTTACGAGAGTTTTATCTTTTTTTTTTTTAAAGTAAATTTTATTAAATTATAAAAGTTTCCATTTCCGCCCCTCTTCCCAACACCCTCCCACTCTCCCCACTCCCTCTCCACCTCCCTCTTCGTCCTTAGGGCAGTCAGGGTTTCCTGCCCTGTGGGAAGTTCAAGTTCCTCCCCCCTCCCTCCAGGTCCAGGGAAGGTGAGAGTCCAAACAGACTGGAGCGCCAAAATCTAGTATATGCAGAGGAAGCAAGTCCCAGTGTCATTGTCAATGGCTTTTCAGAAAGACTGCAGGCCAGCCACATTCAGAAAAACCGGCCACATTCAGAGAATCTGGTTAGATCACGTCCTCGTTCAGTCCCAGTCCAACTGGCCTTGGTAAACTCTCATTAGATCCGTTCCCTTGTATCAGTGGGTGATAGCATCCCTCGCAGTCCTGATTTCCTTTTTCATGTTCTTCCTCCTTCTGCTCCTCATTTGGACCTTGGGGGGCTCAGTCCGGTGCTCCAATGTGGGTCTCCGTCTGTATCGCCGTCCTTCGACAGATGAAGGATCTATGGTGATAAGCAAAATATTCATCAGTATGGTTATGGGCCAAGGCCGGTTCAGGCACCCTCTCCTCTATCCAGAGAACAATCTGGGGATCTCTCCTTGGACCTGGGATCCCATATATAATCAAGTCTCCTGTAAACCCTAAAATGACTCCCTTAGTTGAAATATATTCTTCCCTGATCCCATATTCATCCTTCCTCCCTCCCCCCCATCCCAGGCCACCGAGCTTTCCCCATTCCTCCCCTACTCCCTTCTCTCTAACCCTCTTCCCTTCAAACAACCCTCCCCCCCCCATGCACCCGAGGTTACCTGGGACTCTTGTCTATTTCCTACCTCCTGGCGGATAGCTAAATAATCTTCATCAGGTTCATCTTCTTATTTAGCTTCTCTAGGATCACGAATAATAGGCTCAAAGACCTTTAATTATGGTTAAAATCCACTTATGAGTGAATACATACCGTGTTCCTCTTTTTGGGTCTGGCTTACCTTACTCAGTAAAGCGTTTTCTATTTCCATCCATTTGCATGCAAAATTCAAGATGTCATTGTTTTTTACCGCTGAGTAAAACTCTAATGTGTATATGTTCCACACCTTTTTTAACCATTCTTCTTCTGAGGGGCACCTAGGCTGTTTCCAGGTTCTGGCTATTACAAATAGTGCTGCTATGAACATAGTAGAACAAATGCTTTTGTAGTATGTTAGGGAATCTCTAGGGTATATTCCCAAGAGTGGAATTGCTGGGTCCTGAGGGAGGTTGACTCCCAGTCTCCTGAGAAACCGCCACACTGATTTCCACAGTGGCTGCACGAGTTTGCATTCCCAACAATGGATGAGTGTTCCCCTCACCCCACATCCTCTCCAGCATAGGCTATCGTTGGTGTTTTTGACTTTAGCTATTCTGACAGGTGTAAGATGGTATCTCAAAGTGGTTTTGATTTGCATTTCCCTGATCGCTAAGGAGGTTGAGCATGACCTTAAGTGTCTTCTGGCCATTCGAAGTTCATCTGTTGTGAATTCTCTGTTCAGTTCAGTACCCCATTTTTTAATTGGGTTAATTAGAGTTTTAGTGTCTAGTTTCTTGAGTTCTTTGTATATTTTGGAGATCAGACCTTTTTCTGATGAGGGGTTGGTGAAGATCTTCTCCCAGTCAGAAGGCAGCCTTTTTGTCCTACTGACAGTGTCCTTTGCTTTACAGAAGCTTCTCAGTTTCAGTAGATCCCATTTTTTCATTGTTTCTCTTATTATCTGTTCTTGGATTGGGAGAATCAACATAGTAAAAATGGCAATTCTACCAAATTGTCTATAGATTCAATGCAATCCCCATCAAAATCCCATCAAACTTCTCCACAGACCTTGAGAGAACAATAATCAAGTTTATATGGCAAAACAAAAAACCCAGGATAGCCAAAACAATCTTATACAATAAAAGAACTTCTGGAGGCATTACCATCCCTGACTTCAAACTCTATTACAGAGGTACAGTATTGAAAACAGCTTGGTATTGGCATAAGAACAGAGAAGTCGACCTATGGAATCGAATAGAAGACCCAGATATTAACCCACAAACTTATGAACACCTAATTTTCGACAAGGGAGCTAAAGGTATACAATGGAAGAAGGAAAGCATCTTTAACAAATGGTGCTGGCATAACTGGATGTCAACCTGTAAAAAAATGAAAGTAGATCCATATCTATCACCATGCACAAAACTCAAGTCCAAATGGATTAAAGACATCAACATTAATCTGTCTACTTTGTACCTGATAGAAGAGAAAGTGGGAAGTAGTCTACAAGATATAGGCACAGGAGACCTCTTCTTAAGTAGGACCCCAGTAGCACAGACAATACGAGAGTTTTATCTTTATCAGACAGGATTTGCCTACGCTCAGGACAACAGGTGCCCACAGGCAGGCGTCAGTAGCTCGGCTTCAAGCTCTATTGTCTCAGATCAAAGAAGTAGGAACTCAGCTTTGCTGTTTAACCCAGTATTTCCAAGTAGGCTTGCTAATCTTTAGTTAATGTTAAAGCTCCCTGTTTCCTTTCTCCTCGTATGGGGATGGCTTTCAGTGATGCAGCTGCTTTTGAGGCATTCCTGCTCCTGGTTGTAATCTCCCACACTCCTGTTAGTAACCCCAACAGGATTCAGAGGTTCACCGCAGGCGGAAGTTTCTGTTCCATCCACCAGTTCCCAAATAACCGGCACAGAAGCGTAATTTTAATTATAAATGCTCAGCCAATATCTCAGGGTTGTTACTAACCAACTTTTACAACTTAAATTAACCCATTTCTATTAATCTACATATTGCCACATGGCTCGTGGCTTTACCTGTCCTCCAGCATGCCTTGTTCACTGTGTCTCCTGGCGACTCCCCTGACTTCACCCTTCTTCAGCCTGGCATCTTTAGTTTGATTGTCCTGCCTATGCTTCCAGCCTGACTTCTGGCCAATCAGCTTTGGTTAAACCAATCTGAGTGACAAATCTTCACACTATGCAAAAGGCTTATTCTGCAGTAGCTCACCAAGTTGGACTTTGGTGCAATTTCTACCTTGGACCATTGTGAATTCAATATCTGGGGTGAGTAAACAAGTGTGTGTCATGTCTCCCCAGGAAGTCTCACATATCAAATACCACAAAGAAAAGTTCTGCACATATTCACGACATGACCTGTTCCTTGTACCACTAATTATTCACTAAAGGAAAATATAAACCCGTGTCCACATAAAGACTTAGGAATTCAATTTATAGCAACTTTATTTATGGTAATTAGAAACTGGAAACAGTCCAAATGTCCATTACCAGGTGAATAGTTTATAAGCTGATATCTTCACACAGTGGGAAACCACCCACTAGTGAATGACCATGAACTGATCCACCCAACAGTTCACCTACATTTCAGAATCACTGTGCTGAATGAAAAGATCCAGGGCCAAGAGCTCACAACTGTGAGTCCAGTATATAAAACACTGTCTGAAGCTAGAGAGACGGCCCAGTGGGTAAAGGCACTCGTTCAGAAAGGCTGAAGGACCGAGTTTCTTCTAAACCCACTAAAAGGTGGGAGGCGAGGGCTGACCGCGAAGAGTGGTCCTTGACCTCCACAGGCATGGCTGTTCACATCATACAAACTAGTAAGCTTGGTGACTGGAGGAATGAGCCAGTGTTTGAGTGGGTACTGCTCCTGCAGAGGACTTGAGTAAACTTCCCATCATCCGTGTCTGATGGGTCACAGTTGCTGTAACTCCTTACACCTTCTCCTGCCCTCTACACACTCGTACACACACACACACACACACACACACACACACACACACACACACACTAAAAATCCTAAAAGTTAAACATGGGTTGATGTGTTTAAGTGTTTTGCCTGCACATATGTTTGTGTGCCATGTGTATACTGTACCCCTGGAGGCCAGAAGATGGTGTCTGCTTTCTCTGTAACTGAAGTTAATGGTTGTGAGCTGCCATATGGGTGGAAACTGAATGCTGGTCCCTCTGCAAGAGTAGCAAGTGCTCTTAACCACTAAGCTGTCTTTCTAGTTTCCAAATCTTAATAATTTGAAAATATCACCTAATTTATAGTGACAACACACATCAGTGATTGCCCAGAACAAAGTGATGGAGGGCTGGAGGGGCTGGACTACAAAAGGGTATGAAGGATCTTTTGAGAAATAATAGAAATAAATGTCTCATATCTTCTGTGTGTGTGTGTGTGTGTGTGTGTGTGTGTGTGTGTGTGCATATGGATGCATGAATTTGGAGATCTAGCCTCCACTGTTAGACATCTTCCTCACCCTCTTTACCTTATGTTTTGAGACAGCATTTCTCACTGAGCCTGCAGCTCACTGACTCAGCTAGGCTGGCTGACCCGCAAGTTCGGGATAGCCTCTTGACTCCACCTCCCTAGCACCGGAATTACAGATGTGTGCTGCTGTGTCAAGCTGTTATGTGGGAGCTGGGGGCTGAAATTAAGTCCTTATGCTTACATGATAAGCACCTCTTGACTGAGCCATTCCCCTAGCCCTGTCTTATATCTTGATTATGGAGGGATTTGGGGCTTTTGGGGTGCACACAGCTATCAAAACTCATCGAATTACATTCTCCAATGGATGGAAGTTATTGCTTGTAAGTTATTCTAGTCTGTTCTGAGTCTCATAAAGTGATTTCCCCATCTTGTATTTTAGTTTAGAAAAGTTAAAAACAGTATATAGCGCTGGGCGGTGGTGGCACACTTTTAATCCCAGCACATGAGAGGTAGAGATAAAGAGATCTCAGTGAGTTGGAGGCTAGCCTGGTCTACAAAGTGAGTTCCAGGACAGCTAGGACTATTACATAGAGAAACCCTGTCTTGAAAGACAAAACAAAAAAACCAACCAACCAAACAAACAAACAAAAAACCAAAAAAAAGGAAAAAAAAGAGAAAAAAAAATGAGTATATAACTTTTTCCCAGGACAGTAAGTGGCAGGAATATGAAGGAATAGAATAGGTGTTGTGGCTACTGCCCTGGAGTATGTTCCTAGTATGTCATGAATTCCTGGGATCTTTCTGTTGGTTTTCCACAAATGCTTTATGGTGAATGAGATTTCATTGTCAAATAATGAAATTATGAGGTAACTGATAATCTTTTACTTTGTATTTGTGCTTGTATGTGTGTGGGTACCTATGTGCACACATAGAAGCCAGAAGTCAACTTTTGGTGCTATTCCTAGATGGCATCCATTTGGTACCAGGATCTCTTTTGGCCTGAAATTCTCTCATTGGACTGGGCAGTGCGCCCTAGGGAGCCGTCTGTCTCTACCCTACCAGTGCTAGAACCATAAGCACATAACACTGTGCCCAACTTTTTACATGGGTTCTGGGGATCAAACTTAGTGCTCGTATTTGTGTGGGCAAGTTTGTTACCAACTGAGCTGTCCCCCCTCCCTTTTTTGGTGATGAGCTTCATTGGGTAGCCTGGACACTTCGATCAGGCTAAATGTTGGGATTACAAACATGTCCTACTCTGCCTGGCTCCAGTCAATCTTCAGTTCCTACGATTGTTGGGCCCCTGAGATTGATGATGGTGGTTGGAGGACACTGGGCAGGAAGGAACAGTGCTAAGGGTCTTGCCTCAGTTTCCCTTTGTAGAAGACCTTCCTCGCTGCGGTGGCATGATGTGTGGGTTCAGAGACTCCCCGGCAGAGCAGTGTGCTGGGTGCTGCCTGTCGTGTGCTCCCCTTTCTGCCTGCGAGAGAGCATCACTTTCTGTGTGCTGTCTGGGCAGGGCTTGCATGTCCAAGCAGCTACTTCATCCCCTGTGCATGAAATATTAATAGTCCTTGCCCTGGAAGGAGACCTGGAGACACTCCCTGAAAGGTACCTCTCACCAGCAGGTAGTGAATGATTGATGAATGAGAAATAAAATATTGATGTTTTGAGTCACGTATCAGGCCTGTTTCCTCTCAAAGGGTCTTGTGTCTTGTGTTATTAAATATAAGAATTTAGAGAGTAGGTTGTTTTTGGCTCTGTTTGGGACATGGCAACTTTAGATTAGCTGTGACTTGGAGATACCCTGGAATATTAAGACCGAGGCCCCTGGAAACTTAGCAGATGGACGCTGGGAATCAATAATAGGAAATTTTACTTTTCTTGAACCATAGAAACTGTTTGGAGCCTAGGTAATGAAGTCTTAAGTTTTCGTGCATGCACACGACCTGCAGAGATGTGGTTATCCAGGTAGGGCTGCACTCGCCCGCAGGTCCCTGGCTTTGTCCTCCTCACCCACAAGCGCGTCCACCCCCTTTCATCAATTCCATTACTGAAAGCCATGTGTATGTTTTTAGAGACACTCATTTTAAAATGTCTTTTCTTGACCACTTGTGATTTCCTGAAGTGGCCTGTGTCTGTTACAGGGAAAACTGTCTTTCACGAGGGGTGAGAGCTCCACCTGTCTTAGGTATAAGGATGAGCATTTGGAATACAGTTAGAGATTGTGTAGAGGACAACCGATTGTGAGGAGCCCAACCCTAGGACACATCTGTAACACAGCTCCCATACCTAAGGGAACATTGAGAAGAGGGTGAAAAGATTGTAAGAGCCAGAGAACCAGGAAATCTGCTGTGAGATTTCTCCCAGAAACGACAGGGAAGCTACACTCATAATACCTCAACAGCACAGCTGCCTAAACAAGACCTGAGCAACACAGCACCAGCAGACTTGCTAATATGGAAAGGGGAAACCTCACAGGGCCCATTGCTAGATAAAGAACTACAGGCTAATAAGGAATGCTGAAAGTCGGAGAAATAGTCTTCTCGAGGAATAGGCCCCATAATTGGTTATCCAACACCAAGTAGTCATTTCTGAATCGACATACACACAGGCAACACTGATCAAAACCATCAGGTTGTATTTACATTTTTACATACACGCATATATTCATACATACACACATGTGTATAGAAGATAACACTGCACTGTGATCATAGGCCCTCTGCTTTGTTCTCAGCATAGGCAAGCACTTCCACTCCCTTTGGCCAATTCTTTTCCCCCACCGAGACAGAGTCTCTCTGGAACTCATTCTGTAGACCTGGCTCGTCTCAAACTTGGAGATCCGCCTACCTCTGCTTCCCAAGTGCTGGGATTAAAGGCATGCGCCTCTGCTGCCTGGCTAACCATTTTTTTTAAATGAAAGGTATACATATATCTTCTTAGTGACACTCCTTTTAAAAAAGATTTATCTTGACCAGTTGTGATTTTCTTCAAAAAGAGACCATAAATTTGAGAGGGAGTAAAATGAAAGAAATGGGAGGGGTTGGAGGAAGGAAAAGGGAGGGGGAAATGATGTAATTATAGTTTAAGTTAAAAATAAGATAAAAATTCAAAAATACAATGAGAGAAAGAAGGTTTATTTTATTTTACATTTGTGGGTACGTGTGTGTATGTCTGCTGTATGTGTGTGTGGATGGGGGTGGAGGTGACTAAGGCGGGTCCCCTGGAACTCGGAGCTCCTAAGGGGTGTGGGCCATGTGATGTGGTTGCTAGGAAACAGTTCCTCTAGCAGAGACGCTGTGTCTCCTAACCACTGAGTCACCTCTAAAGCCCCTCACTACTTTCTGATCAACAGTTTTTTTTAAGTAGCAATTGCCTTGCCTTTGTAGAAGACCAAGTGAGGGTTTGTCTCTTTCATGCCACCCAGACAGGTACCCCACCTCCATTCTTCCAACAGTAGAACTTTGGTAACGTTCGTTATTCATTACTTACACTAAATATATCTCCAGCTGAGCAGCAGTAAATGTAGATTATGCTTTCTTTCCTGTAATATTTTTATTTTCTCTTGAGGTTAGGAAATACCTTCACATTAGTTACATCTCTGTTCCTGTCATAAAATATCATGACCAAAAGCAACTTAAAGAAAAAGGGTCTGTTTGACTTATGATTCCAGAGGGTTAGAGCCTATAAGGGTGGGAAAGGCATGGCAGCAGACGGGAGGGAGGGAGGGAGAGAGAGAGAGAGAGAGAGAGAGAGAGAGAGAGAGAGAGAGAGAGAGAGAGAGCACACAAACAAAGTGGGGGACAAGGCTATAAACCCTCGAAACCCGCTTCAGTGATGTACTTTCTCCAGCCAGCAAGGCTTTGCCACCAACTGGGGACCAAGTATTCAAAGAAATGAGCCCACATGTGATATTTTTCTTTCAAACCACAATAACCTTATTTTTGGTTTTCCCCTTTAAGGCACTTTATGGCCTCAACTCCTTGTCCCTCTGTGAGAGCTCCCTTCCTGGCCCCCTTTCTGGTAAAGCCCACTTAGGACCGGTATTTAAGATAAGACCAATAGGTTCCCCCACAATCATTTATTTTGTCCTCTGGCCACTTGTCTAAAGGCTGCTGCTAACTGGGGCCATCTCCCGAAGGAACCATAGCCTGTTTTTCTGGCTCGGGCAGTTCCATCACAGCATGGAGGAGGCTGGGGGATAACTTGTGGCTGGCCTGTTTCTCAGCAGTAGCATCACCTGAGGGGATTGGGGAAGTCAGTTATAGTGATGGGGAGTCTAGGAATCAGACTTGCCTTGAATGAGGCTGCCGTCCAGAGTAATTTATGGGACAGGATCCAAGAGGCTGTGCGGGGACCATCTTGGATGTGCATCCTGGGGTAGAGAGGACATCAGGGGCAGAGTAGGAGCTCAGCTGTTGTCCTCAATCCAGGGGTGTTTGAGGTGGTCACTTTTAGGGGCTGGTTTGTGTTGGCTCTTGAGGTATGCTCCTGGCTCGAGTCCACAGCAGTGTTGGCATGGGTGTGGGATACCCATGGCTTGACCCCTGCAACTTTTAGAGTTGTGGATAACCTGATAAGGCCCTATTTATTTTCTCAACCAGGTCTGAAGATGGAAGGTTTTACTGTGTGCACAAGCTCCAGGTTGATTCTCTGTGCAGGTAGGGAAGGCTCTACCCGGCCTGAGAAAATGCACACAGCTATGTGCAGTTCTGCTGGAACAAGAACCTGACAAAAGCCACCCAAGGAAGGAAGTGCTGTTTGTGCTCACAGTGAGTACCAGTGATGCTCCTGCTTCTGCCTCTCCAGTGCTGGGATTACAAGTGTGCCATTATGCCTGGCCTGTTTTACCCGTCTCTGGGTAGGGATCCAACTCAGGACCTCATGCCTGCAACGCTAGTCCTTAGTGACTGAGCTTTGCCCCCAGCCTTTGCTGGATGCTTCCCTACTATGGAGGAACTAATTCCTTTCTGCTCTCAGAGGAGGCTTTCTAATTCCAACCACTCCATCCCATGCGCCTCCAAATCTGTTAGAGTCCCCTGACACGCCATTCACTTCTGGAGCTGCAATTAAACTTGTTTGTTTTTCATTTACCCCAGTGTATCCTCTTTGGACAGATCCAAGCAGCTGAGCTTCCTCTGAATGGCTGATTCTGATATATAACTCAGATGGTTCCAAACTTGCCATTCTCCTAAGTGCAGAGATTATGAGTATATGCCGTGTTGCCTGGCCTTAGTTAAAACTTTACCTTTTTGGATGTAGTTATAGCTGGTGAACTGTCTGTTTCACTTTTCCTTAACTTTTTGGGAAATTTTCTACTGAAGAAAATATGTTGTACTTACTCCAAACACGTGCACCAAGCCCCGGCATGGGTGAAACTCTGTATAGTACTGTCCGCAGTGGTTTGAATAGGAGTGATCCTCATACACTCATGTGTCTGAGTGCTTGGCCCATAGAGAGTAGCATTATTAGGAGGCGTGGCCTTGTTGGAGTAGGTGTGGTCTTAGAGGAAGTGCGTCGCTGTGGGGGCAGGTTTTGAAGTCTCATATGTTCAAGCTATGCCCACTGTGATACACATTCTCCCTCTGCTGCCTGTGTGGATCAAGATACAGAACTCTCCACGCTACTCCAGCATCACGTCTGCCTGCATGCTGCCAAGCTTCTCACCGTGAGGATAAAGGACCAAACCTCTGCTGGAAGCCAGCTCCAGTTATAAGTTTTCCTTTATAAGAATTTCTATGGTCATGGTGTCTCTTTACAGCCATAGAAACTCTAACTAAGTCACTCTTCTTGGTATCTCCACTTTTATGTTGTGAACTTCTTTTCTTTTTAAAAATTCATTTATTTGATTAGCTTATTTGTGTGTGTGCAGGTGTGTGTGCCTGTGCACTTGGAGAGCAGAAGAGGGTGTTGGTGTGCTCCTCTGGCACTCCGTCTCATTCCTTTGAGGCAGAGGCTCTCCCTGGTCCCAGGGCTATTGTTTACTCCCTAGGTTGGAAGCCAGCAAGCATCAATAATCCTCCTGTCTCCACCTCATCAGAGCTGGGATTATTGGTATGGGCAGGATGCCTGGTTTGTTGTGTGGGTGCTGGGATTTGAACTCTTAACCTCATTACTCCACAGCAAGTGTTTTTTTTTTTTAAGGCAGGGTTTCTCTCTCTAGCTTTGGTGTCTGTCCCGGAACTAGCTCTTTTATACCAGGCTGGCCTTGAACACACAGAGATAACGCCTGCCTCTGCCTTTGAGTGCTGGGAATAAAGGCGTGCGACACCACCGCCTGGCACAGCAAGTGTTCTTAACCAGTGAGTCACATTACTCCAACCTCTTGAACTCATTTTCAAAGTATTTTTTATTGTTCTGAGCACATTGTTGTTAGATTATGATTTGGTAAGCACACAGACCAGGCGATGAGCTGTCAGAAGTAAATGGTGACTGGCAGAGACTGAAGTGAACCTGCATAGGAGAGTGGATGGTGCTATGTATCTGAGCGGCCTCTGAGATGGATGGGAGTCCATGACTGGGGTGACTAAGGGCACCTGAGTTTTCCTGCAGCCCTAACTTGGCGGGATCAGCACTTTGATAGGTGTAGAGGAATGCTTTCTCTGGATCCTGCAGTGGAACAGGGGCCTTGTAGAGATGGACATCAGCTTCAGGGCCCGGCTCTGTGGTTTAGCCTGCTGTTCTAACAAGAGAATTTGTCGCTCACCCAGTCCACGTGTTCTGGGAATAGTTCAGTCGGAAAAGTGTTTATTTTGCAAGTATGAGCTCTTGAGTTTGATCCCAAGAACCCATGTAAAGAAGCTGACACGGTTTCATGTGCTTATAATCCTGGAAAGGCAGAGGCGATGGTTTGGATGAGAGGAAGAGGAGCTGGACAGACAGCTGGCCTACCCTGCTTGGTGAGCTCCAGGGCAAGGAGACACTGTCTCAGAAAACAAGATGTCTACTTGGTGGGGTGGCACAAGACTTTTAATCCCGGGACTCAGGAGGCAGAGGAAGGCTGATCTCTGTGAGTTCAAGACCAGCCTTGTCTACATAGTGATTCTATACTACATAGTGAGACTATGCCTCAAACAACAACAACAACAACAACAACAACACAACCCTCCCCCCAATAACTTCAGAACAAGACGGATGGCAGCTAAGGAGCAACAGAAAAGGTTGCTCTCTGGGCTCCACATGCACATGCATGTACCTGCATCACTGTGAGTGCACACACACACATGGACACATGCACACAAGCATCCACATCCTTATTGTACATGCTCCACTCTACTGTCCTGCATTTAAGCTGGGATTAATTCTTCTGTGGTGAGCAAACCATGCTTGTGCTTTTGCTTTCTGGATGATGAACAAGCCCATGTTCAAGATGGTCCATACTTGGTGACAAAACCTGTTAGTCTGGACCTTAAGCAAGCGTTAGAATGAAGCCTCCACTGATTTGTGTTAGACGCTGGCATGAACGGCTCCTACAGAATAAATGCTACCTTTGCGAAGCCACTGAGACTTGGAATTAAACGTTACTGCAGTGGAGCCTGGTGCAACCTCACAAATACGATTCTGATTGTTCATGGTGATAAAATAGAAAAATTAGTCAATTTTTGAAAAGTTTCTTTTCTTCCTTTTTTTACTTCCTTTTTATTTTTTCTACTCATATTTTCTACTCATATTGATTCCATTTATTTCCCCATCCCTTTGCATCCACCCTCTGCCCCTGCACCTCCCCCAAATAAAAACAAAATTTAAGAGAAAAAAGGGAAGAAAAGGGGAAAATAAAAAAAATCTCATCATGTGGACTGAATCGAAGACCTGAATATTAATCCACACACTGACGGACACCTGAGTTTTGACGAAGAAGCAAAAAGTATAAAATGGAAAAAAGAAAGCATATTCCGCAAATGATGCTGGCAAAACTGGATATATTTAGAAGATACATGTTGAAGAATGAAAATAAATCCATATCTATCACCATGCATAAAACTCAAGTCCAAATGGATCAACTTCAATATAAAACCAGCCACATTGAACCTCATAGAAGAGAAAGTGGGAAGTACACTTGAATGCATTGGTATTGGAGACCACTTCCTAAATATAACCCCAGCAGCAGACATTGAGAGAAGCAGTAAATGGGACCTCCTGAAACTGAAAACCTTCTGTAAAGCAAAGGACATGGTCAACAAGACAAAACGACAGCCTACAGAATGGGAAAAGATCTTCACCAACCCCACATCTGACAGAGTTCTGATCTCTAAAATATACAAAGTGTAACATGAGGGGCTGGTTTGTTGGGGTTTCTGTCCCACCCGGTACTTCACAGCCCACAAGCCCCAAAGAAAATTACACATAGGACTCCATAAGATTATAAACTGATTGGCCCATTAGGTCAGGCTTCTTATTAGTCCTTGTAACTTATATTAATCCATTATCATTATCTATGTTAGCCACACGGCTCAGTACCTTTCTCAGCATGACAGCTCACATGTTGCCTCTTCGGTGATCTGGGCAGGAATGGCAGAGAAAGCTTCCTGCTTCCCAGAATTCTCCTGTTCTCATTGCATCACCTCTACTTCCTGTCTGGTATTCCCGCCTATACTTTCTGCATGGCCAATCAGTGTTTTATTAAAATACATGATTGACAGAATACAGATAATTCTCCCACACCAACAAAAAACTCAAGAAATTAAGCATCAAAAGAACAAATAATCCACTAAAAAATGGGGTACAAATTTAAACAGAGAACTCTCAACAGAGGAATCTAAAATGGCTGAAAGACATTTAAGGAAATGCTCAACATCCTTAGTCATCAGAGAAATGCAAATCAAAACAACTCTGAGATTCCATCTTACACCTGTAAGAATGACCAAAACAAACAAAAACACTGATGACAACTTGGATTGGATGCTGGAGAGGTTGTGGGGCAAAGGGAACACTTCTGCATTGCTGGTGGGAGTGCAAGCTGGTACAGCCCCTTTGGATATCAGTGTGGTGATTTCTCAGAAAATTAGAAAACAACCTTCTCAAGACCCAGGAATGCCACTTTTTGGTATATATCTAAAGGATGTTTCAATTGTACCACAAGGATGTGTGCTCACCTATGCTCATAGCAGCATTGTTTGTCATAGCCAGAACCTGGAAACAACCTAAATGCCTCTTGACCAAAGAATGGATAAGGAAAATATGGTGCATTTACACAATGGAGTACTACACACTGGAAAAATATAATGACATCTTGAAATTTGTGGGCAAATGGATGGATCTAGAAAACATTATATTGAGTGAGTTAACCCAGACCCAGAAAGACAAACATAATATGTACTCACTCATAAGTGGCTTTTAGACATAAAGCAAAGAAAAACCAGCCTACAATTCACAATCCCAGAGAACCTAGACAACAATGAGGACCCGAAGAGAGACATACATGGATCTAATCTACATGGGAAGTAGAAAAAGGCAAGATCTCCTAAGTAAATTGGGAGCATGGGGACCATGGGAGAGGGCTGAAGGGAAGGGGAGAGGCAGGGAGGGGAGCAGAGAAGGGGAGCTCAATAAAATCAATAAAAAATATTGTCATGGAAGCTGCAGTGTGACACGGTGAGTCACACAAGAAACCCTTCGTCCATACAATTTACTTGCAAGTGTTCATTGCAAAGAGCCAATAACCTGGTTTGAGACCTCTGGTTTCTGTTACACTATCGATGCTGGACCCTCACTGGGACTCCTCTTGGATATTCTGTTTTTCCTCTGTGTTGAGATCCTGCAGCTTTGGGTCTGTGGGTCAGGTCCCTTCATGTACTCCAGTAGATCATAGATGGGGTGGATGCTGGGGCAAGCCAAGTCATATCCTGGTTCTGGGCTTGGGCAACTATAGGGTTGGTTGGTCTGTCAGCCAATTTTTCCCTGTCCTCACCACCAGGGTGAGCTCTCCAGCACTGCCCTGGCTAATTCACCTCTTGCAGCACTGAAGCAGGGTTGGGGTTGGTTCTCCTGCTTTCATGCCCTCAGGGTCGGCTCTCCCCCACCTACACCATGTGGGCCAGCGCTATTGTGTTGTCCAGGAGAGATACAGAGGCCACTCTCCTGAGGGCTGCAGCTGGTGAGGGGCAGGGACAGCCCTCCTGCTCTTATGTCCCCAGGGCCAGCTCCTCCTCCTGTCTCAGGTGTTGATGGGCAGGAGGTGGCGGGGATGGCATCTCTCTTCTGCCCATGCCACTACATGTCTGATGAGTAATGGGGACAGCTTTCTTTTGCTCTTAACTCCTGAGCTGGTTCACCCTCACCTCTAACCCCTGGGCAGCTCTGTTGTGCTGCCTAGGAGACGGGCAGGACCCGTTTCCTGAGGGCTGCAGTTGGTAAGGGGGAGGGTCAGCTCTCTCATCTGCTGCAGGCGGTAAGGGGGTGAGGGATAAGAGGGCCTTCTCTCACCCTCCCACACTACCATCTGACAGACAAGCAGTGACAGACAGATAACTTGCTCCCACACTTACAACTTCAGGACTGAGTCACTCACACCTCCACCAACAGGGTTGACTCTATTGTGCTGTCCTGGGAGGTACAGGCCCTGCGCTCCCTAGTGTGACAGCTCTTGGGGTCAAGGATGGCTGTCCCATGCTTATGACCACAGAGCCAGCTCTCTCGCCTGCCTCCACATTGATGGGGGAGGGTGAAGGGCATCTCTCTCCAGTGCAGCTGCCATATGGCGGATGAGGGGTGGGGCTAGGTTTCCCGCGCTCACATTCTCAGGGTTGGCTCACCTGTGCTCTCACCAACAGGGTCCTCTCTGCTGTGCTGCCCAAAGGGCAGGGCCTGCCTTCCCATATGATGCAGCTGGTAAAGGGGGCAGTTCCCTCTCCGTCTCAGCCTGCTCCTTCCTCTCGTGTCTCTTCCCTTCCTCTTTTGTCTCTTCAGATACGCTTCTCTCCACAGGACCTGAGCCGTTCTGTTTCTCTCCCACACCACACCAGACCACACCTCTGCCCACTCTAACAGTGCCTATCTGTCTAGGACTGCAAGGTACCAGGTGGACCTGAGTTTTCTCCTCGGAACTTGGGGCAGAAAGGCCCAGGTCTGCATGTGGGTCTCCTTGTCCCACTCAGGTTGCTGCCTTGCTGGCTTGGGCCATGCTTCCTCATCACACAGAGATCATTACAGTGTGTGACCATCTGGTACCTATGGCACCTGTCAGGCACCTGGTTGATATATTTGAATGAGTTTTGTCCATCCCAGCTGCATGGCATGGGGTGGGGGCTTTGCAGGACTCCAGCAGCAGGCTGGGATTAGGATCCCTGAACTTGGCTGAGTTCTGCTCCAAAAAGTTTCTTTTCTTAAATTTAACACTAACCCAAGGGGAGTCCTTGGCACAGTATTTGACCCAAAACAATGATACTAGTGTTATAATAACGATCATTTTTATTGATTTCTTAGCAGAGTTAGAAGATGAGGTTTTCTGGACTGCAGTTGTCTGAAGGTCAGACAATTCGGGGTGCTAACTCACCTCAATACTTACACCACCAGCGAATTAGTACAGACAGTTTAATCACTCAAAATAAGTTTCTACAGCTATAAAATAGGGACAAATTCCTCCTACATGCAGCAAAGATGAAGAGTCTGTGGTGGGTCTAGAAAGTAGCTGGGACCATGGCCTTTAGATTCTGCGTGCTTGCCTGCTTGCATAATAAGCTACCTCAGCACAAGCTACAGGCTGGCAAGGCCTTACCTGCTCGGCCATCTTATCAACTGCCATCTTGTTTTTTGAGACATGTCTCTCACTGACCAGTGCTGGCCCCAGAGACCTGCCTGCCTCTGTCTTCTCAGCATGAGGATTGCAAAAGGAAGAAGCCCTGTTATTTATTTTTGATGTGGGTTCTGGGAATTGGAACTTGGATCTTTGCGCTTGTGTGTTAAGCACTTTGCCCACTGGGATTTCTCCCAGATCCACTTTGCAATTATTATTGTGTGTGTCAAAGAATGAAGGTTTGATAGAACTCAGGGAAATCGATAGAATATCATGAATTCCTCTGATTTAAGTCACTGGAGAATTTGGGGAGTGCACCTGGAAGCCAGAGTGTGTTAGCTTTGCCAGCTCTGCTGGGAGGAGACGGATAATGATGGGGAGACAGCGGGAAGATCCCACGGAGACAATGCTAGGCTAGGGAAAGGAGGTAAGTAACAGAAAGGAGGGGAGGAAAGGGATGGGAGTGGATACAAAGTACATAACATGCTTGATGAACATTCGTGTATGAAACTTACCACTGTGTGCTGGAGAGATGGCTCAGCAGTTGGGAGTGCATACTGCTTTTGCACAGAACCCAAGTTCAGTTCCCGGCACCATGTCGTGCGGGTCACAGCCTCCTGTAACTCCAGCTCCAGGGCATCTGATGCCCACATCTGGTCTCTATGAGCACCTGCCTCATGTGCACACACTCATGAGCAGGCACACATTCATACATATAATTAAAAATAAAAAATAAATTTTAGAAACTCTCATCACTGTGTACCATGATGGTTAGCTTGGTCAACTTGACATAACCTAGACTTACTTGGAAAGAGAATCTCAGAGGTGCAGGTTTTCCTACACAGGGTTGGTCCATGGGCATGTCTGTGGGAGATTGTCTTGATTGTTGATGTAGGAGGACACAGCCCACTGTGGGCGGCACTATTACCTAAGCAGGGTAGAGAAATGGAGCCAAGCACACGCAAACTTGCACACATGACCTCATATCTCTCTGCTCTTGACTGTGGGCGGGGTGTGGTCATAAGTCTCAAGCTCCTGCCACTTGTAATGGAGTGACCTGGAACTGCAAGGCCAAATAAGCACCTGCTTTTTAAAGTTGTTTTTGGTCAGGGTATTTTCTCACAGTAGTAGAAATGAAAACAGGATAATACCCTAATAATAAAATAAAGAATAGTAACGCAGGGCCAACTTCCCAGGCCAGCCTTCTTCAGAGCCCTGCATTTGTCTTGTTCAAGCAGCCCTCCCTCTTGTGCTACCGTCTACCTGCCCTGGGATGACCTCACCCGCCTCCCAGCCCTCCAGCCCCTCCACTCTTGCAATTAATCATGGCCTGTATGGTGGCATGTCTCCTGCTGCTCTCCTGAACTTCTCTTTCGCTATGAATTCCCATCAGAATTTTCTAGTGTCTCGGTCTTTTGTTACATTTTCTGCTTCAGGTGCCTGGAAGGCAGAGTGACCTGGTTTCCTGCAAGTCCCACCATGCCTGGGTGACGCTGGGACAGACCTGGGGCTGACAGGGAGCACAGCTTTTGTACTTCATTGCTGTTCTCTCTATCTCTGTGCGCTGGCTTCTCGCTTCCTGCCTCTCACAATTCATCTATTTCAGTAGAGCAGGTTCTTGTCATTTGGAAGTTTGTTATGTTCTGAGAACTTTGCTCTCTTCCTTGTAGAAAAACTGCTGTGGAGGAATGCCTGTCTTTATGTCTGTCTGTCTTTCTCTTTGCTTGGCAGAATACATGAGGTTTAATTTCCATTTTTTAAAAAAAAATTTCTTTTAGATTTCTTTTATTTTATGAGTATTAGTGTTTTCCCTGAATGTGTGTATGTGAACCACACGTGTGGCAAATGCTTGCAGGGGTCAGAAGAGGATGTTGTGTCTCCTGGAACTGTAGATGTGTGCTCGTAAGACTTCATGTGGGGGCTGGGAACTGGTTCAGGTACTTCAGGATGCAAGAGCAATGAGTGCTCTTAGCCACTGAGCTATCTCTGCAACCCCTAGTTTCATTTCTTAAAATGTTGATGGTGTGTGTGTGTGTGTGTGTGTGTGTGTGTGTGTGTGTGTAGATTTGTGCTTGTGAGTATAGTACTCACAGAAGCCAGAAGAGGGTGCTGGATTCCCTGGAGCTGGAGTTAGAGCTGGTTGTGAGTCACCTGAATTAGATGCTGGGAACTAAACCTGGGTCCTCTACAAGATGCTGAGCTATTTCCCCAGCCCTAAGATACCTTCTTTGTTCTCAGCTTTTTGAGGAAGCAGAAGTCTCCTCTGCCCAGGTTTCTTGCCAAGCTACACACAGCGACTGTATCAGAATGCAGCTCCTCTCTGGCTCTGGAGCCGGGCCCTTCAGCCCACCTGAAGCCTCATATCCCCAATGCAGCCCTGCTCTTGCCCCCTTCAGGGCCCCGATGCTGTTTCTCTTCTCATTGCTTTCCCACGTCAGGGGCCGGCCTTGCCCCAACTTCAGTGTTGTGAGGCTCCCTTCCCTAATGCCAGCTCCTTTCCTGAGCCCACCTCTGACCAGCATCTAGTTTATAACTGGCACCAGTAATAATCGTTTCATAAACAGAAGGTAGCCTCCCTGCCCCTTAGATTTTAGGCAATGCTTTGGGGGAAAACTGGTGTTGTTAGCTCTTTAAACGGTCAGTAGAGTTCACAGTGAATCAATCTCGGCCTGTTCTTTTCAGTTGAGAAATTGTTAAAAATTATTGTTTTGGAGGAAGCAGGGGCCATCTCTGACTTTGTTACCTGCTTTTGAGACTCTTTCCTCCTTCTGGGTTGCCTCATTCAGCCATTATAGGAGAGGAGGTGCTTAATCTCATTGCAACTTGATATGCCATGGTTGGTTGATATCCATGGGAGGTCAGCACTTTTCTGAAGAAAAAGGAGGAGTGGATGGGGGGTGGGAGGTGGAAGGATGGGAGAGGGCATGGGAGGAGAGGAGGGAGGGAGGGGAAACTGATCAGACTGGGAAAAGTTAATTAATAAAAACGATATAGAAAGATTACTGCTTTGATTTCATTGCCTTTAAAGATATTTTCATTGCTTATCTCTTCTTGGTTTAATCTTGGTAAGTTCTATATAGCAAGACATTCATACATTTCATTTAGATCTTTCAGGTTTATTGGAATATAATTTTCTGAGGTATGTCTTAATGATTTTCTAAATTCCATTGATATTTGCTGTAATTGCCCCCTTTCACTTCTAACTCTGTTAATTTGGACTACTTTCTTAGTTCATCTGGCTAAAGGTTTGCCAGTCTTCTTCATATTCTCAAAGAACAATTCTTTGTTTCATCAGTTCTTCATGGATTTTTTTATCTCTTGTTTAATTTTTGCCCTAATCTCAATTCTTTGTTTCCATGTGCTGATTTTAGGGCTGTCTTGCTCTTGTTTTTCTATGACTTAAGGTTCCATAATGAAGTGATTTATTTGATAGCCTCCTGGTTTTTAAAGATGCCATCTATTTATCTTTATGATGTGTGAGTATTTGTCTACATGCATGTGCATGTACCATGTGCATGCCTGGCACTCATAGAAGCTGCAAAAGGGCATCATAGGTGGTTGTGAGTCACCATGCAGGCACTGGGAACCAAAGCCCAGACCTTTGTAAGAGCAGCCAGTGCTCTTAACTGCTGAAAACCTCTGATTTTTTTTTAAATGAAGGCGCCTGAGTTATAAACTCTCCGCCTCCTAGAACTGCATTTATTGTATCCTGTAGCTTTTGGTGGGTTGTGTTCTCATTTTCATTGGTGTTGGGAGTTTTTCATTTCCCACTGATTTCTTCAGTGATTCGTTGTCATTCAGTAGGTGTTGTTCGATCTCCATCAGTTTGTGTGTTCCTCGGGTTCTCCTCATCCCGACCTTTAGCTTTATTCCATTGTGATCAAACAGAACACATGAAGTTACTTCAAGTTCTTATTATGAAAATACAGTAACCGGCACATAAAATCGCCTCTTCAACTGCAGTGTTACATGATGCAAAGGATAACGGTGATACTGTGTGCGCTATGACGCCAGTCACGGTGGGCGTGATGGGAATGGAAAGAATCGAAGCAGAAGGAGACTCATGATCATAGCGGCAAAAAACCAGAACGGGCATCTTAGCAGTGTGGAGCACCTGCTGCTCTCAAGTTCAGTCCTGATCACCCGCATCATGTGGGGTGGCTCACAGTCCCTAGGGTTTCAGCTCCAGGGAACCCTACTCCGATTGGCACCTGCATTCACGTGTATGTACCCCGCCAGAGACACAGAATTAAAATAAAATCTTAAAAATGTAAGGGGGACATGTGGGACGGAGCAGCTGTGGCTAAAGTAGACTGAAAAGACAGAGAGAGGGAAAGAGATGCAACCAGACAGCTTAGTCCTGCTCTTAGGAGCTGATGGCTCTGTCTTTTCTTGGTGTTCTCTCCTGAGTTCCAGATGTCCACCACATCCCATGTTCCTTCATGGACCCCAGACATCCATCACACCCGTGTTCTTTCCTGGACCCCAGATGTCCATCACACTCCATGTCCCTTCCGGGACCCCATTTCTGTCTTGCTGAATACAGCATTGTTCTGATTCAGTTTCTCCCTGCAGTCTAGAGCTATTCTGTTGTCTAGATTTCAGTCTTTAGTCCTCTGACACTTACTCTGGGTTTCTGAAGTGTACAGTTTACAAACTATGGTATGGGGTGGCCAAGATTCCCTCTGGAAGGGCCTTTTAAAAATTTATTTATTTATTTGTCTGGTGTGTGTGTGTGTGTGTGTGTGTGTGTGTGTGCGTACATGTGTGTGCATGTGTGTGTGAGAGTGAGTACACGTGTGTGCGTGTGTGTGTATGTGTGTGTGAAGGTGGCATGGTGTGCCAGTGGCCAACAGAGAGCAACTTGTGAGCATCCGTTCTCTCCTCCCGCTTATAGGTTGTGGGAATTGAACTCAGTTCACCAGGCTTGGCCGCAGTCCTCTTACTGGCTGAGCCACCTTGCAGCTCAGGAAGTGTATTTTAAAGAGGGACTTCTCGCTGTTGCTGGTACAGTGTCTAGTAGAGAGGTTTCCCCAATGCCTCCCTGCCCTCTGTGGGTGCTGCCTTTTGCTTTCCTCCTTCTTCTTTCCCCCTTCTGTAAAGACATTTAAAAATGTCCCTTTCTGGGCCTGTGAGATGGCTCATCACATAAAGGGACTTGCTGCCAAGCCTCAGAGTTTGAGTTCCATCCCTGGTTCCCACAGGGCTAAAGGATAGAATCACTCACCTCCGCATTTGTACCATGGCCCGCATTTACCACCCGCCCCCCTCAATAAACAAATGCAAAATAAAGTCTGTTATTTTAAGTACAGTGCTGACTTCCAGAGGTTCTGTCTTGATCTGTGGCTGTGACTACTGCTCTTCCATGAGATGGGGGAGCTCTCCAAACCTCCCCATCCCTCCAGGACAGATTCTACACTCTGCTTCGTCAAGTTCCCTACTTTATTTCCTTCTAAAAAATGGTAAATTTTTCAGCTATCTCCCGTTTTTGAAGCTGTTGCCCAACTTTCTCCAGTTTGTCCCTAGAAGGCCTAGCAGACTATGCTGTGTGACACCCATCACCACTCATCCATGTTTAGTAGGCCATGCTGTGTGACACCCATTACCTCTCATCCATGTTTGGATGGTCATGCTGTGTGACACCCATCACCACTCATCCATGTTTAGCAGGTCATGCTGAGTGACAGCTGTCATGTGACATCCACGTTTTTCCATTTTCTCTTTACTGCCTTCCTCAGCTTTGCCGGTGGGTTTTGGGGGCATCATTTCTGTATCTGTTACTTGTCTTACTGTTTGACAAACTACCTGACAAAGGCAGCTTGGGGAAAAAGGGTTTATTTGGCTCACAGTCCAAGGGCACAGTCCCTTATGGGGAAGGCAGCAGGAGTAGGAGGCAGCTGGTCACATTTGCAGTCACAATCAGGAAGCAGAGAAAGATGAATATGGTGCCCGGCTCACTTTATCCTTCAAATTGCTTTCTTATTGTTTGGAGATCTCATATGTGTATACGTATGCAATATACTTCGCTCATACCCACCTCCTAGTCTCCCCCCACACCCTTTCTCCAATCTTTTTCTCCTTTTTAATCAGTTTGGGACCCCAACCCATAGGACAGTTCTGTCTGCATTCATGGTAGGTCTTCCTCTTTCACTAATTTAATCCAGATAACTTCCAGACAGGTGCCCAGGGATGTTTCCATGATGATCCTAAGCCTCATCTCATTGATGGTCCAGAGTAGTCGCCACACTTTCACCCGAAATGATCTTGCTTCACAAGTTCCCCACACGTGACAAGGAGGTGGAAGAGCGCAGCATTTGGCGGAGCGGATGCTGCAGTCCGCTCTGCCCACGCACTTAGCAGCAGCCCCTGCAGACAGCCTGAGAAACGAGCTACTCCAGGCTGGGCTCCAGGAACGTGGCAAACTGCTCCTGTGTCACGGGCTTGGTGATCAGCAGACCTCAAGGGTGGAGGCCAAGGAGTCTATCACACCGTCTTGGCTAACTTGTTCCCCAAACTGTTCCAACGTAGGATATTTTTCGCTTTTCTTTTTTATTTTATTAAACTAAAATCTATTAATTTTCTTTTTGAAAGTTTTCTATATGTGCAGTGCATTTGATTACTGTGTCCCTCACCTTCCCCCCGCCCCCATCCCTATTAGCCCCTCCTCCTCAAGTTCCTTTTCCAGGTTCATGACTGCTTTGTTTGGTAACTCATTGCCCCTTTTCTAGAAGCCATCAGTAGCTCATCACAGCTCAGCAGGGGAAGGGTAGAGCCACGTGGCCTCTCATCTATGATTGACTGTTGATAGGCCCATCTTGTGCAGGCCATTGCAGCAGCCCTTGCTGCCGTGGGGCCCTGATTGCACCCGCTGTGCCAGGCCCACGGAATAGCTCTTCATTCCCTTCCCTGCCCTCTCTTCCACATTGTTCCCAAGGGGGGTGGTATGAATGCCGTGTTGATGCGGAGTGACTGATTAGCCATCACTTATTCTCAGTGTTTTCAGCAAGCATGCATCTCTGCAATCACCGCTTTTCACTACAAAGGGAAGCTTCTCTGATTAAGACAGAGTAGTCATCTCCAAGGATCTGAGCATAAGTATTTAGAAGGCAGCTTGGTAGAGCGTCAGTCCAGTTAACAATAACAAACCCCACCTCACCCCACTCCGCTCCACTCCACTCCACTCCACTCCACTCCACTCCACTCCACTCCACTCCACTCCCACCCTACCCCCTACCCTCCCCCACTCGGCCCCTTACAGTGTCCCAGATCTATTTAGCCATTTTTTTTTTTCTGTTTTACTTTTTATGCTACAGGGTCTCACCAGGTAGCCCTGACTGGCCCAGAACTTGCTATGTAGACCAGGCTGGCCTCAGAGGTAGACCTACCACTGCCTGCTAAGTGCCAGTATTAAAGGCCTGTGCCGCTGCACCCTGCTCAGCCATGGGTGTTTAACCTGGTTTATGGTACCATGTCTCTTTTTCCTGGTACTTTTTAAAATCTGTGTTCAGTATCTTTATAGAGACACGGCTTGCACACCATATAACGCACACATTTTGAGTGTACAGTTTGATATCCTACAGGACATTCACTACTTGCACAACCAACATCAATTCCAAGACATTTTCTTTACCTTATGAAGAAACAGTGCCCGCCAGTAATCGCTCTTCACCCCTTCCCAACCCTCTTGGTCCAAGGCAGCCATAAATGTTCATTTCCTCTCCAGATTTGCAGACATTTTATGAAAATGAAACCATTCAGATGTAGCCTTTTATGGCTGGCTTCCTCTCTACTCAGTATCATGTTTTTATGTTTATTCATGGTTCATGCATAAGCACTTCATTCCCTTCATTCCTTTTTAATTGCTACATACTATTCCACTATGTGATATATATATATATATATATATATATATATATATATATATATATATATATATATATTGTATTCATTGATTTGTTGGTAGACATTTGAATAATTTCCACTTTTGGTTCATTGTTAAAAACTATTTTAAAGCATTCAAGCTTGAGTTTTCTGTGCCCCTAAATTTTTATTTCTTTTGATTCTAAGACTAAGATTGTTCTATCACATGACAATGTTGTCGGGGTTTCTGTCATACTTGGTTCCCACAGTCGTTAAGTCCCAAAGAAACCACACAGAAGTGTACATTAGTTATAAACTGATTGACCCATTAACTCAGGCTTCTTATTAACTCTTAGAACTTATATTAGCCCATTATTTTGTCTATGTTAGTCACATGGCTCATTACCTTTTTCAGCGAGGCAGTCACATCTTGCTTCTTCTGTGGCTGGGACAGGACTGCGGAAAATGAGCTTTTCTCTTCCCAGAATTCTCCTGTTTTCATTGACCCGCCTCTACTTCCTGTCTGGTTGTTCCACCTATACTTCCTGCCTGGCTACTGGCCAAACAACATTTATTTAAAATATAATTGACAGAATACAGACCATTGTCCCACACCATGACATCTCCATATTTAGTGTCTGAGAGATTGCCAAACTGTTTTCTGAAGTACATGGGACATTCTACAGCACCTCTCTCCCCACCACGGTGTGTGAGAGTTCTGGTTTCTTCCCAGCCTCACCACATGGTTGTTGTCTGTCTCTGCCCCATCTACTTCAACACAATCCCCTGTGTTTCAGATTTCTCAAGTTTTGGACCAACTCCAAGGCAGCCCTTGCTGTGACTTATCTATGCCCTTTCCCAAGGTCAAACATTGAAGTCTTAATCCTCCCTTTGAAGGTTTCAGGATGTATATAGCCTCTAGGAGGATGAGGTCAGGAGGTAGATATTTCATGAATCCCTAGATATCTTTAGAACCCTCCTAAAAGATATCAGGAATCTCCCTTGGTTCTTCAACCCTGTGCAGGCTTATCTAGAAAATGCCTTTTATGGATCAGACAACAGACTGCCTCCCCCCTCCCCCCCAGTACACATGGTATTCATCTTAATGTTGGGCTTCAAGAAGTAAATTTCTGTTGTTAGACATTATCAAGTGTGACAGTCTGTGGTGGTTTGAATAAGAATGCCCCCCCATAGGCTCATATATTTGAAGGCTCATAATGAATTTGTCACCAGAGAGAGACACTAATTGAAAGGATTAAAAGGATTAGGAAGTGTGGCCTTATTGGAGGAAGTGTGTCACTGGCGGTGGGCCTTGAGGTTTCAGAAGCCCATGCCAAGCCCAGAGGCTCTTTTGCTGCCTACAGATCAGGATGCAGCTCTCAGCTACTGTAGCACCTGCCTGCACACCTCCATGCTCCCCGCCCTAACAACAGTGGACTAAACCTCCGAAATTATAAGCAAGCCCAAGCTCTCATCAGAGTTGCTTGGTCTTGGTGTCTCTTCACAGCAAAAGAACACAGACTGAGACACAGCCACTGCTGACTGTCAACTGGATGGGACTTGGAATCACCTAGGAGACACGCCTCCTGGCTCATCTGTGAGAAATGATCTTGGTTAGGTTAAGTAAAGCAGCAAACCCACCTTAAAAATGGGCGGCTCCCTTGTCTGGAGGAAGACATAGTCAAGGACCACCCTGCTTGTGTTCTTTTTTTAGGCTAGGAAAAGGTGACGTGTAATTCTGGTTACCCGAGGCACCCGGAGAAGAGGCTCTCCGATCTCTCAAACCCTCGCTAGCTGTGCAGGAAGCACCAGGAAGTGTCACGGAGGCTGGGGTGGCCCTTTCAGCGATGCACCTGTGTCTGGTTACTTATCCCCTGAAAGCACCCCTGTACTTTGTAAGTTACCCCAATACATGCTGATTTGTGGAGTTGGCTTACGTAGAATCATTGTTTTTGTCTGTTTTGGTTCTGTGGTGAGCAGATGTCTATGTCACATTTCCCTAGCAAACTCTCAACAGCTGTCTTCCTCCCTCGCTCTTCACCTCCTTTTTAAACTTCCTTTGAATTTATTCTTTGTGTCTTTCACATCATGCATCTCCATCCCATTCATCTCCCTGTCCCTTCGTATCCGTCCTCTGTCCTTACACTCCCCCCTCGAAATAAAAAAAAATTAAGAGAAAAAGAAGGGAAATCTCATTATGGAAGCTGTAGTGTGACTCAGTGAGTCACACTGAAAATCTTTTTATCCATAGATCTTTACTTGCAGGTGTTCATTACAAAGAATAGTCTGATTTGAGTCTCTGGTTTCCGCTAGACTATCAAAGCTGGGTCCTCACGGGGGCTCCTCTTGGATATCCAGTTGTTGTCCTAGGTCGTGGAGATCCTGTAGCAGGTTTTGGATGTGCCCTTTTGTGTGCTCCAGTAGATCATAGATGGGGTGGATCTATGTTGGGGTGGTCCATTTCATAACCCTGGGTAGTTTCAGGGTTGGTCAGCTTGGCAGCTCTTCCCTGTCCTCACCACCAGGGGGAGCCCTTTAGCATTATCCTGTCTGGTTCACTCTTGCAGCCATGAGCAAGGGGCAGGGCCAGGTCTTCTATTTTCACGCTCACAGAGCCAGCTCACAAGCACCAACACCATCAGGGCCAGTTCTACTGTGTTGTCCAGGTAAGGTCCAGGGGCCATTCTCCTGAGTGCTGCAGCTGGTGAGCGGCAGGGACAATTCTCTTGCTCTTATGACCTCAGGGCCAGCTCTCCCAATGGCCACAGGCAGTGAAGGGAAGGAGGGCATCTCTCCCTCTCCCATGCCACCCCAGATGACAGATGAGAGGTGGGGTCAGGTCTCTGAAGTTCAGGTTCTCAGGGGATTCACCTGCACTCTGTTAATAGGGTCAGCTTTGACGTGCTGCCCAGGAGAGGTTAGGGGCGAGTTCCCTGACTGCTGCTGTTGTTAAGGGGGAAGGTCAGCTCTCTCATCTGCTGCAGGTGACAAGGGTGAGAAGGGGAGAACATCTTTCCCTCACCCGTGCCGCCACATGGCAGACAAGGGAGAAGAAACTCTTTCTCCCATCCTCACACCCTCAGGGCCAGCTCATCTACACCTCCATCGAACAGGGTCATCTGCATTGTACTGCCCAGGTGAGGTGTAGGAACCCCCTCTCCAAGTGCCACAGCCGGTGAGGGCATAACCAGTTCTGCTCTTGGTCTTCAGTGGTATCAGGAGACAAAGAAAGATCTTAGTTGCAACAGGAACATGAGCCAGAAATAGGCCTTCGCAGCAGACCAGACCCGGACATCACCATGGCTCTGGGTGGCAACCAAACCACCCACCTCACGACTTTCTCCTCCTTAGACCTGCCCCTGTCCACAAGATATGAACCATTCTCTCCTCCCCCATACCACACCATACTTTTGCTCACCATAATAGTGCCCGACTGCCCAGTGCCACAAGGCACTGTGTGTGTTTTCTCCTCGGCTCCTGGACTGGACTGCCTGGGACATGTGTGTGGGACTCCTTGTCCCTCTCAGATCATGATGGCACTGGGCAGGGCCTTGCTTTCTCCTTGGTGCCCGGGGTGCTTTTTTTTTTTTTTTTTTTTTTTTTTTTTTTTTTTTTTTTTTTTAAAGACAGTGTTTCCTAATGACCCTGGAGCTCACTGATTTGGTTAGACTGGCTGGCTATCAAGCGCCTGGGTCCTCTCAGGATCCTCCTCTCTGCTTCCCAAGGGCATGTGTCACCATATCTGTTTTTAAATGTGGGTCTGGGAATCCAGTCTTCATGCTTGTGCAGCACACACTTCACCCACTGCGACAACTCTGCAGATCCTGAGAATCTTTCGTATAGCTTTAGTAGTTTGTACAATGGTGATACAGACGTTTCTCCAAACCTAGGATTACTAACACTGCTAAACTTTATTAACATTACTAAAAGTTTTTAATTATGTATGTAGGAAATGCATTATCATTGCAACTAAAATTCAAATGTAACTAATGTCCCTCTAAATGTCACCTCTAACTACAGTTCCCTTAAACACTTAAAGCCACTCTTGTTTTTGCTCTGTCTCTTTTCATATCTTTTTCTTATGTATTTGAATCCTGATACAATTTATTGAAAGAAAAAAGGTTTATTTCCTTTCTACATGAGTATACTTACTCTTTTTCTTTTTCAATTAGTTTTTGCATGCATAGGTATGTGTGTGCATGTGTGTGGACATATGTGTGTGCACATGTGCATGTAGGGGTCTAAGGTCAATGTCAGGAGTCTTACTTGATTACTCTCTGCCTTATTCGTTGAGACAGAGTCTTTCAGTTGAATTCAGAATTAGCCAGTTGGCCTCTGAAGAGGAGAACTGCAGGTAGGCTACCTTCCCACCCGGCATTTATGTGGCTTCTCGCATCTGAACCTTGTTACTGTGCTCGTGCACAGCCAGTACTACCCACTGAGCCATCTTCCCAGCCCTGAGGGAGATTACTCTCCATGTGTCATCTTTTTATTAGATTTTTTTTTAAAAATACCAATCCAAGTTCCCACTCCCTGCCCTCCTCCCATTCCCTCCACATACCCTTCCACCCCATCCCCATCCAATCCTCAGAGAGGGTAAGGCACATTGCCTTGTGGAAGGTCCAAGGCCCTCCTTACTATATCTAGGCAGAGCAAGGTATATATCCAAAGAGAATAGGTTCCCCAAAAGCCAGTACATGCAGTAGGAAAAATCCTGGTGCCACTGCCAGTGGCCCCTCAGTCTGCCCCAGCCATGCCGCTGTCAACCCCATTCAGAGGGACTAGTTTGGTCCTATGCTTGTTCCTTCCCAGTCAGGCTGGAGTTGGTGAGCTCCCATTAGCTCAGGCAAACTGTTTCAGTGGGTGAGCCCAGCATGATCTTGACCTCCTTGCTCATTTCTTGTGTCCTCTTAAAGCTTTACCTTTTCATTTAATACCATCCTTAAGGTCTTCCATAATAGCTCAGTTACACTTACTTAATTTCCTTTTAATTGGTACCTAATATTCCACAGTATAAATAGGACATTGGTTATTGTGCCAGATTCCAATAAATGGGCAAGTAAATGGAATTTTTTTGTGTGTATGTATATCTGTGTGTAGTATGTATACATGTGCATGTTTGAGGTGTTTGCATATGTGTGTCTGTGTATATCTGTACAGTGTATATGCATATATATATGTGGTGTATGTGTGTAGTGTGAATGCATATGTTTGTAGTATATACATGCAGTGTGTATGCATGTGTATGTGGTGTCTGTATGAGGTGTGTGTGTGTGTGTGTCTGTGTGCCTCTGTAGATGTATAATGTACACACACTGTGTATATGTGGGAGGTGTGTATGCTTGTGCATGTGCTATATGTGGGGGTGTGTGTGTATGTGTACAGTGTGTTTGTAGGAGGTGTGTATGCTTGTGCATGTGCTATATGTGGGAGGGGTGTGTGTGTGTGTGTGTGTGTGTGTGTGCACAGGTATGCATACCTATTTATATATGTGTGAAGCCTAGAGGAGGCTATTGAGTGCCCTTCTCACCACTTTTTCTGCTTTAGTCCCTTGGACAGGGTTTCTCACTGAACCTGGAGTGAGGATGGCAGCTAGCTATGGAGTTCCGGTTGTCCTGTCTCTCCTCCCGTCCTGCTGAGGTCACAGGATTGCATGCCAGGCCTTGGCCATAGAGCTGGGGACTCTAACCCAGGTCCTCATGCTCGCACGGCAAGTGCTCTCCCCACTGAACCAGCTCCTAGCTCCCAAATTCTTGGTTTTGTTATAAAATATGGTTTATGGAACATTCTGGTATTTGTCTCTTTCTGCCTATACATAAGGGTGTCTCAGGGAACACTCAGAAGAAGAATTATTGAACCAAAATATGTTTACATTTGACATTTTAACATGGCATTGCTTTCATTTTCTGTGGCCATGATAAAATACCTGGACAAAAGCAACTTAATGGAAAAAAGATTTATATACCCATAATTCCAGGCTGCAGTCCGTCACTGCGGGGAAGACAAGGTAGAGGAACTTGAGGCAGCTAGTCATATCGCATCCTCAGTCAAGAGCGAGAGCAATGGCTGCATACTCAGCTTGCCTTCTCTGCCTCTTCAGGATTCCTTGCCTAAGGAGTGATACCACCCACAGTGGGCAGGTCTTTCCATATCAACTATCAGTCAAGGCAATCTCGCATTGTCATGCCCAAGGCTGACCTAGTGTTGATTATCCTTCATTGAGACTTTATTCCTAGGTGATTCTCAATCATGACAATCAAAAGAAACTACCACACGTGACTACCAATTGCCCTCCTGGGATTCCGAACCTAGGTCATGCTATTTAATGTGCTTTAATGAAAGACCATAATTGCCCTCAGTCTCCACCCCTGGAGATAAGGAAATTCTCCCCCATTTCTTTGAGACTCATTGATTTATAATTCAGTGACAGAGTAATCACTGTGTTTTCTCAACCGGAGAAATCCCTGTTTAAAGGCTTACTTCTAATTGTGGACTAAAACATACTGCTTTCTGTTGAAGTAATTTCAGGCACCAGTGAGCAGGGAAGGGAGGACTTTGGGGAGTACGGAGCCATTCTGTGTCCCTGAGACTACTCCGTCCTAGTTGCTGGCATTGCCGTGAGGCAATACGACATTATTCTCCTTTGGCTGAGTGGGGGTGGGGTGCTTGGGGAATCATATACTTTGGGGAACCAAACACTTGGGGGAATCCAGTCCACATTCAAAGCTCAAATCAGAATGAAGAGGCCTTCACTGTCACATGAAATTTTTGGGATGTCTACGGAGGGCTCTGGTGGGGCATGGCGGAACAGAAAGATCACAATTTCTCATAATTGGATCCTGGAGCTACCTAGAGTAGACCTCATTCAGTGATGTTCTAAGGGTCCTGGAAGAGCCGAAAGGTTGAAGCCAGCCACGCATCACATGCGAGAGGCATCATTAGCCTGCAATGGGGAGACTGGCAGAAACACAGGCTGAGGCCATTTGGAAAAGAGACTGGAAAGTAGATAGAGAAGCTGGCTAACGGGGAGCAGGCCAGAATGGCCATACTAGCAGGTGGCCAGCATTAGGTTTTGTGGGGTGCTGGCCGCCTGGTTCAAGGTGGCTGGACAGTTTAGGAGCTCACGATCTGTGCATGTGAGTGGAAGATGAGGGTAGGGCAGGAGTGTGGGATAAACAGGATAAACTAGAGTACAGGGCAATCTCACGGCACCTCAAACTTAATGTTATTCCATTAAAGCAGAAGCCAGGCACAAGCGTTCTCATGGCCAGAGTCAAAGTGTGCGCTCATTCTGTCCAGCTCAGTGCCAGGGAGCAGATGGTGGTGACAATGCCTGTCTGTCCAGACGTCTGTCCTGTTGCTGGTGTACGAAGTTCTGACGGGTGCACGGTGGCCTCTCAACAAGCTGCGGTGAGTGACTGCTGTAGCTTCGTCTTGTTATTGTGATAACCTTGACAACAGCGGTGTAAGGGAGGGAAGGTTCAGGTCAGCTCACAGCTCCAGGTCCTCCATCACTGCGGGAGGTCACAGAAGTAGGAGCCTGAGGGAATTGCTCATCCATAGTCAGGGAAGAGCAACAAATGCAGGAGTGCCTGTGCTCAGCTCAGCTTCTCTGTGTTTATTCCATTCCCTGCCTAGGATTCCCTGCCTATGGAACTGTGCTACTCACAACGGGAGATTCTTCCTACCTTAATTAATGCGATCATGATAATTCCTATAGAGATGCTCACAGGTCAACCAGATCTTGACAGTTTCTCACTGAGATTTTTTTTCAGGTGATTCAATATTGTGTCAAAGAGGGATGCACAATTAAAACTAGCCATCACAGTGACCGAGTGAATGAAGGACAGGAAAAGCTTCCAGGTTATGAGGAGTCACCCCTGGGACAGGGACAGCACAGGAAGTAGAATCTTGTTGGGTGCAAATTTGTAAGCACAACAAGGAAGTAATGGTGAAGAGAGACTTACTCTTCGCAGCAAGTAAGGGGTGGACTAAGTTGTGCCTCCCAGTGGCCAAAGCAGGGGACTTTTACAAGGGAAACTCATGATCATACTGGACCATACATGGCAGACTCATTATCACATATAGAAGTGGGAATACATCATCCTTTCAGGGAAAAAGCTCTGATATCTGGAAGTTCCAAAGGACTAGGCTCGACCTAGTCAATTAAATATGTCAATATGTCAATTAAAGATAAATTATGATGGAAAGCAGAGAAAGGGGAGTTAGGCTGAGCATGGAGGTACATGCCTGCAAGCTCAGCACCTGGAAGGCAGAAGCAGGAAGAGTGTGGTGAGTTCACAGCCAGCTTGGTGAGTTCATAGCAAGCTTCTCACCAACTGGAGTTACACAACGAAACCCTGTCTCAAAGGGGAAACCAAAAAGAAGAGTTGTCCTGTGTCGTGGGATCATCTATGTACAGTGTGAAGATGTGTCTGTTTTACCTCATCTACCTCAGTCACCTTCTGATTGGCTTCATAAAGAGCCGAATGGCCCATAGTTAGACAAAGAGAGGATAGTGGGACTTTCAGGGAGAGAGAGGAACTTGGGAAGAGTCAGAGAGGCAGAGATTTGCCAGTCAGACAGGGAGGAAGTGGGATGCACAGTACTGGGCAGAGGTAACGAGCCATGTGGCAGAATGTAGATTAATATAAACGGGTTAATTTAAGTTTTAGGAGCTAGTTGGGAATAAGCCTAAACTAAGGCCAAGCTTTTATAATTAATAATGAGTCTCTCTGTCATTATTTGGGAGCTGTAGGTCCAAAGAAACACCTGTAGTAGTCACATACTGGGAGGAAGAGCAGATAAAGGGGCCCAGCCATCCTATGTCTGTCTTTGGGGTACTCACATTACCTGTAGGTTTAAATAGAGAAAGAATTGCAGCAGAGAGGCAAGAGGCATGCATAACCAAGCAGTCTTGGTCAAGGTGTAGTCTGGTTGATGAAGCTTTGGTTCTGGTTCTGCATAGTGGTTCAAGGAAGTTGGAATGACAGCCATAGCGTAGGGCAATGGCTGGGCTCCTATCTTTGTGCCTTCAGCTTTGAAAGGAGATGAGATAATTCAGGTCAGGCTGGCAGATGCTCCTTAGTGACTGCCATGCTTGGGCAGAGTCACACAGGAGCAGGTGTCTAGCTTCAAAGAAAGGACACAGGTGGAGGTACCAGTCTTTCACCTGCTGTTGGCGTCCTTGTGGGCCCAAGTCAGGGAGTCAGTGCTTTTTAGCGAAAAACAACTTCTAACCTAGCTAGCTTCTCCTGAGCTAGGCAGTCTCGAACATGCTCCGCTTGACAGTGTGCTTCTCCAATCACTGCAAGCTGAAAAAGGTGACCAACTTCTGTTTTAGTAAGTCTACTTTAGATCATCTCAAGAGACAGGTCAGGATGACTTCGGAATTGGAGTAGCTTCTTGTAATTTTCTCCCGTTGCTTTTATTATAACCATTCTGGCAAGAATGATGGCGGCCTAAAGACAGACTTCTGACCCTCCCTTGGGTTATCTGGACTTTCCCCAGGAATCTTGTCCCGGAAGGAAAAGGATGAGCTCTTTGTGTCAGCTAGAGGAAGAGATTGTCTCTGGAAAGAGAGTTCACACAGTTCTGACAGGTTGTCAGACCCCTGCGGTGGGTGAGACTGAAACCAGACGGAGATGAGGGGCAGACCCACACCTTATCCAAGACTGAAGCCAGACGGAGATGAGGGGCAGACCCACACCTTACCCAGGCTGCAGACAGACAGACGGAGATGAGGGGCAGACCCACACCTTATCCAAGACTGAAGCCTGATGGAGATGAGGGGCAGACCCACACCTTACCCAGGCTGCAGACAGACAGAGATGAGGGGCAGACCCACACCTTACCCAGGCTGCAGACAGACAGAGATGAGGGGCAGACCCACACCTTACCCAGGCTGCAGGCAGACAGAGATGAGGGGCAGACCCACACCTTACCCAGGCTGCAGACAGACAAAGTTGACATGGAAGGGCCATACCTTACCCAACACTGCTTAGTAATGTACACGTCTTGCCCTCTGAACTTCATGTCAGTACCCTTGACATGGACTTGAGGGTAACTGGACCTTTGTTCCTCAGATGTGGTCCCAGTGACTAGACTCTCTCCTCTGCTTTTCACTAACACTTGTTCAAGTGACCTTTTGAACCTGATTTGTTAGCACTGCCAAGGCTCAGGTTCTGACTCATGGCTCTGACAATATTGTCTGAAATAAACAGCAAATTTAGAGACAAACTTAGTTTTTTAAAAGGAGCCGTAGCTTTTCCCTAAGTGTTTAGATGTTTGTCCCGGAAAGTACCTGCCTAATGGCTAAAAGACCACCCCCTTACCTCTGAGAAGGTCATTCTGAAGTTGAAGTTGTCATGGAGACAATCTGAGACAACATGAGTGCTTCTCATGAAAGCCCACTCAGGAAATGTTCCTGTGTTCTGACAAGAGGGACCCATCTCAGTGTGGGAGACGGTGGGAGAGGCCAGAGCTTCCACTCAGCTGGTGGTGGTGGGGCAAACGAAATGGAGTTCTGAGAACTGAGACTGAATAGCTCCAGTTTGAGAAGGAATTAGTCTCAAAACAAGATTTAACAGTTGTACTTCATCATTTTTTTTTGTGTGTGCATGTGTTTGTGTGTATGTCTGCATGTGTGTGCAAGTGTGTCTGCATGAGGAGGCTGGAGGTCAGCCGTGAGGGATTTTCTCAGTTACTACTTGTGTTGATCTTTGGAGACAGGATCTCTTGCTGGTTATGGAGCTCTCCAATTAGGCTAGATTGGCCAGCCAGAGAGCCTCAAGCACCATCCTGTTCCCCTTCATCAACCTGGCATTACAAGCATGCACGACTATGCTCAGATTTATTTTAAAATGTGAGTTCTGAGGAAGCAAAGTGAGATCCTTGTACAGCAAGCACTCTCCCAAATGAGTCATCTGCTCAGCCCCCTTCACCCGTGTCCTCTCCTCCTCCGGTCCTTACCTGCACGGCTGGCCGATTGCTAACATGTGCTATGCACCCCACCACCACCACTGCTTGAGAAGAACTGAGGGTGCAGCCAGGTTATGGAGGAGAAAGTTGAGGCTCAGAAACAAGATCACTTTCTGGAGACCACGCAGCCGCCCTAGACTGCTCACCTTACAGCTCCCCTCTTGCTTCGCCGTGGAAGGTTCAGAATTCTCTCGACGTCTGACACTGACTTCTGGATTCTGAGGTGAAAGGACACTTACTTAGGAGATGTTATCGCTGCTGTCCGTGATGGTGAAATGTGCTGTCCACGAGACTCTCGGCTGAACCACAGGCATGGATCACATTTATGGTCTTCTGTCCAGGGGACTCTATGAATAAGTGACATTAGCTTTTCCATTATATGCCCCTAAGTGCACTTGCTTTTGGAAGGGAAAGCTTGCTTTTCGCATAGGAGGGGTTATACTAGATCAGAAATTGGGGATTTTTTTTTCTGGAAAATAAGAGAACAACGACAACTTAGGGCTCAGCAGAACTTCCATTTTATTCAGGACCCTGGGTTAGCATTGGCCCTTCACTCACTCACCCCAAGATACTGAAATAACAATGGCCACCATTTGACCGGTGGCTCCTGTGTGAGTCAGGATCTTAGAGGAGTAGAAGTGATGGTGTGTATTGGGAGGACAGCCGTTGGGTTGGCTTACACAATACACCTCGGGCAGGCTAACAGTGGAGAGAATGAGAATCCAGTAGTTGTTTAGCTTGTGAATATGTCCCAATCTGGTGCTTAAGGCCTTAGAATCACAGATCAGGCTGGACCACTGAAGAACACGACTTTTCGTGTCAGGGAAGGGGTTCCTCCTTGTCAGTTACTTCATCCTGGAAATGTCCTCACAGATCCACCCAAAGGCGTAACTCTTAGTTGGTTCTATATTTAATCAAGTTGATAAACAAGATTGACTACCACAGCTCTCTTGGACTGTGTCTCATACACACATATACACTCATGCATATGTCTACATATCCACACATTCATACATCTATACATATATATGTCTACACATTCATTCATCCATCTATATATACACAGATACATATACATACACACATACATCCATATACAAATCCATCCATATACATGTCTACCCACACATTCATATATACACAACCTATACATTCATACATACATACATATACATACCCATCCATGCACAATACATCCACACACATCCACACATATATGATATACAATACATGCTCAGAAATACACACACACACACACATACACACACACACACAGTTATATGTGGCCTGATCATGACCATCAATATCAATGTATAACTACTTCTCCCCTTTTGCTCATAAGGAAGCAGGTTTGGTACTGTGGTGGTTTGAATAGGAATAGCCTCCAAAGGCTTACAGGTAGTGGTGCTATTAGGTGATGTGGCCTTGTTGGAGTGGGTGTAGAATTGTTGAAGGTTGTGTCACCGGGGGGGGGGGTGGACTTTGCCGTTTCAAATGCTCAAGCCAGGCCCAGTGTCTCTCTCTTAAGCTGCCTACTGATCCAGATGTAGAACTCTTGGCAGCTTCTCCAGCACCATGTCTGCCTGCATGCCACCATGCCTCCCACAGTGATGATAACGGGCTAAACCTCTGAGCTGTAAGTCAGCCCCAGTTAAGTGCTTTCCTGTATAAGAGTTGCCTTGGTCATGGTGTCTCTTCACAGCAATAGAAACCCTAACTAAGACAGGTGTGCTCAGAGTCCTAGTAAGAACAGGAGCCAGGTAGAACAGGTTTTGTCAAGTCTGGTTGTCACTGAAGCCTTCATTTTATCCAGTAGATACGGAAGAATCCCACCAGGTCTTGCCGTGAAGGTCCTGCTGTCATGAAAGTGCCTTTAGAATGATTTGCTGCTCTCCAGCAAAGGTCAGGGGCTGGTGGAGGGAAGAGAACTAACATTTACTTAATGTCTACTCCGCACTTTCCCACGTTCTTCCTCGCCTCTTACATCAGCCTTGTGAAAATAGGTCACGGACCTGCTTCATTATAGAAAGAATTGCATCAATGGGAAAAAGCTTTTAGAAGCCAGGGAGTTTGGGGCTTGCAATTACAGTTACATTTTAGAAAGTGTGTTTCAAAAATGAAGACTAAGAAAAATTACGATAACCATACAAAAAAATTTGTAAGCTGAAAGTAAGAGATACACCACCAAAGAAATCTGAATAGTGCATGAAAATTAAACCTAAGTCAGAGAGAGGCTCCTGGAGAGTCCTCTGCTGATTCCTTCCAAAGCCTGAAAGTGGAAGAAGTGCTGTCTCTCTGGGCACGTGGGTACTGGGTGAATAGTCCGAGCTCTCAACTGTCCGCACAACCGATTGCCCCTTAGCCTCCACCACCACCCCCAGCTTCAAGGAAATGAATGCAGTAATGTCCTCCATTCATGGCACAAATGCCTCCAGAGGATCAACTTCCCATGCTACAGTCAAGGAGACATCTGGGCTCCATGGGGCTCTGCTTCCTGGGCAGCTTGTTTGGAGGCTCTGAGGTGGTGGGGGGCACAGCTACTCATTGGGAACTGTCACCCTCTATGACCTGGCTTGCAGCTTCTGGAGGGTGCAGACAGCGTAGTGGAGGAGGAAGGAGACACTACTCAGCCCGGTCAGTCGAATCAGCTCCACCAGCGGGTGGCAGATGTCAGCCAGACTGCACTCTTATCCCTTAGCCTCCTTTCCAAGCAGTCCCTTCCTTGGTGATTTGCTCTTGTTACAGGTGTGGATTTGATCAAGAGGGACGGCTGAGATTTCAAGATTTTTGTGTCCTGGAACAAGTCCTGTGTCCTGATCAGGACAATTGGTTAGGAATGAAAGTCCCTGGAAAGTATGTCAGTTTCACCAAACCTTCAGCAAGGTTGATAACTAGTTACAACCTCAGTGATTGTGGAGAGGTTGGAATGTTGCAGGCCCAGAGTGAAATTACAACTCATCTTGGCTACCTTTACCCGCTTCACAGCCACTCCCTCCCCTCTTCTGTGTCTGGCCTAAGACTGGTGGACTAACAGAGCTGACATCCACCGATGTCACCAGCTAGCATCTGAAGCCAATAGCAGAGGTTCCCCTCACCTTGCCGTAACCCACCTTCCTGGTGTTTCTATCATGTTTGAAAAGTCCCTTTCCACTGTGACTCTGTTCTTACTGTGAAACTGTTAGCGTCTTGGAACGTGGTGATCAGATCACCTAAATATGTGTTCCCCGGCCGTGGCCACTCAGTCTAACTCCAGAGTCACTGTTTCTTAACCTCTTGGAGTTGACAACTGCAGTTTTGTGCTGACATCTGTATCAACATCTGTATGAGTTCAATCCAAACAAACAGAAATAAAAATCTAAAATCTTTCCCCAGATGAGCATAGTGGTACATGCCTTTAATACAACGCTCAGGAGGCAGAGGCAGATGGATCTCTGTGAGTTTGAGACCAACCTCTGCTGTAGTGAGTTTCAGGACAACCAGAGTATATATACATATATACACACATAGACATATATAGAATGAATATATATATAAATACACACACACACACACACACACACACACACATACAACAAAGCAAAAACACAAACATAAAAACAAAAAGCAAAACAAAACCTGTCCCCAACCCTCTTGGTTTCTGTGCCTTCCAGCTAATATGATTAAATGGGGCAGAACTGGTCAGCAGGGACACCAATAACATCTTGAAAATTTACTCTTAACCGATTAGAAAATCCAGTGTCTCCAAAGAAAGTGGACTCATTTATCACATCCCCAGAACACAGCTCGAGGACAGGGCAGAGAGCAGAGAGACAGATGAGGGAAAACCTCACACATAGTGGGAGCGGAGACTCTCTGCTTTTACGTCGTGGCAATTAATTACTTTGTCTTTGGTAAATGACAGCAGAGGCAGGACATCTCTGAAGTGGAAAAAGGAAGGACACTGTGGAGCCTGGTCAGGGCAGGTGCAGTTTTGCAAAGGATCCCCTATGCATCCCAGAGGAGCCTGAATATGGGACACTATCTCTTCTTTCCTGTGGCCCCATGTGTTCCACGGCCTGTTTGGGAGCCCTAGGCACAGATCACTGAAGGACATTGGTCAATTCTTATGGATAGTTAGCCTTCATCGTCAACCTGATCGGACATGGGATCAACGAAGAGATATGCCACTGGGCACACCCGTGAGGCCCTTTCCAGGAAGGATTAACTGTGGGGAGGGATACACTTCCAGAGTGGGAGGCACCATCTGGTGGTCCAGGGGGAGGAGGTCTGAGGAGAGAGCTGTACTCTGTTTGCCTGCCTTGGCTTCTTTTTGGTAAAGGCCTCTTTCCATTCTTTCTACTCTGGCTGCCATCTTTTACTAATATCAGAGCCCGCTTCTTCAGTGTTCCAACATGGGTTGATGACCATCAATTCTTGAAGAATCCTATAGGTCTTTGGGATCAGACTAGGACTTCAGAGCATCCGGTCTCAAAGACTAAGCAACTGCTGATCTCTCTGTCTGTATTCTGGGGAAGCTGAGCATTGGGCAGCCTAGCCTGTATCTTGTAAGCAGACCTAGTCAATCCCCTTTTATAATACATATTCATCTATTGATTCAATTCATCTGGAGAATTTTGAATACTACAATTATTTTCTCTCTGACTACCATTTTCCCTACCCTGCTGCTGCACTATTCTCCACATTTCTGAGGAATAAAATATAGAGGCATTCACTTGTGTGTGCCCCAATCTTTCTTTTTAAAAAATTTTTATCATTTTTTTAAATTCTCTGAAAATTTCTAACTTGCATACAATCCATCTAGATCCCTTTCTTCTGTATGCCTTCTTGCTGCTGGTCCCTCTCCGGCCACACTGCCTTCTTTCGTCCATAACACACTAGGATGGCTAGCTTTAACTGCAAACTTGGCACCTGAGAAGATTGTCTCAAAGCAGAACTGCCGATATTAGCTTGGCCTGTGGACATGTCTGTGGGGAACTGTCTTAAATATGTTAATTGATGTACCTGGACCTGGAGGCTTCACTTTGTGACAAGAGATGCCGGCTGGGGCTCTGTCTCCTGTTATTGGGTGATTCCTCTTCACCTCCACATAGGTATAGTCTTTAGGAAGCTTCTATTGTATTAGGTTTCCTTATGAGCCCTCCAATGGCCCTGAGTTTTAGCTGTTCCTCTGCACATCTCCTCTTCACTCCCTTCTTCCCTCCCCCTTGATGCTTGCCTCACAGACTTCCACCTCCTCCACCTCCTCCATAGCTCTCTATTTCCCCTTCTGAGGGAGATCTATCTCCCCACTTCCCCTCCTGTCTCCTACTCTACACCTAACTTCTGTGGTTATTTGGATGGTACTTATATCAAAAACTTAACGACTAATGCCCATATATACTTGAATACACACATATCTTCATTTTAGGTTTGTGTTATCTCACCCAGACTGAATTTTTTCTAGCTCCAACCATTTGCCTTTGAATTTCATGATTTTACTATTTTCATGGCCAAGTAATGCTCCATTGTGTAATTGTATCACATGTTTTTTATCTGTTCACCCAATGGTGGACGTCTCGTCTGTTTCCATTTCTGTTGTTGTGAATAGCACAGCAATGACCATGGCTGAGCAGGGGTCTCTGCGGTAGGATGAAGCATCCTTTGGGTTTACACTCAAGAGCAGTACAGATGGATATTTTTTCATTTCTTTTTATGTACTTCTGTTATTATTTTATTGATATATATTTTTTTCTTCACTCCCGTCTCTTACTCTCCCCTCCCTTTCTACTCTCTTCCATGGTCCCTATGCTCCCAATTTACTCAGGAGATCTTGTCTTTTTCTACTTCCTGTGAACATTAGATCCATGTATACCTCTCTATGGTTCTCATTGTTGTCTAGGTTTACTGGAATTGTGATTTGTAGACTGGTTTTCTTTGCTTTATGTCTAAAGGACACTTATGATGAGTAAATATGCTTTTTGTCTTTCTCGGTCTGGGTTACCTCACTCAATATAGAGTTTTCTAGATCCATCCATTTGCCTGCAAATTTTAAGACGTCGTTATGTTTTTTCTGCTGTGTAGTACTCCATTGTGTAAATGTACCACATTTTCCTTATCCATTCTTTGGTAGAGGGGCATTTAGGTTGTTTCCAGGTTCAAGTTATGACAAACAATGAACACAGTTGAGCACATGTCCTTGTGGTACGATCGAGTATAGCTGGATCTTGAGGTTGATCTATTTCTAGCTTCCTAAGGAACCACTACACTGATTTCCATAGTGGCTATACAAATAGCAGGCCCTTAAGTTTCTTTCAGCCATTTTAGATTCCTCTATTGAGAGTTCTCTGTTTAGGTCTGTACTCCATTTTTTTATTGGATTATTTGTTCTTTTGATGACCAATTTCTTGAGTTCTTTGTATATTTTGGAGATCAGACCTCTGTCTGATGTGGGGTTGGTGAAGATCTTTTCTTATTCTGTAGGCTGCTGTTTTGTCTTGTTGACCGTGTCTTTTGCTTTACAGAAGTTTTCAGTTTCAGGAGATCCCATTTATTAATTGTTTCTCTCAGTGTCTGTTCTACTGGGGTTATATTTAGGAAGTGGTCTCCTGTGCCAATGAGTTCAAGTGTACTTCCCACTTTCTCTTCTATGAGGTTCAGTGTGGCTGGCTTTATGTTGAGGTCTTTGATGCATTTGGACTTGAGTTTTGTGCATGGTGATAGATATGGATCAGTTTTCATTCTTCTACATGTTGATATCCAGTTATGCCAGCACCATTTGTTAAATATGCATTCTTTTTGCCATTTGATATTTTTTGCTTCTTTGTCAAAAATCAGGTGTTTGAAGGTGTGTGGATTGATATCTGGGTCTTTGATTCAATTCCATTGGTCCTCCTGTCTGTTCTTATGCCAATACCAGGCTGTTTTCAGTACTGTAGCACTGTAGTAGAGTTTGAAGTCAGGGATTGTGATGCCTCTGGAAGTTCTTTTATTGTATAGGATTGTTTTGGCTACCCTGGGTTTTTTGTTTTTCCATATGAAGTTTAGTACTGTTCTTTTGAGTTGTGTGGAGAATTTTTCTGGGATTTTGATGGACATTGCATTGAATCTGTAGATTGCTTTTGGTAAGACTGCCGTTTTTACTATGTTAATTCAACCTACCCAAGAGCATGGGAGATCTTTCCACTTTCTGGTGTCTTCTTCCATTTCTTTCTTCAAAGATTTAAAGTTCTTGTCATACAAGTCTTCCACTTGTTTGGTTAAGGTTACTCCAATATATTTTATGCTATTTGTGGCTATTGTGAAGGGTGATGTTTCTCTGATTTTTTTTCCAGCTACTGAAAGACACTTAAGGGAATGTTCAACATCCTTAGTCATCAGAGGAATGCAAATCAAAACAACTCTGAGATTCCGTCTTACACCTGTAAGAATTGCCAAGATCAAAAACACTGATGACAACTTATGCTGGAGAGGTTGTGGGGAAAAGGGAACACTCCTGCATTGCTGGTGGGAATGCAAGCTGGCCCCTTTGGATGTCAGTGTGGTGATTTCTCAGAAAATTAGGAAACAACCTTCCTTCCTCAAGACCCAGTAATACCACTTTTGGTTATATATCCAAAGGATGTTCAATCGTGCCACAAGGACTTGTGCTCAACTATGTTCATAGCAGCACTATTTGTCATAGCCAGAACCTGAAAACAAACTAAATGCCTCTTGATCAAAGAATGGATAAGGAAAATGTGGTACATTTATACAACGGAGTACTACACAGCAGAAAAAAATAATGACACCTTGAATTTTGCAGGCAAATGGATGGATCTTGAAAACATCACTTTAAGTGAGGTTACCCAGACACAGAAAGACAAGTATTACATGTACTCATGCATAAAAGGTTTTTAAACATAAAGCAATGAAAACCAGCCCACAAATCACAATTCCAGAGAACTTAGACAACAATGAGGACACTAAGAGAGACATACATAGATCTAATCTATATGGGAAGTAGAAAAAGACAAGCTCTCCTGAGTAAATTGGGAGCATGGAGACCTTAAGGGAGGGTTGAAGGGGAGGGGAAAGGCAGGGAGAGGAATAGAGAAAAATGTAGAGCTCAATAAAAATCAATAAAAAACAATACCCCCTCAAAACAAATAGGAGGCCCACAAGCAATCAATAAATGTTTCTCTTACTTTACATTCTCAAAAACATGAACTGTCATTTTTAAAAAATTGATCTTAGCCATTCTGAGTGGTTTTAGATGAAATCTCAAAGTAGCTTTGATTTATATTTTCCTCATGACTAAGGATGTTGAGCATTTCTGTGATTCTCAGCCATATGTTTTTCATCTTGTGATAACCCTCTGTTCAGATCTGCACCCTATTTTTAATTGAATTGTTTGATTTCTTGATGTTCATTTTTTAGTTATTTCTGTGTTTTGGATATCAGCCTTATATCAGATGTGTAGTTGGTAAAAATCTTTCCCATTCTGTAAGCTGCTTCTTTGTCCCAGTGATGATGTCCTTTGCCATGAAAAGGCTTTTCTGTTTCGTGAGGTTCCATTTGTTATTTGTCGACTTTGGTTCCTGTACTAATGTTGTTCTATTCAGAAAGTTCTCCTGTGCCAATGAGTTCGAGACCACCCACCCACTTTCTCTTCTATTACAGCCAGTTCTTGTAAGAGTGAGTTGCTATAGAGACACTAGTTGATGGGTCAGTGGGTTGGTTAAGACAGTGAAGGGGACAGACAACCCGAGTTTGTGACTCACCTGAGACTCACACAGAGGAGGAGAGAACTGACAATCACAAGTTGTCTTCTCTCCACACACATGCTTGGCCCTCACACACAAATAAAAAGTCATTGATGTAGTTCCTTCCTCTTGCTGTTTTTCTTATCTTTCTTTTCCTCCTCCCCTTCTCTACCTCCTCTTCTCTTTCCTGCTTGTCCTTTTTCCTCCTCCTCTTTCTGTTACTCTTTTTGTGTGTTTAACTTTTCAGACAAGGTCTCATTCTATAACCCAGGCTGTCGAACTCACTCTGTAGTCCAAGCTGAGTGTGAACTAGAGGCAGTTGCCCTGCCTCCCCCTCCCCAGCGCTAGGATTACAGGCATGAGCCACCAGTCCCGGCTTGATTCTTTTCTCAACACCTCCTCGGTTGAGGTGGTAGAGTAAAAAGACAGAAATCAGAAAAGCCAGAAGACAGAAATCGTCCAGGTACACACATCACACAACACCTGTAAGCATGGCATGAAGTTCTCGTGCATGAGGGCGAGGACAGGCCACTGTGGGCACTTAACTTTGGGAGGGCGCAATGAAATAGCTGTGGCACACTGCTAAGAACTAGTGTTTGTAACATGAGAGGGCCTGGTCCATGTTGGGGTTTAGGTCCTTCCCAGTTCCCCACAGCTGGAAAGCCCCAAAGAAAATCACACAGAGTCTGAATTAGGTTATAAACTGATCGACCCATTAGCTCAATCTTCTTATTAGTTCTTGTAGCTTATATTAACCCATTATTCTCATCTATGTTAGTCATGTGGTTCAGTACCTTTTCCAGCAGGGCAGGTTACACCTTGCTTCTCTGTGGTCTAGGCAGGAATGGGAACAATGGGCTTCCACCTTCCTAGCATTCTCCTGTTCTCATTGCCCCGCCTCTACTTCCTGTCTGGTTGACCCACCTATACTTTCTACCTGGCCAATCAGCGTTTATTTAAAATATGATTGACAGAGTACAGACAATTCTCCCTCACCAAGTGTTATAGAATTTGCCTGAGAGTTTTGGGCGAATTGGCTATTTAATGAATTTAACATTCAACAATTTGTGTTTTGGAGAATTAATTTTCTCTCAATCGACTTTTGGCCAATCTGCTACAGCCCACAGGTTCTATCCCGAGTGGCTGATTAAGGAGCTTCTTGTGAACACCATTCTACAATCCCTGCAAAGGATTCCTGCTGATGCAATTTGTACCTATCTCTTTAAACAGCCAGCTTGGCTGCCTTATTTGTTCATCCTCTAGCTTCATGTTCCAGTTTCGCTTCACCTTTAGTCTCCCTGGTGAGAGCACTCACCTCTGGCCTCTGTTATGTGAACCCTTCCCCCGAGAATCTGAGGTCATGTGACCCCTTCCCTGTGAATCTAGATCTCATGCAAACCCTTCCCTGTGAATCTGGGGTCCTTCCCTGTGAATCTGAGGTCATGTGACCCCTTCCCCGTGAATCTAGATCTTATGCGAACCCTTCCTTGTGAATCTGGGGTTCTTCCCTGTGAATCTGAGGTCATGTGACTCCTTCCCTGTGAAATCTTGTGTCTGTGAGATAGAGGTCTTGCCTCTTCAAGGGAAGACTCAGAATTTGTGTTCGTGTGTGTGTGCGTGCGTGTGTGTGTGTATGTGTGTGTGGGTGCAAGTGCATGTGTATGCATATGAGCAAGAGAGCGTGTATGTGAGTGTGTATGTATGTGTAGATATGTATGTGTGTATGTGGGAAAGCGTGGACATACAAATGTTTGTGTGTATATGTGTGTGGACCAGAGTTGATGCTGAGTGTCTTTTCCTATCACCCTCCTCCTTATTTCCTGAGACAGGTCTCTCACTGAGCCCAGAGCGCACTGATTTGGTTGGCTAGTGAGCCCCTGGAATCCTCTTATCTCTGCCTCGCCAGTGCTGGGGTTACACATCCTTGCCACTATGCCCGTTTTTTTTGTGGGTTCTGGGCACTGAACATAAATCCCAATGCTGTAAGTCAAGTAGTCTACCAACTGAGCAGTCCCCTAGCCCCCAGAGTTGGAATGTTAAAGAGAGAGTTTCACTACCTTGAGCTCTGAGGTCACACTGACCCTTTTAAGGAGCAAGCAGTCCTTCTCAGAGTCTGGGAGCATGCTGTCTTTGATTGGCATTTAGGTTCTCCCCTACTGCAGTCTCCCAATCTAGGCTGTCGCTTCCTCTCCCTTGCCCTCCACAACCTACCTCATCCTGCAGTGGTATCTGAGTTTTTTCTCCTAGCTGTGATAAAATATCCTGACCAAAGCAACTTAAGCCAGACAGGTTTTATTTTTGCCGCAGTTCAAGGCTAGCCCATCAGGAACGCTGCAGGAGCTGGCAGTAGCTGATTGCATTGAATCCACATCACAGAACAGAGGGGTGGAGCTGCTGCATTGTCCTTCTCCATCCCCGCAGTCCAGGGTCCCAGTCAGGGAATGCTGCCACAGGAATGCAACCAAGATACGGCCCCACCCCAGGCATGAGGAGGCCGTCTTCCAGATGAGTCTAGATTCTGCCAAATGAACAACACTGCAGGTAAGAACAGGTAAGAAGTGCTATGCCCAAATCTGCGAAGTCCCCAAAAAGCCAACAAGACAACAAAGTCCATATATAAAAGCAAAGAGCCTTTATTTTATGCAAGTTTGAAAACTCGGTCTCCCTGCATGTCCAACGTATTGGAATAAGCGGAGAGTCCCGAGCTCAGTTAGAGTAGGGTTTTATAGTAGTAAAGTGAAGGGTTTCTGGGGTTCAGGACCCCGACTGGCTGACATTTGTCTAGGGGTGTCCTGGTGAGTGTGTGCTGGCAGGTGGTCCTATCTACAGTGGCTGGAACGTTAGGCATTTCCTTTGGATGGTCTGTTCTGGGGTGGTGCTCAGGTAATCTCAGTTTGTGGTTCTTCCTGCAACCAGGTATTACTTCAGGGTAACCTACTGAGACCCAGGCCTTTTATTAAATTTATCGATGGCTGAGTCCTACTCTGACAGGTGATAATGGTTGGAAGTAAAGAATTTCCTTTGGGTGATCTGTTCATTATGGCTGGCTCCTTCATGAAGCAGGTGCTCTGTCCCTTGGGGACCCCCCCCCTGCCCCGCCCTGGCCTTTGTCAGTGTGGCCTTTGCAGGCAGCCACTGATCTGTCTGCTGCTGAGGTTTTTGACAGCAGCTTGTCTGGGTCCCTCCTCTCCCCTCTCCCTGCTGTACTGAAGTAGGTTTGAGGACTGTGTGAGGAAAGCATTTGGGGACCTGGGGGGAACCTGTGGGGACTTGGGGGGACCTGTGGGGACCTGTGGCGAGGTAGCTGTTCTCTCCACACTGCTCCAATGCCTCGGAGCACCGGGCCTTCTGGGCTTCCCTCCTTTGTGACTTACCCTGGTAAAGTGCAGACAAACTGAGTTTACAGATCCGCTTCATTCAATATGTATTGACTGTGTGCCCAGCTCTGTGCTCCACGCTGGGAGGGACGCAAAGGAAAGCTAACTGTTGCAACCCAAGGAAGCGTAGCACTCTCAGCGGGGGCATGAGATTAGTGTGTGTGCTGGGACTCAGGCACACAGAACAGGAATCGATTCAGAGCTGCAAGCGAATGGATAACAGCATTGACGATTCTGAGAAGATTCTGCAGGGAGGTGTGCAGGGACCACAGAAGTCTGGCTGGAGGAGAGGTATTGGGTTCAAGCCAGGTCTTGTGACTGATGGAAAAGATTTGGGCATAACGGAGAGGAAGAAGGGCCAACAGGGAAGGGGAGGGTGGAGAGAATGGTGCCGCAGAGTCCTGACCAGGACAGTGATGGGTAGGAACGGGCCAGTGGACAGAGGCCAGTTTGACCCTGTGGAAGTTGTTCTTCACAATGGCTTGGCAGTAAAGATGATTTCATTTGAAATTGGGTCATCACCATCATCATTATTTGCGAGTTTTGGTAGCATTTGAACACAATTTGAGGTTTTTTGACAGCTTTTATTTTCAAATTTTATTTTCTCTTGCATTTGTTCCTATGTATTTAAAGTAAAATTTGTGTGTGTATGCTCGTATGCTCATGAGTGAGTGTGTGTGTGTGTGAGAGAGAGAGAGAGAGAGAGAGAGAGAGAGAGAGAGAGAGAGAGAGAGAGAGAGAGAGAGAGAGAGAGAGAGAGAGAGAGAGAGAGAGAGAGAGAAAGAGAGAAGAGTGGGTATGTGGGTCAGAGGTCAACCTCTGGTGGTCCAGTCTTCAGGTCCCATCCATGTTGTTTCAGATGTTGGGTCTCTCACCGGGCTGGAGTTGCCAAGCTAGCTCCAGGTTAGACTGGCTAGTCAGTGAGCTCCAGGAACTCACCTGCCTCTGCTTCGCCAGTACTGTGGTTAGAGGCATACATCACCATGCCTGGCTTTTTTATGTGGTTTCTAGGGTTTGTACTCAGACCCCTGTGCTTGTGTTGTAAGCAGTTTACTGGGATTTCTACTGTTTATTTCTCCATCCGTGCTCCTCATGACAGGATGACCTGGGCCACTGTACATGTCTAAGAGGGTTCGTGGGAAGCGTCGATTAGACCCAGTGGCTTGGAAGAGAAAGTCTGAGTCAGTGGAGTCTAAGGAACGCCAGTGATTGCCTCAGAGTGGGTGACAATGTCTATAATTTCACAGGAATGGGCGTATTTGCGAAAGGAAAAATTTAGGAACAACCAGAACCCAAACAGCGAAAGAAAATTCTAGGAAAATTTTCAGCATTTGGATTTCCTTGTCTTAAGGTTTTGAATTCATTTGGAGCCGATTAGGTCTGCTCTGCTGCACTGGGCACACTGGCAGTTTGTCTACCGTTTGAGGGATTTAAAGCTTGCATTCTGGCCAGCCTGCTGCCGTCAAGACTCTGGTCCTGATGGACAGCTGGAGTGAGCAGCCAGGCCTGGGCAAAGCAGGCGGCGACTTCCCTGATGTTATCTGAGAGGTTCAGTCTCGGCAGGGCTCAAACCATGCCTGCTTGAGATGCCTGCATTAGCATCACCGGGGAATTTTCCAAATCGATGAGATTCAGATCCATTAGTATTCTAGGCATAGGTTTCTTTGAGGCTGCCTAGAGCTCATTTAAAGAGCCTAGATGGTTCAAGGTTCAGCGAAAGACTATTAAAAAACGAACTGAAGAAAGACAGAGGAAGACCTGATCCTGGCCTTTGTTTTCCATATAAATGTGCACCCCGCAAGCATGAACACAAATATGTACACACATACCAACACAGACATAGAACACACACATGCATACCCATGACATGAATATGTACACATACACAATAATAAACATGAATATGCATGTACACAATATACACCATGAACATGAATATGTACACACATACCCATGAGCATAAATGTGCCCCCCTACACTCATGAACATGAATATGTACACACACACACACACACACACACACACACACAGAGTCACCTGGAGGATTCTGATGTGCAGTCAGGGATGAGAATCACGTTGACATTGTCTTCCTTCCTGGTCTTTCACTTTCTCCATTGGATCAAACCATGCTGCATTTGGGAAGGCATGTGGTGCAGAGATCTTTACACAGAATTTTCTAGAAGTTAGCCCACCACGCAGGTCCTGGGGTCCTACTTTCAGTAACTTTATTGCAACCTATGGGTATCTGACCCAAGAATCTGAACAACTTTGGTCAGCTCCTTAGTAATTCTCTGGTACTGCCTTTGACAGGCTGAGAGCCAAGTCTTGTCTTTTTGTAATGTGTGTCTATGCACATGCATATGTGCGTATGAGAGTGTACAGGCAAGAGAAAGACTGTGTCAGTCTTCAGAAGGCCACCCACCTTAATATTCCCTAAAAAATACTGGCGTGCCCCCCCCCAGCGGCCTGCCCAAGATCCCTGGGCAGCGGGCTTGCTGAGCAGCTGCGAGCCAGGCAGAGATGGCTGCCAGAGGGGTGCAGGTTCCCCGCGGCGAGCAGCAGAGCAGTGGCTCATCCTGGACAGGCTGGTGCTGCCATGCGGCCGGGAGAGTCACCCAAGCGGGCAGGTGAGCCGTCCGCGGGTAGTGTTTCTCATTGGTCTAGAACTCACCAGCTAGGCTAGATTGGTCAGCGAGCCCCAGGGATCCTCCTGCCTTCTCCTCTCCAGTGCTGGGATTACAAGTGCAAGCAACCTTGCCAGACACTGTTGCATGTGCTCTCAGGTCCTCCCAGTCTCATTCTCTATCAACAGACATGCTCCCAGCCCCACAGTCTCGTCTGTTGCATGTGCTCTGAATGTTGACTCTCAGGTCCACACAGTCTCATACACCATCAGCAGACATGCTCCCAGCCCCACAGTCTTGCCGGTTAACCGGTTTCTCCTGCCTTTCACGTTTACTCCACTTCTATACTAGTGTCGCAGTCCTTTATGGGCTTAGACTTTCTTTGTTTGAAAGAAATTTGTCTTTTCCTTATTACTGTTTATGTGTCCAGGTGTGTGTGGTGGCTGTGGAGGCCAGAAGAGGCTTTGGATTCCCTGGATCTGGAATTGAAGGCATTTGTGGGATGCCCTGATTTGGGGGCTGGGAACCAAACATGCCCTCTGCAACAACAGTAGTGCTTTTAACTGCTGAGCCGTCTCTCCAGCCCAGGGACCTAGCTTTTCTAAAGCCCGGTTTACACGGGGCACCAACCTTCTGTTAGAACAGAGTATAAAACAGGATATAGACTGTGTATATTGGCGTGGTGGTTTGAATGGGAATGGTCCCCGTAGGCTCATAGATTTGAATGCTTAGTCACTAGTGAGTGGCTCTACTTGACAGGGATTAGGAGGTGTGGCCTTATTGGAGTAGGCGTGGCCTTGCTGGAGGAAGTGTGTCAGTAGGGGGGTGGGCTTTGGGGTCCCAGTAGCACTCTCTCTCTTCCTGTTGCTTGCAGATCTGGATGAGGAACTTTCAGCTACCACTCCAGTGGCATGTCTGCCTACATGCCGCCATGCTTCCCACCGTGGTGGCAATGGACTAAATCTCTGAAACTGTAAGCCAGCCCCAGCTGCTTTCCTTTATACATGTTGCTGTGGTTGTGGTGTCTTTGCACAGCAATACAACACTGACTAAAGCAATCGGGTAGAAAGATAAGCTGTTTTAATGTTAATGTACTTCTTTTATAATTGAAGGCATTCCAGGTTTATATATTCTCACTCTAAAGGTGCTATGGGGACAGAGGAGTGGTCAATGGGAAAGTCCTTTCCTAGGTGAACAAAGCCCCAGGGCCAATCAGCAACAGCTGGGGGAAAAAAGGGGAAACAAAACCCATATGCAGGGTGTGGCAGAATATGTCTGGGGAGGATCAGGACTCAAGGCCATTCTTAGTTACTCGGTGAGTTCAAGGACAGGCTGGTCTATGTGGGACCCTTCCTTAAAAACAAATGGGTGAACAGACAAACAAGCCATGTGTGCCTACAAACTTAGAAAACACAGAAAAGAAGAAACTGGACCAATAAAAATCCCTGATCGTCCCGCAGTGTGAAGGTAACTCTTGATAACCGAATGCATGGCCTTTTGATTTTTCTTTTCTCAGTGCACAGAACTTTAAAGCCTTTGCAATCATACTGTTGAGGAAATTGGATATTTCAGGATTTGTTTTCACAGGTGGACTGAGTTATTGGATTCCATTTAGCAAGGGGACCCGTGGACTTTGGCTGTTGTGTTGGGACTGTTTTCTTCTTAGGAGGGCGGGGAGCTGCTCATGCTTCAGTTCCCAGTAAATATTGGAAGTTGGGATGGGAACGAGAGGCTTTTCAGTGAGAAGACCCCCTTGTCACTGCAGTGAACGAGACACAGCCAGGCAGGTAAGGCTAATGGTTTGTTCCATGGCTCCAGATCCCTGTTTGTTTAAAATCGTGATTTGTTTACTTAACCTAAAAAACCAGATTGGTCATCGGAAATTGACCTTGCCAGCTTGAGATGTGAAATGACCTCGCTTGCCGTGAGTTAATTTAAATCATTGATATACACATTTAACAATAGAGTCACATATGTGCGTGCGTGTGTGTGTATGAACTCAGATGTTCAGTGACATATTCACAGAGGCAAGGTAACTGGAAAAAACTCCCCACAGTGACAAACGGCAAACCGACAGGCTTTATTACCTGTTCATGTTATATAACCACAGTGGCTTGCCAGAGGGCCTCTGACATTCCTCTTTCCTTGGGACCTGTTTGCTACAGCTGAAGGCGAAAGTTGGACACCCTGGACATCAAATACTGACGTATATGTATATACATACATACATACACATATTTTATGGCTCTGCCACCCTTGAGGGCAGGTTTCAATCCCCACTGCACTTGGGAGCAGAGGCTGAACCCCAAGGCAGTGAGCACTGTTTGCTGCACTCCGTTACCGGGCTCTAGCAGACTCAGGCCTCACACAGGTCAAGCCTTGTTCTGCAGCAACAGTTCATTCACCACCATGCCTTTGTTTTATTTCTAAGGAAATTGCTGAGGTGTTTTAAGTGCACATGTGTGTAAATGCATGCATGTGTGTGGGTGCATGTGGATGCCAGAGAATAACTTGGCATGCTGTTCTCAGGAATAACACCCCACCCACTTTGAAACAGGGCCTCTCACTGTCCTGGAACTCACCAATTAGCTTAGGCTGTCTGGGCAGCGAGCCGCAGGGTGTGCCTGTCTCTGCCCCCCCAGTGCTGGGACTATAAACACTATTGCCATGCTTGGGATCTTCACAAGCGTTCTTGGTGCCGGTATCAGATTCAGCCCTCATGCTCAGGGGCAAGTGCTTTATGATGAGCCATCTTCTCAGCTCATGGATGCAATGCAAACAAAGGCCAGAAGAGGGCGTCAGATGCCCTGGGAAGGAGTTGGAGAAGGTTGCGCTACCTTCTCAACCCTGCTAAGCCTTTTAAAACTTGTCCACGTTTCTCCCAAATGTCGATGCCTTTTCCTGTGAGTACTAGGACCAAACTCAGGTCTTCTGTAAGAGCAATAAGTGTTCGCAACTGCTGGGCCATCTCCCAGCCCTTAATGAAGCTCCTCTGTGGGTTTGAAAGGGAAGCCTCATCTACATTGTGCTAGTTTCTGCCTGAAGCTCTCCATCCGGCCGGTAGTCCTGAGCGCGTGTGTCTCAAGGTCCGGTCTCCAAACAAACCTCATTCCCAACAGTAACGATATGTCAGCTTCCCTTCGCAGGCCAACGGCACTCCATTATCACACCGTTCTGCTTGCAACTCTCACAGATTTCACGATGAATGAGGCTGTTATGTGACCATTTCCTCAGGAAATCTGATTACCTTTCCCAGGCCAGGACTAGGACAGTTGGATGATAAAGAAAAAGCCAAAAACATCCAAGAGAACTAAAAGGCTGGGAACCACCAAGGAGAATCTGCCTGTTCATTACCTATCACTAAACTGTGACCTGAAGGCCGCTTCCAGCTACCAATGCCCTAACCATATCGTTCTAACGGAAAGGTCTCGGGTTCAGAGCTCAAGTTCCCCCCAACGCCCAAACGAATGTCCGCTGGGGCAAGATAATCACCAGAAGATGACAGACAGACGGACAGACAGACAGACAACATGGCGGGGACTCTAGGAGAGTTCAGGCCCACATTGGAAGAGAGTGTGTGGTCCCTTTATGTCTAAGAAGAAAGGGGGTCTCCACACCACAGGACGGACGAGCGACCCACAGTTCCTGCTTCAGTTCAGCTGTCTCTGAGCAGCTAGGAAGGTGGGGAGGGCAAGAGGCAAAGAGTTGCTTTACTTCTGGAAAACAAATTTAACCAAAATGAGGGAGCTTTAAAAAGTGGTGTGGTTTTTGTCTAACACCGGTAAGCACCCTTGCCTCGGGTCTCCTTTCTCATTCGAGGTTTCCTCATGATTTTTGATAAAGTAACATTCGTAATCACATGAAAAGATACTGACATCTGGCGTGACCGTGATCAGAGGGAGAGCAAGGTTTAAAACACCCAGCAGGACTGAGGAGATCGCTCAGTCATAAAGCACTTGCCGCCCGAGCATGAGGGCTGAATCCGATACCGCTACCAAGAACGCATGTGAAACCCCCGGGCATGGCAAAAGTGCTTAAAGTCCCAGCACTGGGGAGGCAGAGACAGGCACACCCTGCGGCTCGCTGTCCAGGCAGCCTAAGCTAATTGGTGAGTTCCAGGACAGTGAGAGGCCCTGTTTCAAAGGGGGTGGGGTGTTATTCCTGAGAACAGCATGCCAAGTTATTCTCTGGCTTGTTACTGCCAAACATGCATAATTTTTTTTTCTTTTAAAAAGTGGGAATAAGAGAGAAAGAGAGAGCTAGTTCCCACAAGAGGGATGGTAGTGCTGGTGGGAGACAGAGGAGCTTCTTTAGAGAAGTGCCCGAGGGCGGCCTTTGTTGGGTTCACGGGGTTGCACAAAATCTAGTAAACCAGAAGCAAACTTTATTCCAGGAAAAAATAAAAAAATTAAAAAAATAAATCTCTACGGGGCACAAAAAGCTTATCAGCTGGCTGAGACCACAGCCCGAGTCTGGGCCCGTAAGGCTGTGGCAAAGGACAGCTTCTGAACCCTTCCTTTTAATGGTAAGGACTAGGCAATAACAAAGGAAGTTTTACAATCTTGAGCTGAAACTTAGACACAAATTGCCCTTCTTTGCAATTTCCATTAACAGGGGTTTTCCAGTTAAACTAGTGTTTGTATTTAGCCCATTGTTTCTCTCTGGTATTTGCTGATTTTGTTTACGGGACAATATAAAACCAAAGTCAAAGGTCAGGTCCATCCCATCATTTAAGAGTTAACTCAGCTCACATCAATTGCTGGTCATGAGTGGCCAGGTTTATCTTAGGGCTAACTCTCAGTTTGCAGAGGGATGCTTCAGCCTTGGAAACAGAGCAGCCAGTTATAAAACAGAGCAACCCACTGTTAATACTTAATCCTTAAGCTGCTGAGAAGGCTGCTGACAGTCTGCTCTCGTTCTCCTAGGCGTACAACTTTATATTTCTTTATTTCTATATTCTTATTTCTGGAATCTACATTTCTATATTCTTATTCTTGGACTCTTCATCCTTCAGAGAAAGTACCTAAACAAAGGAAATTCCTGGCTTTTTGATCTTTCATGGGGAGGTAGAAAGTTTAGCATCATGTGATTTGGTTCAGCATAACATGCTTGACACAGAGAATGGAAGAGCCAGGTATCATGTACTTAGACCTGTCAGGTCACGGCAGTGTTTCTTTTTCTTTTTCTTTTTTTTTTTCAGTTAGACTTGTTTATTCAAGTATCTGAAAACACTCTTTCCACTTCCTCCCCTCCTCCCAATACCCTCCTGCTCCCCCGACTCCCTCTCCTCCTCCCTCACCATTCCCAAGAGCAGTCAGGGTTTCCTGCCCTGTGGGAAATCCAAGTCCTCCCCACTCCCTCCAGGTCCAGGAAGGTGAGCATCCAAACAGGCCAGGATCCCAAAAAGCCAGTCCATGCAGACGAAACAAGACCCAGTGCCATTGTCAATGACTACTCAGTCTTCATTTGGACCTTGGGGGCTCAGTCAGCCCCCATGTCAGCCACATTCAGAGAATCCGGTTTGATCACATGCTCGTTCAGTCCCAGTCCAGCTGGTCTTGGTGAGCTCTCATTCGATCAGTCCCCTTGTATCAGTGGGTGAACGCACCCTTCGCGATCCTGACTTCCAGTGCTCCAATGTGGGTCTCCGTCTCTATCTCCATCCATCGTCGGATGAAGGCCCCCTCTGATTTTGCTTTCCTTGCTCACGATCTCCCTCCCTCTACTTCTCATTTGGACCTAGGGAGTTAAGTCCAGTGTTCCAATATGTGTCTCTGTCTCTATGCAAACTTGTGCAGCCACTGTGGAAATCAGTGTGGCGGTTTCTCAGGAAACTGGGAGTCAACCTCCCTCAGGACCCAGCAATTCCACTCTTGGGAATATACCCAAGAGATGCCCTATCATACTACAAAAGCATTTGTTCAACTATGTTCATAGCAGCACTATTTGTAATAGCCAGAACATGGAAATAACCTAGGTGCCCCTCAATAGAAGAATGGTTAAAGAAGGTGTGGAACATATATACATTAGAGTTTTACTCAGCAGTAAAAAACAATGACAGCTTGAATTTTGCATGCAAATGGATGGAAATAGAAAACGCTTTACTGAGTGAGGTTCCCAGGCCCAAGGAGAGGTCCCCAGATTGTACTCTGGGCAGCAGAGGAGAGGGTGCCTGAACTGGCCTTGGCCCATAACCATACTGATGAATATTTTGCATATCACCACAAAACCTTCATATGGCGATGGATGGAGATAGAGACAGAGACACGGCAGTGTTTCTTAACTGTCGGCCGTAGTTAGGGCTTCTGTCACTGTGCTGAAGCGCTGTGACCAAGAGCAAGTTGGGGAGGAAAGGGTTTATTTGATTTATTCTTCCACATCCTAGCGATTTATCGGAGGAAGTCAGCCAGGAACTCAAGAAAAGCAGGCACCTGAATGCAGGAACTGATGCAGAGGCCATGGAGGGTGCTGCTTACTGCCTTGTTCTGCTCAGAACCAGCAGCCCAGAGGTGGTCCCACCTTCAGTGGGCTGGGCCCTTCCACAGTAATCACTGAGAGAACACCTTACAGGCTTTCCCTACAGCCTGATCTTATGGAGGTAGTTTCTCAACGGAGGCTTCTTCTCCACTGATTCTAGCTTGTACCAACTTGACATCAAACTAGCCAGCACACTCTCTCTACAGGGAGGTGTGACCTGAGTTTATCACCTGTGCAATCTGCTCCTTAGAGTGGCTGGTTTCTTAAAGTGCAGGTCTAACAGTCACCAGCAGCTGGGGAGAGAAGAAAGGATTGAACTGGTTGGTCAACAGGTGTTAGGATGCAATACTATTAGGGAAGTGAGTTTGGAGGTTCTGTCACGTAGTAGGGGACTCCAGCTGGACATGGTGTATTTGTGTTTGTGGAACAGGAAAGAGGGCTTGGAAATGTTTGACTCTACTGAAATGATGACCATTAGGGGAGATGGCTGTGCTCACTCTGATTTGAACACTGCATAATGTACTCGTGCATGAAAACATTATATGGCACCCTGTGGTGCTCTAACTGTTGTCTTCCAAGCATAGCATGGTCATCCCATTGTCATTAAGGAGTAGAGATTTGTTGGCCTTGTAGCCAATGGCAACTAATTGAGCAGAACAGTACAGCGATGACTAGGTTCACGGTAATGGGGATGGAGCTATTGACACTCTCTAATGGAAGGAGGGAGGGGAGGGTCACAGGACCCTCACCAAAGTTCTTGCTCCCTCTGGACTTCCCCAGCTTCAAGCGATCTTGGGAGTATGTAGGAATAGTATGCAGGGTGTAGGACGCAGAAAACGCCCTACGTGCATTTTCTCAGCGAGGGTGTATGAAGTAGAAGGATAATTGAGAGTGGCATTTATGATGCAGCTACTGTGAAGCTGGGACTTTGCAGTGTTGAGGCTGTTTTGCGCCTGTAGGTAGCCCTTCACACGCGCTCTGTAAACAAGCCCAGTAGAGCCACGAGTCTGCAGGTTGGATTTTGGTGAAACGGTTATGATCTGTCATCATTGTCCCATCTGGGGTGAATAGATTCTTGTTCTTATTATCCTAGGAGAAATGAACACAGCACATCCTGTCCTTGTTATGCTGGCTAGTTTCATGTCAAGCTTGAGCCATTTTGGAAGAGGAAACCTCAAATGAGAAAAGGCCTCTACCAGACTGGCCTTTAAGCAAGCCTATGATGCATTCCCCTGATTGAAGGTTGACGTGGGAGAGCCTAGTGCACTGTGGATGAGGCCATTCCTGGGCCGGTGGTTCTGGGTTCTATAAGAAATAAAGCTGAGCAAGTCAGTAAGCAGCACCTCTCCATGGCCCCTGAATCAGCTCCTCCCTCCAGGTTCCTGCCTTGAATTCCTGCTCACAGTTCCCTCAGAGACAGAGCGTGACCTGAGAGCCATAGGATGAAGTGAACCCCTTTCTCTCCAAGTTATTTTGGTCATGCTGTTTCAACACAGCAAAAGAAACCCTAACAAAGACACCTGTGTGCAATTTTATGTGTCAATTGAAATAAAATAAAATAGAATCCCACAATCATTCCATGCCTGAATATCATGTCTACAGGGCCTGGTAACCATGTAGTGGACGGCATGAAGCCTGAGGGACAGCTTTACGTCTGTAGTCAGATTCATAGGTATCCAGGGGGCCCTCACTAGGTATCAGCCCATGACCCTTGCCACGGACCTAGCTATCACTGTGAGATGGAGAATCACTGTGGCTCTTAGGAAATGAATAGTTTTAGGAACATCTGAAAATCCAATGGTTTCAAGCACTTTAGAGAATGTCTAGTGTACTATACTTAGGACTCAAGAAGCAAATGCAACTCACAAAGCTCAGGAATTAAACAAACCCCCAAAATCTCAGGAAGCTCCTGACAGAAGGTTCACAGGCTCCTTCCCTAAGCTCTCTGAGCAGCACTGGTTGCTGGAGTAAAGAGACATTCTGAGCAGCGGAGCTGCCCATAAACAGTGATGCCACTGCCTTTCCATGACCGTGCTCTTGTAAGCAATGCCATGCTACACTCCTAAGCTAGACTGGGGTGGAGTTGTGCCTTTGGTCAGAAGTGGTGCCTTGCTTCATTTGTTCATGTTTACCCAGCAAATGTCACAAGGGCAGACCTGCCCAAGCAGGAATTCTGGAGGCAGGACTTACAGGGATGTCCAGACCAGTGTTTCAGGTGATTCTGGTGCAGGCTCACACTGTGTGAAAGGAAGAGGTCATCTTCAGGTTCAGCCAGAGCAACAGAGGGTGGAGACCTGGTGGCTGCTCTTTCTTTCACTGGCATGTGAAATGTCATCGTGGAAGACATGTCAGTGAATCAGCATGGAGGAGAAGCTCGGTCTTGGGTAGATTTTTCACTCTGTATTGCGTGTATCCATATCTGTATCATATACACAGTAAAGTACATTTTATATAACGTATCATATGTTAGAATAACATACAATGCACATTACGTATTATAGCTACACAGGCACACATATTCATACACATATGTATCCAGATGTGTTGGCTAATATTCATTGTCACCTTGGAAGGATCTAGAACCACTGGACAGACAAGCCTCTGGGTATGTCTGTGGAGAATTTTTAAAAAATATTCTATATATAATTTTTTTATTGATTTTATTGAGCTCTACATTTTTCTCCCCTCTCCTTCTCCCCTCTCTCATGGTCCCCATGCTCCCAATTTACTCAGGAGATCTTCTTGTCTTTTTCTACTTCCCAAGTAGATTAGATCCATGTATGTCTCTCTTAGGGTCCTCATTGTTGTCTAGGTTCTCTGGGATTGAGATTACTTGCAGTGGAAAGACACACCTTAACTGTTGGTGGCACCATTCCGCAGGCTGGGGTCCCAGACGGAGTGAAAGGAGAAATAATCTGGGAAGCAGCGTCTGTCTGCCTGACTTCTGACTGTGGGTGCAGTGTAGCTGCTGTTTGAGCTACGCACCGTGATCTCCCCACTGTGATGAACTGCACCCTTGAACTCTCAGCCAAAACAAATCCTTCCCTGCTTACATCATTATGGTCAGGTATTTGATCATCACAATGAGAAAAGCAGCGGCAGGTGTATGTGTAGATGCATGTATGCTGCATAGAGTTATTTTGTAGACCCGTGTATATGCTGTGGATGTGCATGTGCCACATAGAGTTATTCTATAGACCCGTGTATGTGCTGTGGATGTACATGTGCCTCGTAGTTATTCTATAGACCTGTGTATGTGATGTGGATGTACATGTGTCTTGTAGTTATTCTATAGACCCGTGTATGTGCTGTGGATGTACATGAGCCACATAGAGTTATTCTATAGACCCGTGTTTGTGCTGTGGATGTACATGTGCCTCGTAGTTATTCTATAGACCCGTGCATGTGATGTGGATTTACATGTGCTACATAGAGTTATTGTATAAACCCGTGTTTGTGCTGTGGATGTACATGAGCCTCGTAGTTATTCTATACGACCGTGCATGTGCTTAGATAAAGACTCTCCTTGTCTAAATTTCAGCCAGGCTCCTATCTCAATTAGCCCTGACATTGTCTTTTGTCCTTGGCCTGTCTGGTCAAGTTTTAGCAAGGGCATTGCTGGACAGTTATTTGAGAAGCCTCTATTATGGCTATCTGACCTCCCTAGCCTGTTTTCAACAAGAATTCTGTGCAGTTGCTTTGGCCAGAGTTCCCGCTGCCCTGGCATTTCCTATCAGTGGCGCTCTACCTACAGGCCCCTGGCTTGCGGCTTACTATGAATCTCTGCTTCACCTTGCTGTGTTTGGAGTAGGGCCCGGGTTCCCTTTTCCGTAGAGAAACTCCAGTGCTGTAGTCTTTTCTTGAATAAGGTCTTTCTATTTTTAAAAGCCATAAATTAAATCTGTGTGTGTGTGTGTGCGCGCATGTGTGTGTGCGTGCGTGTATGTGTGAGTGTGTGTGCGTGTAGTCACGGTCTTCCAACACTAAAGCTAAACATATGTGTATTTTCTTGGTTTTTAATTTGTGTTTATTTTATTCTCAGCAGAGTTAAACATTTTTCCTATGTTTATTAATTAATTGCAATTCCCCGTTCTACAATGCTCACATTTTTTGATTTTTATTAGCTTTTATCAATTTAATATTAACTAATTAACCATTAGTCAATATTAAAATATTAAATGAAGAAAGTACTTCTTTTTTTTCCATTTGTGTTTTCAGTAGGCAGTGTTCAGTTTTCTTTTCTGAGATCCAAATTTCCTTCCTATTTGTGTACTTATCACATAGCTGCTTCTGTTTTCACGTGACGGACACCTCCTTAAATATTTACTGCTTTAATCTGTTTATTTAATTTTCAGATTCTCCATCTTTCTGGCTTTTATTGTAACAGGTAAGTAAAACCTTGGAAACATGTAACCTCACAGCATAGTAAGTGGTTCTTAGTGTAAGGAACTTCTTCGGAAAGTCAATACTGTGTGATGCAAATGAAGTCTTCCAGTGTGTGGGACTTGTGGGTTTGCATATTGTATTCACTTTTACGCTTAGAGAGTGCATGGAGAGCGACCTGGATGTTAGAAGCATCCTGGCTTCTAGTATCTAGCTCATATGGTGATGCTGATGCCGTCCCCTTGACATCAGACTTGAGACACTGCATGGAGTATGTCACTGTGACATGCTACATGCTAAGAGACTGGAACATTTGCTGGACCTCAAGGCAGAGTTTGTAACACAGCTTAACACCACTAAAGAGTGCTCTGTATTCATAGATCGGTTTTGTCCAGTCGTCATCAGAGAGGCTTCCTCCGGCAGCAGATGGAGTGGTTCAGAGACCCACTGCCAGACATTCTGCTATGTGGAGGGAGAGTCTAAACTGGAGGTCTCCATTGGTTCCCTCCCCTTGGAACCTGTGGGAAGAGGGGACCCCATGGAAGAGAGGCCTGAAAGACTGTAGGATCAGAGGGCATGGAGGACACCAGGAGAACATGGCCCACTGAATCAACCGAGCAGGGCTCACATGGGCTCACAGAGACGGAAATGGCAAACAAGGGCCTGCATGGTCCTGCACCAGGTTCTTTGCAAATGTGTTATGGCTGTTAGCTTGGTGTTCTTGCGAGCCTTCTAACATGGGAGCAGGTGTATGTCTGACTCTTGTGCCTGCTCTTGAGACTCTTTTCCTGCTACTGGGTTGCTGTGTCCAGCCTAGACATGAAGACTTTTGTCTTGTCTTGTTGTATCTTGCTTTGTCCTGGTTGGCATGATCTTTTCTGATGAGGAAATGAGGGGGTTGGGGGAGAGGGGAGTTGTGGTGGGAGCTAGGAGGAGTGGAAGGAGTAGAAATTATGGTTGCGATGTATTGTATGAGAGAAGAATATGCTTTCAACAAAAAAAGTTCACAAAAACAAAAAACAAACAAACAACAAAAAGACTCAAGACTGTTATTCTGCTCTGTATTCAGCCTACTGTTTAACCTGATTTTAAGAGGACAATTTACTCAGGAGATCTTGTCTTTTTCAACTACCCATGTAGATTAGATCTATGTGTGTCTCCCTTAGGGTCCTCATTGTTGTCTAGTTTCTCTGGGATTGTAATTTGTGGGTTGGTTTTCTTTACTTTATGTTTAAAAACCACTTACACATGAGTATATGTGATAATTTTCTTTCTGGGTCTGGGTTACCTCACTAAAAATGATGTTTTCTAGCTCCATTCATTTGCCTGCAAAATTTAAGATGTCGCTATTTTTTCTGCTGTGTAGTACTCCATTGTGTAAATGTACCACATTTTCCCTATCCATTCTTCGGTCGAGGGGCATTTAGGTTGTTTCCAGGTTCTGGCTATGACAAACAGTGCTGCTGTGAACATAGTTGAGCACATGTCCTTGTGGCACGACTGAGCATCCTTTGGATATATACCCAAAAGTGGTATTACTGGGTCTTAAGGAAGGTTGTTTCCTAATTTTCTGAGATATCGTCACACTGACATCCAAAGACACTGTATCAACTTGCATTCCCACCAGTAATGCAGGAGTGTTCCCTTTTCCCCACAACTTCTACAGCCTAAGTTGTCACCAATGTTTTTGATCTTAGCCATTCTTACATCTTACATTTTGGTGTAAGATGGAATCTCAGAGTTGTTTTGATTTGCATTTCTCTGATGACTAAGGATGTTGAACATTTCCTTAAGTGTCTTTCAGCCATTTTAGATTCCTCTGTTGAGAGTTCTCTGTTTAGGTCTATACTCCATTTTTTAAATTGGATTATTTGTTCTTTTGATGACCAATTTCTTGAGTTCTTTGTGTATTTTGGAGATCAGACCTCTGTCAGATGTGGGGTTGGTGAAGATATTTTCCCATTCTGTAGGCTGTCATTTTGTCTTGTTGACTGTGTCTTTTGCTTTACAGAAGCTTTTCAGTTTCAGGAGGTCCCATTTATTAATTGTTTCACTCAGTGTCTGTGCTGCTGAGGTTAGATTTAGGAAGTGGTCTCCTGTGCCAATGTGTTCAAGTGTACTTCCCACTTTTTCCTCTATTTTTGAAAAAAAAATTATTTATCATGTATACAATATTCTGTCTGTGTGTATGCCTGCAGGCCAGAAGAGGGCACCAGACACCATTACAGATGGTTGTGAGCCACCATGTGGTTGCTAGGAATTGAACTCAGGACCTTTGGAAGAGCAGGCAATGTTCTTAACCTCTGAGCCATCTCTCCAGCCCCCTACTTTCTCTTCTATAAGGTTCAGTGTGGCTGGCTTTATGTTGAGGTCTTTGATCCATTTGGACTTGAGTTTTGTGCATGATGATAGATTATGGATCTATTTTCATTCTTCTACATGTTGATATACAGTTATGCCAGCACCATTTGTTAAATATGCCTTCTTTATTCCATTTTATATTTTTTGCTTCTTTGTCAAAAATCAGGTCTTCGATGGTGTGTGGATTAATATCCAGGTCTTCAATTTGGTTCCATTGGTCCTCCTGTCTGTTTTAATGCCAATACTAGGCAGTTTTCAGTCCTGTAGCTCTGTAATTGAGTTTGAAGTCAGGGATTGTGATGCCTCCAGGGGTTCTTTTACTGTACAGGATTGTCTTGGCTATCCTGGGTCTTTTGCTTTTCCATATGAAGTTGAGTACCATTCTTTTTCAGGTCTGTGTAGAATTATGCTGGGATTTTGATGGGGCATTGCATTGAATCTGTAGATTGCTTTTGGTAAGATTGCCATTTTTACTATGTTAATTCTACCTACCCAAGAGTTTGGGAGATCTTTCCACTTTCTGGTGTCTTCTTCCATTTCTTTCTTCAAAGATTTAAAGTTCTTGTCATACAAGTCTTCCACTTGTTTGGTTAGAGTTACTCTGAGATATTTTATGCTATTTGTGGCTATTGTGAAGGGTGATGTTTCTCTGATTTCTTTCTCATTCCATTTATCATCTGTGTACAGGAGTACTACTGATTTTTTTGACTTAATCTTGTATCCTGCTACATTACTGAAAGTGTTTATTAGCTGTAGAAGTTCCTTGGTAGAATTTTTGGGATCACTTTTGTAAACTCTTATATGATCAGCAAACAGTGAGAGTTTGACTTCTGTAGTACGGGATTTTGTAGCATGACCTAATGATTCTCCGGATTTCCCCAGTGTTTGTTGTTATGTCCCCCTTTTAATTTGTATTTCTGAGTTTGTTAATTTGGATGTTCTCTCTCTGCCTTTTGATTGATTAGTTTGGAAAAGCTTTTGTCTATCTTGCTGATTTTCTCAAAGAACCAGGTCTTTGTTTCAGTGATTCTTTATATTGTTTTCTTTGTTTCTATTTTATTGATTTCAGCCCTCAATTTGATAATTTTATGTTATCTACTCCTCCTGGGTGAGTCTGCTTATTTTTGTTTTAGAACTTTCAGGTGGGTGGTTAAGTCATTAGTGTGAGATTTCTCCACTTTCTTTATGTGGGCACTTAGTGTTACGAAGTTTCCTCTTAGTACTGTTTTCACAGTGTCCCATAGGTTTGGGTACATTGTGCTTTCATATACTATGAAGTCATTTTTTCCTTCCTTCCTTCCTTCCTTCCTTTCTTTCTTTCTCTCTTTCTTTCTTTCTCTTTCTCTCTCTCTCCTTCCTTCCTTCCTTCCTTCCTTCCTTCCTTCCTTCCTTCCTTTCTCTTTCTTTCTTTCTTTCTTTCTTTCTTTCTTTCTTCCTTTCTTGACTCAGGGGTGGCTCAGTTGAACACTGTTCAATTTCAATGAGTTTGTAGGCTTTCTGCAATTAGTGTTGTTGTTAAATTCTATCTTTAAACCATGGTCTTCCCATAAGATACAATATTTTTTTGTATCTGTTGTGGTTTACTTTGTTAATGAGTATGTGGTCAATTTTAGAGAAGGCTCCATGAGGGGCTGAGAGGAAGGTATATTCTTTTATATTTGGGTGGAATGTTCTGTAGATATGTGTTAAGTCCATTTGAGCCATAACATCTGTTAGTTCTCTTATTTCTCTGTTAAGTTTCTGTCTGGTTGACCTGTCCATTGTGGAGATTGGAGTGTTGAAGTCTCCTACTCTTAGTGTGTGGGCCTTGATATGTGATTTAAGCTTTAGTAATGTTTCTTTTACATATGTGGGCACTCTTGTATTTGGGGCATAGATGTTTAGGATTGAGACGACTTCTCGACGGATTGTTCCTATTATGAGTATAAAGTGTCCTTCTCCTTCTCTTTTGATTGATTTTAGTTTGAAGTCCATTTTGTTAGATATTGGAATAGTTACATTTGGTTGTTTCTTAGTTTCATTTGATTAGAAAATCTTTTTCCAACCCTTTACTCTGAGATAATGTCTGTCTTTGAGGTTGAGGTGTGTTTGCTGTATGCAGCAGAAGGATGGATCCTGCTTTCATATCCATTCTCATAGCCTGTGTCTTTCTATAGGTGAATCAAGTCCATTGATATTAGGAGATATTAATGACCAGGAATTCTTAATTCCCATTATTTTTTAGTGGTAGTGTTTGTGTGTTTCCCTTCTTTATAGTTTGCTGGTGTGAAGTTATCTGTTGCCTGTTTTTTTGTGGGTGCAGTTAGCTTCCTTGGGTTGGAGTTTTCCTTCTAGTACTTTCTGTAGGGCTGGATTTGTGGATAGGTATTGTTTCAATCTGTTTTTGTCATGGAATATCTTGTTTTCTCCATTGATGGTGATTGAAAGCTTTGCTGGGTGTAGTAGTCTGGGCTTGCATTTGTGGTCTCTTAGTGTCTGCAGTACATCTGTCCAAGTCCTTCTGGCTTTCATGGCTTCCATTGAGAAGTTGGGTATAATTCTGATAGGTCTGCCTTTATATGTTACTTGACCGTTTTCCTTTGCAGCTCTTAATATTCTCTTTTTATTCTGTATGTTATGTGTTTTGAATATTTTATGGTAAGGGTACTTTTTTTCGGTTCACTCTATTTAATGTTCTGTAAGCTTCTTGTGTCTTCATAGGGATGCCCTTCTTTAGGTTGGGGAAGTTTTCTATGGTTTTGTTGAATATATTTTCTGTGCCTTTGAGCTGGAGTTTTCCTCCTTCTTTTATACCTATTATTCTTAGGTTTTGTCTTTTCATGGTGTCCCGGATTTCCTGGATGTTTGTGTAAGAGGATTTGCTGTTTTCTTTGATCAGTGCATTTATTTCCTCTATAGTATCTTCAACGTCTGAGATTCTTTCTTCCATCTTTTGTGTTCTGCTGGTTATGCTTGTCTTTGCAGTTTCGTTCATTTATTCAGATTTTCCATCTTCAGAATTCTCTCCTTTTGTGTTTTTTAATTGCATCTATTTTTGTCTTCAAGTCTTTGTTTGCTTTACCTGTTTGATTTTTTTCTTGGTTTTCTTTGATAGATCTATTGATTTCTTCCATTTTTTTTGTCTTTCCCTCCATTTCCTTAAGGCATTTTTTTAATTTCTTCTTTAAAGGGTTCTATCATCCTCATAAAGTTACATTTAAAATCACTTTCTTCTACTTCTTCTGAGTTAGGATGATCAAGTCTTCCTGTTGGATGACCACTGGTTTCTGTTGGTACCATGTTGCCTTTTAGGTTGTTGAACAAATTGTTGCATTGGCACCTACCCATCTTTTTCTCCAGTTGGTGCTGGGAGTGTCTTTGCCTCTTGGTCCAACCCTTGCAGTTGTTGTTTGTGTCTTTGGGAGCTCTTCCTAGTCTGCTCAGTACTGTAGCTGTCTGTGTCTCAGGGAGCCACTGGGGTCTCTCTTGATCCTCTCTCTTGGCCTGCTCTCCTGGTTCCCTCTCTTGTTCTACTCTGTGAAGTCATAGCCTATGCTTCAGTGTTCCTCTCTTGGTCCTGTCTCTTGGTCCTCTTTCTTGGTCCTCTTGGTGTAGTTGCAGCCCATGTATCAGAGTTCCTCTGAGGTCATGGGAGATAGGAGGGTTTGGAACCAGAGTGGGACTTGTAACTTACAGGGTCTGATCGGTGGGGTGGGGTGTTGGATCAGTCTACCTTTAGGAAGCTTGCCTTCTGGCTGGCTAGAGAAGCTGAGGCAGGTCGGGGAGGGACCAGGGTTTTGCCCCATTATGAAGGGCCTAGAGAGTGGGGTGCCCCACCAATTGAGTGGTCATCACCTCTTGGTCCTCCCTGTGTATTTGCAGCCTGTGTTTCAGAGTTCCTCTGAGGTCGTTGGGGGTGAATAGGAGGGTTTGGTGGAGTGGGACTTGTAACTTGCAGGGTGGAGTGATGGGATTGTCTCTGGTATTGTTATGCCCAGATCATGGAGTGCCCCCAAAATCAACTAGGAGACCGAGTCCTGTATTTAAAAGCAAAGAACCTTTATTCTTACACAAGTTTATAAACTTGGACTCTCAGTGTGTCCATCATATTGGAGTGTTTGGAGAGCCCTGATCTCAGTTGGGGTTAGGTTTTTATAGTAGCAAAGGTGTGGGTAAGGGACTTCTAAGGCTCAGGACCCCTGATTGGCTGATATTTGTTTAGGGCTGTCCTGGTGGAAAGACATAGGTGTGTGCTGTCAGGTGATCCTATCTACAATGGTTGGAATGTTAGAAATTTCCTTTGGATGGTCTGTTCCTGGGAGGTGCCAGGCTATGGCTTTTCCTGGAACCTGGTGTTGCCTGCTATGGCAGCTGTGCAGCCTGAGCCCATATCTGGAGTATATTAGTGCTCTAGACAATAATATTATTATAATTATTACATATATACACAGTATATCACGTATATTATGATATGTGCATATGTAGATATTGCATATCTACATATATTGCATATATACATAGTATATTATACATACACTTAGTATATTACATACATATTATAATGTAGTAGGTTATAACTTTTGGCCTACAATTTCTCCTCTTCTTTATACCCCTGAAGTATTCTCCTTCCTTGAATAGGCAGAAAATATCTTAAAAGCTATCCTTACTCACAGATCAGTCTATTGCGTTAGGACATATTAGATGCAGAAATGTGTATAAAGGTGAAACTTACACAAAGTTGAGAAGTTTACCGGGACTGAGGGCACTGGTGACCTGGCAGTACTCGTCTGGGAGGGTCTCCTGGGAGCCGGCTGCCTTGCCTGCTTGTTTTCCCACATCCCCACCTTCCGTCTTATCTAACTAGCTCAGAGCCCTCATGTTTATCTTCCCTAGTGTTCCCAACTTCACTTAAAAAAAAAAAAGATTTTTAAATTTTTTTTTGTGTGTGCATGCCTGTGTGCCTGTGTGTGTGTGTGTGCGTGTGTGTACAAGTGTCCTTCAAAGGAAGGCATTCTATGCCCTGGAACTGGGGTTGCTTGTGGCTGGGGACCCAGCTTGGGTCCTGTGTAAGAGAAATAGGAACTCCCCACCTCCGAGCCGTTTCTCCTGCCCCCACACCCTCACTGTTTCAACTTTAACATTACTTTTCATTGCAACGTCACCCATCACAGCTAACAGGGAGAGTGTGAGGAACAGAGGAAGCAGAAAGGGAGAGAGGGAGGAGGGAGCTAACCAGCAAGAGGAATAGGGAAGGAGCTCAGAGGTTTTCAGAGGATGGAGGGAAGGGGAGGGCTGGGCAATGTAACCTTCTGGCATGGCATTTGGCACTGGTAGTTAAGAAAACCTTCTCAGGAGACCAGTAGGCAGCCAAGGAGGAGAGAGCACACTGCTGAACTCCCCCTCAGCAGCTGTGAAGCGGGAGAAGCCTCCGGGGCTTTGGAGCCCAGAGACTGAACTGCTTTCCCCTAGGAAGGACCACTAGCATGGCTGCACTAGGCTCCTTCTCCTACTCAGTAATCTGGCATTTTAAGGTCTCCACAGATGTTTCATCAATGCAAAAAGAAGCATTACTGCTTGTGATTAAAGCATTAGCACCTTCATGTTATTTTTATGCCTATGAATAATTTAGTTTTCATCTCAATGTTGTATTAACATAGTTGTGAATGTCATTTATTTCCTTTTTATTTCATGGGAGAATTATATTGAAAGGTTGTGATTGTAAGTTGGGTTCTGATGGGGGCGAAATTGTTACAGTTTGGGGTAAAAGCATTTGTTCGCTTTCTCACAGAGGTGCCTTCTCTCAGGAAGGGCATGGGTTGATAGGCAGTGGTCAGACCTGACCTAGGGTCCTCCTCAGCTAATGTGATTCAGATGGGTAATGTTGTGTCCAGTCCATAAGGACCCCAAAAGACCACCAGGAAGACCGACTCACCAAAATGCAAAAGCAAGTTTATTATTGTAATTGCAGGCCGACCTGGACCTCATCAGCACAGCATTAAGAGGAGGTACCTACCCTTCTAGAGAGCATTATTTAAAGACAAAACCCAGGAAAGTTACATTATCAGGGTGTGGGGTGATGAGTTCAATCCTGATTGGCTCGTGTCTAGGGACTTTTCACAAATTTTTATTTTCGAACCTCGCCTGTTACTTGTCAAGTTTTCTTATTGGCTGACCTTCAGGTGGGGACATTCTACAGTTATCTGTGTTTGGTTAAAAGTATCACCTCACCTCCCTGGCACCCCTTTACACAAAGAGTCTGGATTGGTTAGTTAGGGAGCTTCGCCTCAGGCCCCTGGCATCCATTTTTGGAATGTTGGACGGGGAAAGTTCCATTCAAAGCCCCCTCTCCTGGGAGTTGCCTCAGTCCAAACTCCACCTCCGAGAAAGCCCGCCAAATGGTGACCCCCTCCCCGGGGAAGGTCAAGACCACTCCCACAGGCTATTTAAACTTTCCCCCAGAGAATGTACACATCTCCCCTTTTCCCTCTTTCCCTCTCCATTTTTAGCCGGGGCACTTGGGACTGCTGGCACCTATTAAACCTGGATATCTTTTAATTTGGTCTGATTTGGTCTGATTGGGATTATTTGCATTGGCAGAGAAGTTTGTTGGCCAGGAAAAGTACTTAACAATCTGTAATTTCCAGATGGCTACCCTGTTACTCTTGCCTCTAGCCATTTCTGAAGACTGGAATGTTTTACGGGAAAATAACTTACACAAGATACAAGATGGAAGGGGAGGACAAAATGGAGGAACTTTGGTTCTTCAGGTAACAAGGTGTGGAGTCACATGTGCACTTCTGGATCAGTCTTCCTCTGCTTCTCAATAGGATGGAAAGTCTGAGCTGAGGCTGGCCTATAGGAACCCTCACCATCTGTTCATACATGAGGTCCCTTGGCCTCAGTAACCTCTGCACACTGAAGATGGGAGCTTGGGCTACTTCTGCCCACAGCTCCATGTGAACGCATGAGTAGAGAACTGGCTTATCCCAGAGACCTTGTGAACCATGGGAGAAACTGTAACTAGGGACTCCCCTAAGGGGTCTTCAGAACAGGGAAAACCCAGGAAGGCAATAGGGTGAGACCTTGGGGCTGTTGGATGAGGGGCCTGAATGAGGGGTCTAGGGACTGAATCCTGCTACCAGGTGTGTCCAGCTTTCCTATATTAAAATGCTAACATTTGTAAGTTTATGTCTTAGTTAGGGTTTTATTGCTGCGATGAGACACAATGACTGTGGCAACTCTCACAAGGGAAAATCTTTAACTGGGGCTGGCTTACAGTTCAGAGGTTTAGTCCATTATCATCATGGTGGGAAGCATGATGTCATGCGGACAGACATAGTGCTGGGGCCATAGCTGAGAGTTCTACTTCTGGATGGCAGGCTGAAGGGAGAGAATGTGACATTTGTAAAACCCAGTCATGACGAGCTCAACAGAGGCCTGGATCTCAGTAGCTTTCCCTAAGGCGATACCTGGCTCCAAGAAAGACCACAAACTGAGGTCACCCAGGCACCACCCAGGAACAGACCATCCAAAGGTTTCAAAATTCCTAAGGTTTCAACCATTGTGGATAGGATCACCTGCCAGCACACACCCATTGCTTTTCACCAGGACACCCGTAGACAGATGTCAGACAATCAGGGATCTTGAACCTTAGAAATCCCTCGCCCCCACCTTTGCTACTATAAAAACCCAACCCTAACTGAGCTCTCAGCTCTCCAGCCACTGCAATATGATGGATACATGGAAAGTCCAAGTTTGCAAACTTATGTAAGAATAAAGGTTTGTTGCTTTTACATACAGGACTCAGTCTCCTGGTTGGTTTTGGGGGAACTCCATAATCTGGGCTTAACAACACTGGGCCTAGCTCGAGTTTCTGAAACCTCAAGCCCACCTCCAGTGACACACTTCCTCCAACAAGGCCACGCCTACTCCAACAGACCACCCTTCCTAATAGTGTCACTCCCTATGAACCTCTGGGGACCATGGCCATTCAAGCTACCACAGCTGTGCTGGGCTGCACTCCTAACCGTCCTGGACTCTGTGTGGCCCATGTGCTGTAGATGGACAAGGCTGCTGTGTAGGAGGAAGTGAGGCCAGTGAGTGACTGTAAGGGGCCAAAGGACTTGAGAGTCAAGCTCAACCGAGGATGTCATTATGTGATAAGAGAAAGGCATAAATTCCCCCAAGTAAAACGAAGCTAATTGAAATGTCAGCATCATCAACCTGTGTTCACACAAAGTCAGTGTCCTGTCTGCCTCCTGAGAGCCTGGCTGGAAACCATTGCCACCAAGTACTTTGCCTTAATTGGACAAGACACCAATTCAGACAATGGTTTTCTGTGGATTAAATAAAAACAAAGTTACTTAACCTGGGTTATTTGCGGGAGGGAATGCCTCTGAGGGAGTTATTGGAAGAGCTAGGATTTGTCTTCACCTCACCGACTTCACCTAATCAAAAATCAAATATTGTCAAGGCCTTCAGCCACAGAGCCCGAAGAGAGCCAGGCTACAAGCCTATAGACTCCTCAGCGTCAGGCGCCTCCCAGACCTTCTGGGAGCTTATGGGAGCAAGGGAGAAGGAGAAAGTATGGACGGTGGAGGAGGAGAGGAAGAGGAGAGGGAAAAAAGATTAGGAGAGGAGGAGTGGGGAAGAGAGGAAGACAAAGGAAGAGGAGAGAGAAGAATGGGAAGGGGGAGGGGAGAGAAGAGAAGGTCCCACTGGCTCCCCTCATCAAATCCCACAGGCCCCACCCCTTGCCGGCATCATTCTGCAGGTTGGGTCTCAACAGATGCATTTGGGATAATACAGACAAACCCCACCTGCAGCTCCAGGGGCTTCCGAACACCCAGCTGCCCATGACAACATACATGAAACTGTAGAAAGAATCATGGAGTCTTCTTCAGTCCCTGAGTCATTTATCCACTAGCAAGAAACCAGAGCCTGCCATGTGCCAGGAGGTGGAGGGCTCTTCCATTCAACTCTCAGTAAACTTTAAATACAACACGGAGGTTGAATTATGAGGGACAGAGGCACTGCCAGGATCCTGCCCTAGAGGTTCATAGCTGGGTCCTGCTTCCTGATCTGCCCAGGAATGCCTGACCCAAACAAACTCATGCTGCCACGACTGGTCATGCCGTTCCTGCTGTCTTAGTTTCAGCTGTTACTGTGATAAAGTCTCTCAACAAAAACCTTCTTAGGGGGGTGTTCAGTCTTCTTACAGCTCCAGGTCACAGCCCATTACTGAAGGGAAGTCAAGGCAGGAACACAAAGTCACATGCCCATAGCCAAGAGCAGGAAGAGGGAAGGAATGCCTGGATCCTCGCTTGCTTGCTTCTCAGCTGACTTTATTATACAACCCAGGGTCCAGTCCATGAGATGGTGGTGCCCACATGCCCATTGCAGTCAATAAGGCAGAGCCCTATGGACAGGCCCATAAGTCAACTTGATCTTGACAGTTCCTCAATTGAGACTGACAAATACTAACCACTACACCTGCCACGCTGGACTCTACGAGCCAAAACAAACCTTTCCTTCCTTGGGCTGCTCTTGCTCCTTGCCAGGTATTTGCTTGTAGTGATGAGGAAAATAACGAATGACTGGGAAAATCCGTCTACAGTAATTCTGAAGCTTTAGGAAATCAAAACCAGCCCTTGAACCCCAATTTCCTATTCTCTTCTCTAACCCTTCCTCTAGGCCTGTCCTGTGCTGACCATTTTCTGGGAGCTTGGGAAGGTGGCTGATCTCCAGCTTGGATGTTCAGGGCAGAAGGGGAGGCATGAGTGGTTGGAGGGGATGGTGGTCCACCCCGCCACTGGGTATGTCTGACAAAGCTAGTGTGCCACCCTGTTCATTCCTGGAGTGTTCCAAGGCTGCCAAGGCTCCCCAAGGGGCACACAACCAAAGCACTTTCTTTCTCTAGGTGCTCTAGAATGGGATGCACACGGATCTCTGCCTGGAGTACCTCAGTCTTAGGCTTTGGGGGAAGTAATTGGATGGACACTGTGAAACTCCTCTGTGAAGGGAAGCTGGAGTTGGCGGGTGGGGTGGGGGTGGGGCCACTTAGGAGGAGGTAGAGCTGAGGCATGTCATCAAGTCAGAACAATCACGTGTTGGATACAATCACACTGTTCAGAGCAGAGACTTTGAGGCCAGGATACGTGGGGCTCTGAATACATAGCTCTAGCAACAAAGGCCTTAGCTGTTTAGCTTTTGGCAACAGAAATCTCACTTCAAGATAGAGCAGAATACTGAGTAACTTATTATCTTAGCTGCACTTCTCATTACTGTGACAAAGACCTCACAAAAGATCACAGTTCCGTGTTCCAGCCCATCCTAGAGGGGAAGGCATGGTGGCAGCAGTGTGAAGCAGCCGGTCGTGCTGAGTCCACAGTCAGGAGGTAGAACATGGCGAAGCCTGGTGACGATCAGACTTTTAATCTCACACACTGCCTACAGTTAGGCTGGGCTCCCACCTCAACTAACCCAATCTAGAACTCCCTCCCTGACATGCCCAGAGGTTTGTCTCCTAAGCAATTCTACATCCTGTCATGTTGACCGTCAAGATTAACACCATAGACAGGCTGCACACTTGACTCAAGTTCAAGTGCACCATGACTGGAAGCAGCAAAAGTTCTCTCTGTACAGAGACTGGAAGCAAAATGCAAAATGCAGTCTCCACCCCCAAGGATGTGCCAGAATTCGGCGAATGGCTTCATGTCAAGGGCATTGAGAAGAAGAAAGCACGTAGACCGGTGCTTGTGGAACGACACTTGATGGAGTGTGGTTGCTCTGGGTACTGAGTCTGGAGCAGAGCCTAGTCAGCCACTCTGACCCACAGAGCCGCAGACCCATGTGAGTGTGCAGTGTTTGGGATGGATGAAGCTTTTATCAGGGGAGTGTGGATGGAAAGGTCTCCTCTGAATCTTCTATAATTGCTTTTTATTAGCCAGCACTTTACAATGTGAGAGCTATTGAATTAGACATCCATTAGCTTCTACTCCTTAGGGAAGAAGGATGCTTTCCTGAGTCCTTGCAGACAGAGCTAAGAGGAATAACAGAATCTGGAGCGATGGAAGCCCTGTTCACTAGGAGGCGCTGACAGACTGAGCCACTTTTCTTAGTAAAGAGACACACAAGACACGGAGACACAGGTGCTCACCTTAGGAGCATAGAGTTCCTCTCTGAATGCCACCATATTTAAAATGGTCTCCACAACCTAGACCAGTTCATTCACCTTTGACCCCTGGAAGTCTGAGGAGGAACATCTTTGCCCTTTGCTCCCCTAGCCACACTAAGTGTACACCGGGTGAGACAAGCATTTCTGTTGTCAGAGAAGCCATCCATTTCAGGGTCGGCTTTGGCGGGCTTGGTGGAACCCGAACTTAAGGCCTGCCCGACAGGTCACGAGCCTCTGAGGCTGGCTGGCTGGATAAATGTCTGAAATGCAGCCCTCTCTCTCCATTGACTCTGGCAATGATTAGAAAGACCCCTTTAACTCTAAGAGAGACTTACATAGATCTAATCTATATGGGAAGTAGAAAAAGACAAGATCTCTTGAGTAAATTGGGAGCATGGGGACCTTGGGAGAGGGTTGAAGGGGAGCAGAGTGGAGAAAAATGTAAAGCTCAATAAAAGTCAATAAAATTAAAAAAAGAGAAAGATCCCTTTAGCCGAGTGCTGGGGAGGGAGAGAGAGGAGGGTCCCTAGGGCTCTTTGGATAGCCTGTCCAGCTTATTTGGTGTGTTCAGGTCTGTGAGTCACCTGTCTCAGGAAGAAGGTGGATGGGTTCTGAGCAGTGACTTCTGAGGTTGACCTCCGGTTGCCACATGCATATACACACCCCTGCATGTGCACCTATACATCCACGGATCTGCACACACACACACACACACACACACACACACACACACACACACACACACACACACTGAGAAAACAGACTAGGTTTCCTGATACAGTGGACAGTCATACAGGCTGCACTGCCCAAGGGTGTCACACCTGAGAGCACTATGGTTGGCAGAGGGACTACAGACTTAAACTTTAGTCTGGCAAATATGAAAAATAGAAGTCAAACTTCTCACCACAGTAAGTTAGAAAATAATAAGTCTTCTTCAAATGAAAAGAATCAAAGTGTCTCAAGAAGGGGATTTTTTTTTTACTTTTTCTTTTATTGTTTTTAGTGAGCTACACATTTTTCTTTGAAGAGGGGGAGTATTTTTGATTTGTGTGAGAGTATCAGCCTGTGTTCGTGAGGCTGGGCATGTTGGCTGGGCCAGCCAGTGAAGAGGGGGGCTAGAGGGTGGCTGGGCTCACAAGTGCTTTCTGGGCTCATTATTGGCACACTCTATTCTTGGCTCCTGTACAACCCCATAAGCCTCTGCCCACTACATCCCTGAGGATGGCGAGACCATAGTTTTCATCTATGAGTACAAGAGGTTCCTCCCTCCTCAGGACCCACAGGTAGGCGGGGGACAAGACAGAAGAAGGGCATTCATGGCAGCTGTAATAGTTCTGTTGCTGTGACCACATACCAGTGGCCAACTGTGCTCATGTACTGAACTGTGCAGGGATTTCAGACAAAGCCATAAGACGTCCTTTTGGCCTTCTTAGATCTGTCTGTTTTCCTGTCTGGATGTATAACCAGGGGCAGGGGCAGGAGGGTGTGGTCAGCAAAGCTGAGACAATGTGGGTGTTCTTAGGGGGAGCTGTATTCAGGGAGGATCCTTAGCAAATGGTACCTGCCTTCAGCTGGGCTGGGCTCCTCCTGCAGCTGGACCTCTCAGGCATTCCCTCAGCTTCCTGTGAAAGTAGGTGCACCTTAGTGACTCTGACATTCCCCAGACATCTGAATCTCTTCCACGGCTACAACCCAGGAACAGCATTTCTGTTCCCAGGTCAAAAAGAGAAAAAAAGTCACCTTGGGGATGTCTCGCACAGTTTTTTTTTTTTTTTTTTTTTTTTTTTTTTTTGCCAAGTTTGGGCCCAGTTTTGCCCAAGTCTCTTATTTGCTGCCATAGGCAGGTTCTATATCTGCTTACATTCATCTCTAAGTGGGTAAAGCAGTTTAGACCTGTGCAGAACAGCTTCTTTGTGTGTCTGCTTGCAGCTGGAATCACAGACTAGGAGACCAGGTAATGGGAGGAAATCAAAGGATGCTCCTGTAGGAGAGTTATGCCCCCAAATAGTCCTTAAATGACCCATTGCTCAAAAACCACTTAATAAAATCCAAGAACATTTGCAGTATTTTCTGTTGGGATTAATAATTTATTGATGTTTAATATTTCACAAGAGTAAAACAGAATATCGGATGAAATTTTCATATCTGCTATTATAAGCTAAATGGAATGAGCTTATGTTGGGCATTGCTGGGGTACCAGAAACTACCCCAAAATCTCAGATGAGGAGGCAGAACCAAACTTCTCTGTTGGTCAGCTCTCCCAAAGCTCCCTGAGTTCTCGAGAGGAGATACCTGGGGTGCTGTGGGTTTGGTTGGACAGCAAGACTTGCTGATGGCGGATCTAGCTCTGACCACCTTCTCTGTTCCCTGGACTTTCCCAACTGTGAATGTTTGAAATGTCTGTCATTGGAACATGCTGTGTTTTCTGCTGGACAATCTGTGACTCTTAGATAACAATAACAAACTTGATTTAAGGTTCTTGTGTTTCTGCCTCTGCTTTATGTGTGTGCAGGTGTGCATGTATATTTGTTGAAAAGCATGTGGGAGCCAGAGGTCGCCATTGGGTGCCTTTCCTTGGGTATTACTGACTTTACCCACTACTTTGGGGGACAGTGCCTTTCACTGGCCTGGGACCGGATAAGTAGGTTAGGTTGATTGGTCAGTGACCCTGTGACCTGCTGTCTCTGCCTCCCCAGCAATGGGATTGCTAATGTCCATCACTGTGCTCAGCTTTTGCTTTTTGTGTTGGTTCTGGGGTGGTGTAGGAGGTCCTTCTGTATTTTTATTGCTTTCATTGGTTAAATAAAGAACCCGCCTTGGCCTTTTGATAGGGCAGAAACTTAGGTAGGCGGGAAGACAGAACTGGATGCTGGGAAGAAGAGCAGAGTCAGGCAGACTCCATGAATTTCTGGCTTGAGACAGATGTAGGTTAGCATCTTGCCAGTAAGCCACAGTCATGTGGTGATAATAGAAATGGGTTAATCAAGATATGAGAGTTAGCCAATAAGAGTCTAGAGCTAATGGGCTAGGCAGTAATTTAATTAATACAATTTCTGTGTGATTATTTCAGGGGTTAAGCTAGCTGAGTGGCTGGGAGCAGGGTGGCAGGATGCAGCCCACTCCTCATACAACAAATTGGAGCTCCAATGTGATGGACTAAATCCACTTAAAAACCTGAGAGGGCTTAAAAAAGAGAGAGCGAAAGAGAGAGTTTAACACAGCTTTTTGCTGTTTGCTGGGACATTCCACAGAGAGATTTCCCGACTCAGCAATAGCAGCAGGAAAAAAGCTGTGCCATTTTAAAACGAGGCATCCTGGGCCCTGCCACTGGTGCAAACTCTGGCTATGGAGCATTTGTTGGCGTGGCCGGTTGTGTGCCCACTCAGGTTCAGGAGAAAAATATCTGAGAAAATGCCCATGGCTCAGCTCTTCCTGCCTAGGTAGGCAGTGGAACCAGATCTACTAGAAAGTGGCTGCTTTGAAATACCAGTTTCTGGGCTGTGCTGCCATTGCAATCTCTGTCTGGCTCCTGCGGGAGACAGAGCTTTTGAATGGGGTTTGTGAGTGAAGTGCTACAGCTTGCTTGATGACAATGTGGACTCACTGTGGAACTGTTCGTGGCTCAGGGGCATCAAATGCCTCTAAGCCACAACACGGCTCCTTCACCATGCTGAACTGTGCTGATCTCAGGCAGGAACTATTGTAATTATCATAATAACAGCACAGTTAAGGTTTAGTCTGGGCAGGAAACAGGCAGTACCATGTTACCCCTACATGGCACAAGTTAAAGATTAAAAACAACAACAACACAAAAAGCAAACAAGCCACATAAGAATGGAAAATTCACAGAGTCTAAATTCTATGTATTATTGTGGTTTTTTTTTTGAATTTTTTGACTGTAAAGGAGCTAAGTACAGAAAAACATTTCATTGAATGGGCTGCTAAGCTAAACCAACAACAATATATAAACCATATATATTATAAAGGTATCTTGACTTCAGAATTTGGGTCTAAGGATATGATGCTTTGGAAAAGAGGTTCTTCTTTTGTTTTCATGGAAGATGAGAACCTGTGGATTGCTTCTAGACCAATAATATGGTTTCATGGACCCCACCCTCCTGAAAGGTTGCTGTTAACACCCTCAAAAAATTGCTTTACCCAACTGCAGACTGAGATGAACCTAGCACACAGGTTATACCATAAAAGACCTGAATAATAGTGTCCCCATACAACATGAAGCAGTTTGGAGAGAAAAAACTGTGCCCATATTCCCAAATATTGTTTATAAATGTTCTTTTACATTTAAAGGGGGATATGATATAGATATGAATAGATATGAATAATTTGCATTTGTATAAACCTTGGTTTATTGATATAAATTTAAGGTCAGTTTTGTTATACGTATATGTATTTCTGATCTTGATTAAGGTATTGTGATTGTGTAGTTCATTTAAAAATGTAATGTATAATTAGGAAATATAGGTTGTTAATGGATAATCATCAATAATAGTCAAGCTTGTAGTCATGTTAGTTAGATTTTCTAGATACACAGAGATATATTTCAGTTAAATAGGCATTCTTCATATCTTTCAAAGGCTTTGGAATATGACATTTAAAATGTTTTAATAACTTAGGACTTTTCATGACAATGAGACACTTCTGTTCCTGGCAGCACCAATCTACTTCAAGAGGAAGATGGGCATTGAAGAGGCCCCTTATGGAGTTAGTTAGCCATTTGGGCAAGAAACTGCTCTTGTCTGGACTGTTGCATAACCTGGACACAAAGAACCCACAGAGAGAGGACTGCTGAACTTGCCTAAAGGTGAGATGGTCCTTTGGGGTTCCTGATTCATGAAAGAGTCTGTGAGACATTCTGTAGGATACAGAAGAAAGTGACTGAACTGTCTTTGAAATTTTCTGCTTCATAAAAAATCTGCTGAATACTATGGGTCTGTAGGCTGAAGATGGATGCCCCAACAGTAGAGAAGAACTTTGGGTGGCTGTACAGGCAGCGAGATGTCTCTGTCATTTCTAGAGTTTTGGAAGTTGCTTACAATGCACTTCCTGTTTACTTAGGTAATATCATATGCTTCTGCAGTCTTTGAAGTTGAAGAATGTTTAGTTATAGTTTTCCTTTGTTATGATAAAAATTCAAATACATATAAATATTGTAACTGTAATTCTTGCTTGATAACTGTTTTGTTATATGTAGTTTTACTATGTTAAAGTTAAAGCTTTCTTTTATGTTTAAACAGAAAAAGGGGGAATGGTGTAGGAGGTCCTTCTGTATTTGTACTGCTTTCATTGGTTAAATAAAGAAACTGCCTTGGCCTTTTGATAGGGCAGAAACTTAGGTAGGCAGGAAAGACAGAACTGGATGCTGGAAAAAAGAGCAGAGTCAGGTAGACGCCATGATTCTCTTGCCTGAGATGGACCCTGGTTAGAATCTTTCCCAGTAAGCCATGACCTCATGGTGACATACACATTATTAGAAATGGGTTGAATCAAGATGTGAGAGTTAGCTCATAAGAGACTAGACATGATGGGCCAGGCAGTGTTTAAATGAATACAGTTTCTGTGCGGTTATTTCAGGGGTTAAGTTAGCCAGGCAACAGGACGTGGCCCACTCTTCATACAACACTGGGGGATTTAACTCAGGTCCTCATGCTTGCAAGGTGAGCACTTTACCAACTGAACTTTCTCTCTAGCTCTGTTCTACACATATTATATATACAGTTCATCAATATCTCATAATAACCCAAGTGGGGTGAGTACTTTTAAAATGTATTTACTTATTATTGTCTTTATGAGTGTGTGTGCATATGTGCATGTGAGTGCTTGTGTATGGTGTGTGTGTAGGTGCACATGCCATGGTACATGTGTGAAGATCAGAGGACAACTTCATGGAGTCAACTCTCACATTCCATCTTCACATGGGTCCCAGGGGTCTGACTCTGGCCTCCAGGTTTGCTCAGCAAGCACCTTCCCATTGAACTGCCTTGCTAGCTCTTTTTATCTCTATATTACATATGGAAAACTCACAGAGACCACATGTAATCTTCTGAGGGTCATGCAGGAATAGTGAACAGCCTTTGAGTGTGAGCAGTGATGCTCTAGATAGAGCCTAAGACTGTGACCAGCGTATTGTGTTCTTTCTCTCTAATTAGTTAACAGTTTGTTTTAACCCACCACGATAGGGCAGTTGGACTACACACCACATGAGAGCACCCCCTTGGATTGTTCTGAGTACAATTCTCCTGATCAACAACGAGGTTTTCCAGTTTTCCAATGATCACACTTGAAAGTCCATTTATGTATGTGTACATGCAAGAATATGTGTGTTTGTGTGTGTATGACACATATGTGGAGATATGCAACCATATACGTGCATGTGTGTGGATGTTTTGTCATATGTGTGCAGGTGTGTGTATGCAAATGTGTGCATATGTGTATGAGTGTGTATGCTTGTGAACCAGAAGTTGATATCAGGTGTTTTCATTAACTGTTCTACCTTAGTTTTTGAGGCAGGGACTTGTAACATGAGGAGCCAACTTGTTGAGGTATTTGTCCTGCCCAGTACCCCACAACCGGCAAACCCCAATAAAAATCAATCACACAGAGATCTCTATAAGTTATAAAGCTGATTGGGCCATTAGGTCAGGCTACTTATTAGCTCTTATAACTTGTGTTACCCCATTATCCTTATCTATGTTAGCCACATGGCTCCGTACCTTTTCCAGCAGGGCAGCTTACATCTTTCCTCTCCAGTGGTCTGGGCAGAACTGTGAGGGAGCTTCCTGCTTTCCAGAATACTCCCAGTCTCTTTGCTCCACCTCTACTTCCTGTCTGGCTTTCCCGCCTATACTGCCTGCCTGGCCAATCAGCGTTTTATTAAAATATGATTGACAGAATACAGGCAATTCTCCCACACCATTTCCCTCTTTTTTTTTTAAACAAAGGAAAATACCCATAGTCCATTTGTTGGGAATGTGGGCATAGTATTAAGCAGCCCGTAGCTCCATCTACAATCGCCGTTCCTTTTACAACAGGAACTCTCACTGAACTTGGACCCCAATCATTTGGCTGAACCAGTTGACCAATGAACTTTAGGGATTCATCTGTTTCCACCTCTATAGTGCTGGGATTCAAGGTGACTTTTTTAAAAAGTGGGCGCTGGGGATCAGAACTCAGGTTCCCATGGTTGTATATCAAGCATTTGTCTACTGAGTCTCCTCTCCAGTCTCCCGTTTTCATTTTTTATTCTTTTTTGAATAGACAGGAAAATGGAGCTGGAAGAACACCAGTAACAGTTCTACACCTTTTGGTTGTATTTACAATCTCCAAATTTTTGAAATAATGGTGTGAACTTGACAAATCACGTAAAGTCCTTTGTTAATAGAGAATGTGGTACCTCGCTAAGCTGTTGTAAAGAGGAAGGCCCAGATAAAACCTGAGCATAAACGGAAATCAACATAAATGACTGGAAACTTGACTGGGGTGACAAGTCCAAGTCCTTTCATGTTTATCCCGGACTGTCTGTGTCTTAGCAGGTCACCTGACCTCTAATCTCCCTATTATTGCTGCTGTTGTGGGTAAGCAGATGCCCTCCACGATTGTGATACAGAAAGTTTCCCATGGGACTGAAGCATGGCACAGGGAAGAGCTAAGACATACCTTCTGAGAAAGACAGGCAAAGTGTACTGGCATCTCCTCAGGTGAAAGACATGCTAGGTGTACCAGTGTCCCCTCAGGTGAAAGACAGGCAAGGTGTACCAGTGTCCCCTCAGGTGAAAGACAGGCAAGGTGTGCTGGCATCCCCTTAGGTGAAAGACAGGCAAGGTGTATCGGCACCCCATCAGTTGAAAGCAGCCTGCTTTGGGGTTAAAAAAAATAATAAAACATAATAAAGCTATGTTTCATTTTGATTTTCTGATTATTAAAATGAGATGAAAACTTTCTTTTTCAAGTCAATAACTATATAAAGGTGCCAGAGGTTCCTCATGAGAACATGGAATAGTGCCTGGTTAATTTTTTGGTCAACTTGACATAAATTGAGAAGAGAAACCCTTCATTGAGAAATACCTCTATCAGATTGGTCTGTAGTCAGGCCTATGGGGCATATATATATATATATATATATATATATATATATATATATATATACGTTGTTAAAGGTTGATGTAGGAGGGCCCAGATCACAGTGGGGGGTGCCATCACTGGGTATGTGGTCCTGGGTGTATAAGAGAGCAAGCTGGGCAGACCATGGACAGCAAGGCAGTAAACCACATTCCTCTATAGCCTCTGCTTCAGTTCGTGCTTTGAGTTCCTACCCTGATTTCCCTTCATGATAGACTGTAAGCTGTAAGATAAAATAAATCCTGTCCTTCCCAAGTTGCTTTTGGTCAGTGTTTAATCACAGCATCAGAAAGCAAACCAAGACAGATAAGCGTGAAGAAATGTGGTTCTCAGAGAGCTCAGCCAACAAAGTGCTTACTGTGCAAGCATGAGAACCCAAATTTCTGTTCCAGAACCCTTGATAAAATATAGGCTTAGCTGGGTGGTGGTGGCACATTCTTTAATCCCAGCACTTGGAAGGCAGAGGCAGGTGGATCTGTGAGTGCGAGGCCAGCCTGGGCTACATATCATTCCAGGGTATCTGGGGCTACTACCCTGTCTTGAAAAACAAACACCAAAAAGCCCCAATCCAAACCAAACCAAACCAAACCAAAACAAAAAAGTTAGTCTTGGTTACATGCACCTGTACTCCCAGTGAGTGGGGCAGAGTGGATCCGCAGGCCTCACTGACTGGCCACCTAGCCTGCTTGGTGAGTTCTAGGCCAGTGACAGACTCTCAGACTCTGCTACAAAAATACATGAACAATGCCTGAGGAATGACACCTGAGGTCTTCTTCTTCATGTATACACATATGTACACACTGACTATGAAACACAGGGATTATGTGCTCACAAGCTTAATTGCTACATTCTCTATGCTTTCTTTACCCAGTTGTTTCTTTTCTTTTTTCTTTTCTTTCTCTCTTCTTTTTCTTCTTCTTCTTCTTCTTCTTCTTCTTCTTCTTCTTCTTCTTCTTCTTCTTCTTCTTCTTCTTCTTCTTCTTCTTCTTCTTCTTCTTCTTCTTCTTCTTCTTCTTCTTTCAGGCTGGTCTGAAACTTACTGAGTTCCCCCTGACTTCTGGGATGGAAGGGTGCCACACAATGCTTCATTCATATATTTTGATGAGTTTTCTTTCTTTCCTCATTCTGTCTTTATTGTCTCTAGTGTTTACCATGGCTGTCTTATAATTTGTGATGTACAGTTCAGAACATCAACATGGCAACCGAATCAACTGTGCCGTGATACAGTCTGAGCCCCTAGCCTCTGGGCTGGACTGAGTAGTTGCTGTAGAAGGAATGGAATTGTGAGCTGCTCTCTGTGCTTGAAAGGCTAGTAGTTACACTAGGAACACTTACAAACACGTGGAGTAATGCTGACTGACAAGGTGAATTGCAATACCGATTACAGCTGATTAGTCTCAAAATAACATACTTCAGAAAAGGAAATGTCCTGGTTTACATAAGAACCCCTCCTCCCCAGGGTGATGTGCTGCACACTTGCTCACCAGCTGGTAGCTCTGTCTGGAAAGACTGTGGATCCTTTAGGAGAGCAGCCTTGTTGGAGGAAGTGGGTCACTGGGGGCAGGCCTTGAGATTTTATAGCCTGGCTGCACTTCCTGTTTATCCTCTGCTTCCTGGTGCAGATGCTTTGTGACTAGCTGGTCTTCTGCTCCTGCACCATCATGCCTTCCCTACCAGGATGGAATACATCTCCGTGAACTGTAAGCCAGAATAAATGCCCTTTTCCTTAAATTGATTCTTGTCTGTTATTTTGTCATAGCAACAAGGAAAGTAACCAATGCATAAGGAACCATTTCTCAATGCTCTTGGCTTCCTGGCAGTTATGGTGTAGGCTTATTACTTAGCTTGTGTCAAGTGGAGGGGATGTTCTTGCATGGGGACATGTTGTCCAGGAACAGTGGTTTGAATGAGAATTTCCTTCATAGACTGAGCTGTTCAAATACTTGGTCCCCAGCTGGTGTCTTTGTTTGGGGATGTTTAGGAGGCATGGCCCCTTTGGAGGAAGTGTGTCACCGGAGGAACAGTTTGTATTTAAGAACTCTGTACCATTTCCAGTATATTCATGCTGCTTCAGGCTTGTTCAGGATATGAGCTCTTGGCTTCCTGCTCCAACCATCTTACCTGCTGCCCACTGCCATGTCCCCTTCCACGATGGTGATGGCCTCCTTCTTCTCTGCAACTATATGCTCAAATAAACTATTTTTTTTTCTGCAAGCTGCTTTGGTCATAGTATTTTATCCCAGCAACAGAAAAGTAACTAGTAGGCCAGAAGATGCTGAGATAGTTCTCTGGGGCAGTGTTGGGAACAAGGGTCCAGTGACAGTGTGTCATTGATACTGTGGACAGTGTGTTAAGAGGAGTCCTCTCATGGAACAATCCCTCAGCACCCCCTTTCCCTTGGCTTCTCTCTCTCTTCTAAGCCTGATTCCATTCTAAGCCTGAGAACTCCATTGACTCCACGAGTCAGCTAATGCATTACGAATAACTTTCTTTCTAAGTGAGCTGTAGCCCCTTCCTCCAAGAACACAGATTATAGTTGCTCAGTATGATCTAACACATGTGTGCCTGTTTGAAT